>NW_026652286.1:87918467-88171331 GCF_009828535.3 Hylobates moloch | reverse complement strand
TATATCTCATATATGATATATAAGATATATATATGTATGATATATACATGATATATATGATATATATAAGATATATATGATATATGTATGATGTATATGATATATATGATATATGTATGATATATATAAGATATATATATAATGATATATGTATTTTATATATATATATATATATATATAAAACCACCATATATATATGTAGGTCTGATTTTGAGAGTATTCTGATGTATAATGTGAAGTATGCAATTTAATTTTTTTCCATTGGCTGTCCAGTTGTCCAAACATCATTTATTAAAAAGGCCATCTTTTCCCACATTGATTTGAGGTGCAACCTCTCATCGTATACCAGTTTTCTATGTATACTTTTTTCACATTCTGAGCTTTTTGTTTTGTTGTATTGTTCTGTTTCTTCGTATAGCAAAACCACACTCTTTCACTTGTGGAAGCTTTATAATATTTTAAAATATCTGGTAGTGCCTGCCTCTTCCCTATCCTGATGTAGAACACAGACACATACACTGTTTTTCTTTTTTAGGTTTTCTTGATAATTATTTGGTTTGTTTGTTTTTAATTTATTTAAGTTTTTATAGCCAACAGACCTAGTTGGCATCTAAGTAGCTGGCATTTCTTTGCTATTTCTAGAGACTTTCCTTGCCACCTAGTATTGACCAATTCTTTGTTGATATGTCATTTATTCTGAAAAAGAATGAGCATTTTATATAAGCTGGGTGCAGAATTTTGTATGCACATCACAGATTTCTGGAAATTTAAAGTTTTTGTGGGCTTCTAAAGCAAATTATGAAGCATGTGTAATATTCAGGGATATCCTACAGCCTTCTCTCATATCATGTTCATCATACAGGTCAGTGGGTAGACCGCAGGTGGATTGTGAACTGGCTAACGCTATGTGAAAGAGGTTTCTATATGTGATTTTTCTGGAGAGAAGATACATGAATCTTTTAAAGATGTTTTATCATCACAAAAAGTTAGACTGTTCCAGGTCAAGGTGAGAAAAAGACTGGAATTTAAATACTCTGTTAAAAAAAGAATGAGGATGGCTTTGAAAAATTGAAAGATGAAAAAACAGCTCTTTTTATACTATTGTGCTCAGGATACATTGACTATAAAATTAAAGTGTGTTTTAATGTATTAGTAGGTAAAGTTTCTAAGAGGTGTATGTCTACATTTACAATAATGGTGTTTTCTCTCATATTTCTTTTAGGTAAGTGACAGTCTTATGCTTGGATACATCAGCTTCAGAATGGATGGATTTTGAGGGTTTCATTCCTCTTCTCTGATGCTGTAGTAAGTCATCCTTCTCATGTGTGTTCTGTTCTGGTCTGGTCTGGGCCAGGGGATTGGCTTGACAAAAGAAACGTAGATAATTTCTTGTAAACACTTTGCTGCTTTTACTTGATATTCGTGTTTTGTTAAGAACTCTTTGTATGTGTAGTCTCTGAAATTACACAGAAGAATAAAAGGACCAGCTTCCAACTTTCAAGAAGACTGGATTTTAGTAAGGATACAACAGAAAGAACTTGGGTTTTGGAGTTGTATTAGGCTTGAATTTCGCTTTTTCATTACTGTGTGATAACTCAGTTGGATATCTTTTTCTTCTTCTGTTTCCTCATTTACTCAGTAGGTGTAATAATAACTACGTATCAGATTGTTGGGAAGATTAAATCAGGGAATATCTATCCTTATCACAGTGCTCCAATGTATAGATTTTGTTGCTCATTTCTTCTTTCCAGCTCTATCCCATGGCTCAGAAAGAAACAACAATGTCTAGAATGTAGGAAAATAGAGACTAACTCTCCCCTCCTGTTATCTGAAGGGTCTTTGGCTGAGATTCAGGAAATCTTGGCGACTAGGCACCAAAGGATTTTGTAAAGGAATCTGTAGTGGGTCTAAGTAGGCACTTTTCAAAGCATCAGGCATCTTCTTGAATGTCATAGTCACGTTAAAAGAGCCTAGTTAAATGTGGCTTAGTTATTCTTTCTCAAGTGGCCTTAGTGGAATCCCTGTAAATAAATATGTTAGAATATTAGGTTGGGAAAATATTGTTTTGTTTAATCTAAAATGGAATTTAAACAAATGACTAAAGAATGTAAGCTGAGATTGTTTGATCTCATGAGATTCTTTAAATAATTATCACATTGTTGTGTTTAGAATTAGCTAGCTATCTGGCCTAGTAAACAGATGAGCAATATTCACTGAGAGGGGAAGTATATACAATTTGGTTTGGAAAGTGGAAGAGAACCATGCCTAAGTTGGAGAGACACAAGTCAGAAAAGTCAGGGGGAAATTCAGGCATGGCCATTTTAGTTCATATGGCTCAAATACCTCTTATCCAGTGGCATAAGGCCTGACAAGAAATGTTCCTCTCTAAGGAGATGCTGGGGCCAAGGGAGACTACAGTTCATTGCACATTCAGAGATTAAAATATCTCCAAATTAGTTCCAGTGAATCATTTTAAATTATTTTAAAAGCCCTTTATATTTTAATCAGAGCCTATTCACGACCAGTTAATTTGGATGGCACGTTCTAAAATTACTTTCCCCCAATGATGTGTTGTGCCACTGCCATTGAATGCAGAAACCTCACGGAAGAGGGGATTAAGGAAATTTGAAATTACCAAGGAGCTGTTGATCTTAGTCAAGTGTTTACTGGTTTATGAGTAGATTAAGATTTCATTCTTGCCATCTGATTTGGATGGGAAAATGAGTAATGATACTCTTGTAGAGAGGATGAGTGATTCCATAGGATGCCAAAAGTATGGCAATGTACCCATTTCTCCAAATATTCAGGGAAGACTTGATGCTGTGGCATTGCTATAGTACTTTCTTCAATATTTGGATGTAGTCTCTGCATCTAGGGAGGTATTGTTTTAACCATCTTTGGTAGTCTCAAAATTTTTATCCACCGTTTTGTTAATCTGTTCTACAATTAGCAAAGGGGTGCGTGCCTTGTTAAGAGTTCTAACTGTATGGTACACTTCCTTAGTCATTAACGTAAACATGATAGAGCACAATGTCTCTTATTGTCACTTGAGAATAAAAAAAAATGAGCTATACAGGTCATGTGTTGGTTCAAGTTTGACTTCTATGCTCTGTTATTCTCACTTCAAAGATGGTGAAACTGGAACTCAAAGAAAGAAGACCTGCCTTGGGTTACATATCAGTTTAGTGATGGAACTCTAGGCCAGCGCTTTTACTGATAGTGATCTTCACTCTCTGCTCCTCTTTGATTGGGGAGGAGCCTTGTGCTTAGCTGTACTATTCTACATCTTGATACATAGACTTTTCATTTTGTGGGAGAGTAGCAGCAACTCCTTGGAAGTTGTTCATTTTGCAGTTAGCTAATGTAGAGGGGCTGGTAATATTCAGTTTTTCTGTGCCGTTCTCATGATATGTTGGCTCAAGATACCAGAATCTATCTTGGAATGTTGTGTATTACCCATTAGTTACCAATCTTCTCCCGGGAAAGAATATAAATAGGAGAAAAAAGAGATGGACAGGATGAATTTTTAAATTATAGCACTGAGTAACAACTGCTAGTCAAGAAGTTTTTGGCAGTTTGTTAGAATCTCATTTTAAAGCAATAACACACTCAGAGTTGTATTCAAACACTGAGATAAATGCATCAACCTAAATTCATGGTTTTGTTTTTTTCCATGTAGCTGCTAATTATTGAACATAACGAGGCTTATTCATAATTTCTTTTCTCCTGCTTGATAGCCATAATCCTGTATTTATGCTGCTGTCATTCCCATGGTAACAGACTAATGTCTGAAGCATAAGATTATTAAATACAGAACAGTACATTAAAATAATGCTAAGGTTCTGACTTACAGAGAGACTACTTTCACACTGGGGCAAACTTCAAAAAAAAGAGAACACTTATACAGAAAGCAATTTACTTGGCCAGTAATGTTTAGTATTCCCATAGCTATTATGGAAGAGATTTGTTTGAATTATAGCCTCTTCCTTCCCAGCCCATCATCTCCTTTGGCTTTGCAGCCAAGTCTTAATCTGGTATTTATGATGTCAGCCTGTTGCCATGGGAGTTATTCTGTCACAGATGTATTGTGACTTCACCGCAGGACAGAAGCACTGGAAAATTTAGGATGAAATAGAACAACTCTAAAGTTAATCTCCAGCATGTATCTGTTTTGGAAAATAAGTATTCCCTTCACCTTTATGTGCTCCTAAAAAAAAATAAATAAAGTTAGTTAAGTGGTGACTTGTTGAAGGTTGGCCAACGAATATTGTTGAAATGACCAAAATGCCAAAAAGCCAGCACTAAGGAAAAAATGTTACGTAGCTCAACCCTAGCTCTCTGAAGAGTGGTCAAGATTTATGTTATTAATCCTATGCTACAGTAATGAAGCACAACCATGTCTGTAGCACATAAATTGATAACCATTTTTTCTGGTTTTCTTGTAAAGGACTTTCTTCTATCTTAAATCTAATGTGGTCACATTCACAAGGACACGCGCCCTTTGCTTCCACCGCCAATGACAACCACATCTTTATTATTCACAGACATATGTGGAGGCCCTGCCAAACTGAGAGGCATCTTTGAAGTCAAATTTTGTAGTGCTTATAGCACGTTAGCATTATGGTCCCTCAGGGGCCCCTTCATCATCTAGTATCTGGGACAGTCTCCCATTTGGATGGCATAAAAATAATCTAGGTTCTTTCCTAGGGATGAGAGATTTCTACAGAGTTAGGCTAAGTACACAGGTGATCCTGTGTGCATGATGAACTCTTTGAATGTCATGAACCAATAGTACAAATGGAATGCATGTACCTTAAATCATTTCTTTAAAAAAGAAATATGGGACAGAAGGAGAATAAAATGCTACGTAGCAAGTAAAATCTTTTGGGCTATGTTTAAATAATATGTAAAATTAGAAAATTAGCTACAGTGAGTCTTTTTTAAAAAAAGTTGGAATTACGGGGTTTAGGATTTTTTTCTTGCCCTCTTCTTCCATGTTTGAACTTAATAGAGAGTTTTAATATCCTTCCCCTTATTAAAATAAACCATTAAAGTAGGCAAGGTTAAGCAAGTTCACATTTCAGACATCTCAGATTGCTGGCGATTTGTCACTAGAAAGCTGTGGTAGTCACCTTGGAATCTGCATATCTTTTTTTGTGTTTATGAGAATAATCTCTCTTCTGCTCTCTCACCCAAATCCTTCTTAAAGGACTGGGGCTGTGCTGTAGAAACTCATGTCAGCATAATATGCCATGTACCTCTATAATGATTTTTTTTCAGCATTTTGTTGAGCCAGCTTCAGAAACAGCAGTAAGTATGTGTGTAAATGATTTGCTTTAAAAAGCAGATGTAGATTAATGCATTGGTTTAGTAATTTTTTCCCAACTTTTTCCTTTTCCCTTTCTTTATCTTTTTCTCCCCCTTCAATTCTCTGGGATAATCCCAATGATAAATCTCAAAGAAGGTAGAAGAATTTGTTTGTTTTCTGTACTTTATGTCAATGATTCCCAAACTTGGAGAGCATCAAGAGATGCTGAATGCCTGCTGTCACCCCCAAAGATTGTGATCTGACTACTTGGGGGTGTGGCTTGGGCTTTGGCATTTAAAAAATATCTTTAAGTGATTCTGATATACAGACAAGTTTGCTTTCTGCTTTCTATATATGAATAGCTGAAAATTGAACTATCAAAGGCAAGTCTAAATATCACATGTGTATTTGATTTTTATAAATCTGTTGTGTCCCTTCCTACTTTATGCCAAGTCTCATTTCCTCTGGATAAGAACATACTGTAAAAGTAATCAATCTCTGACCCACGAATTTTTCCCTTTCTTTTGCAATGAATAATGGATGAACATTAATTATCTCTAGTGTTTTTTTTTTTTTATTTTCTACTTTTTAAAAAATTGGCTTCAAAATTTTAGGAAATTTTGCATCAAGACTATAAAACAAAAAATCACGTGGCTCATAGGGAAATCAACAGAGCTCCTGTTTTAGAAACTTGATTAGCACTGGAAATTGAACTTTAGTTTTTGACAGTGGGTTCCACACTATTCACCATCTCTATAGTGTGCTCAGTCTGCATGCAAATTGTTTTCCTTAAGCTCTTTATAAATGATGAGATGACATTAAAAGAATAGTTTAATCATGTTTTCATTTTTCAATATGTAACGCTAGAGAAGACGAGAAGTAGATTTCTTCATCTCATAAAACAAAGTACCTTTGCAATAAAGTTCTGACTAAAACTTAACCTGGCATTTTTTTTTTTTTTCATTTATCTTGGTTATTGCTTTTCACATGTCTTGTGGTTCTTGTAAACATGATTTTCCCTCTGGAGCTAGATAGAAAGCTAAAGTCATAAAGGAAAGTGTTGGTATCCAAGCAACTTGCTTCTGATGTTTAGCCTTAAGAAATATATTTGAGCTTAAAAGAAAAGTAATAGGTTTGCTTGAATTTTCTTACTTTTCCTTCACATTCTCTTTTACTGCATCTATGGATAGCCCTAATACTTGCTTTAGATAGAGATCTGATGTAATTTTATAAAGCAGTGCTGTAAGATGACTGCAAAGGATGTTAATATTTCTGTTGACACTGCCTTGTAGATTTCCAATGAGCGTGTGCAGATGTTAAGTCTGTAGATCTAGATCTGTAAGCACAACCATTGTCTTTGTTTTAAATGTTTGAATTTGTTTTAGATAGTCAAAATGATGACTCTACCTGTACATACTATGAAAAAGGGCTTCCCTAAGAGCTTGGGTAGTTTTTTCTTCTGACCATCCGGAAAGGTTTTTTGTTTTCTTCTTTTTTTCTTCAATAAATTCAGCCTTTTCCTAGCAGATGATTTATTACTGTGGTCGGTGACTCTGTATTTGGCTGATTTATTGAAAAGTCCATTTGTTATCAATAACTTCAGTTTATATTCATGGTAAGGACAGTGCTAATGCCGTAATGCTTTGTATTTTCTCATTTTTTTCAGGCTTGTTCCTCTTTCATAGCTATGTGGATTAGGAACTAAAACTGAAAAGATCCCTTGTCAAATTTCAGATTGAATTTTAAGATACAAATTTTAATGAGATAATTTTGGAATGAATGGACCCTATAAGGTTATTCCGAGCTGTGGATTTTCTTTTAATAGGGGAATAAGAATGCATTCTATTTTTAAAAAATGCTACCTCTATGTTTTTTTTTTAGATACTGTTAACATTTGCTCTTTTTTTCTAATACTTTATTTCCTAAGACTTCATTTTTCTATTTGATTAATGACAACCCTGAAAAGTGTATTTTATCTCAACTTTTCTATTAAATCTTTCTTTCCTTCAGTCTTCTGTGAAATCTGTTTCATTTAAATTTTTTTCTAATTCTAAAGGTAGAATATCTTTATGTTAATAAAAAAGATAATTCATAAAAGTACAGTTTAGAGGATAAAATTCAGCTATAATCCTACCACTCAGAGAAAAATATTCTTGATATTAATATTTTTCACTTTCCATGCATATTACCATGCCTAGTTCAGATTAGACTCTTCTTGTTTTTATTTATTTAATATTGTATTATTTGCAGTCTTTTGTCTTTATATTCTTCAAGCATATATTTTAAAGACTATATAATAATTAATTTTGTGGATGTATCATAATTGAATGGGCTATTTCTCCTTTTTTTTTTTTTTTTTTTTTTTTTAAGAGATGGGGTCTCGCTGTGTTGCCCAGGCTGGTTTGCAGTGGCTATTCACAGGTGCAAACATAGCATACTGCAGCCCTGAGCTCCTGGCCCAAGAGATCCTCCCTGGGCCCAGGAGCCTCAGCCTTCTGAGCAGATGGGAACTACAGGTGCACACTACTGTGCCTGGCTTCTTTCACCACTTTTAATCCTCTCGATTTTTCCAGAATTTTGCTACGGTAAATATTGCTTTCATGAATATCTTTGTATTTGATCTTTGCCTATATTTTGTAGTGCTTCTTTGCAGGTTTCACAATTGAAATTCCTGGGTCAGATAATGGTTGTCTTGATTTCCTTCCTCCTAGCTGGAAATGACCATGTCACCACATGGTCATTTGTGTTTGAGAATGCCAATGTTTTTAAAGTATCTGTTAATTGTGCAGAGGAAAAATATAATTTTGCTTTAATTTGTGTTTATTTGCTGTCAGTGAGGTTGTTTTCCTCCAAAAGTTTATTAACCATTGCTTTTCTTTTCAGTAGAGTTTTAGGTTATTTAACCCATTTCTGAATCAGTGTTTAATGTGTACATATATGTGTGTCTGTGTGGTGTTTAATCAGTGTAAATAGGCTTTTTAGAGTAGAGATAATAAACCTTTATATGTCCTATTATAACTCTTTAAAAATTCTCTGCCTAATTTTTGCCTTTTCTGCTTGAATAGGAAAAGCTTTAAGAAATCATTGAACTTAATGAATGATTCATTTATTTAACAGACACTTATTGAGTATCTATTTTGTGCCAGGCACTGGAGTAAATAGACAAATATCTCCCCCTGCATAGAACATATATTGGAGTGGGGAGTAAGAAATAAACAATTAACACAATAAATGAACAATTTGTGTAGTATTTTAAGAATGACAGCAACTATGGAAAAAAATAAGCAAGGTAAGAGGGACTAGGAGTACTAGGGAAAGGGTTACAATTTTAAATGGGATGGTTAGGACTGGCCATAATGAGAATATGACATGTGAACAGAAATGATGTTGTTTTTCTTGTATAGAAATATTTGTTCTTTTTTTTTTTTTTTTCTTTTGAGGCGGAGTCTCGCTGTGTCACCGAGGCTGGAGTGCAGTGGCGCAATCTCGGCTCACTGCAAGCTCTGCCTCCCGGGTTCATGCCATTCTCCTGCCTCAGCCTCTCCGAGTAGCTGGGACTACAGGCTCCCGCCACCACGCCCGGCTAATTTTTTGTATTTTTAGTAAAGATGGGGTTTCACTGTGGTCTCGATCTCCTGACCTCGTGATCCGCCCGCCTTGGCCTCCCAAAGTGCTAGGATTACAAGCGTGAGCCACCGCGCCCGGCAGAAATATTTGTTCTTTGTGGTGATATTGTTAGTGTGGGCCTGCTATTTTGTTTTTTTAATAACACAGATTTAATTCTGTGCTCTGTGGGTGATCTCCTTTTTAGGATAGCTAAAATGAATCACCTTGGTCCAGAGCCCTGCTGTACACTGTTGAAGGGGTTTGTAAGTTGATCTTCCTGTCTACATGTATGGGCAGGAACTCTGCCTTTAATCAGGCCCCACCAGCTGCAGCACCAGAGCACTGAGTTTGTGGCCTCTGTATGTCAGAATGTGCATAGCTGTAAGAGCAGTTTTGTCAATGTGAATCTGAGGGTGGAGTGAGATTTCTTCACCACCTGGTGAGAAATAATTTAATCTATCTTGCAGTAAGTGCTAGTGTTATCTTTTGTTTCGGGGAAAAAGGAAAAAACAATTTTCATGATGCAGACGTTGAAATTTTTGGATTCCTCTCTCCCTCCCCCATCCTCCTCCTCTTCTCTTTTGCCTTTTCCTCCTTCTCCTTTTGTTTCTACTTCTTTTTCTTGCTTAATTTTAGAATTTGATTCTGTTGCTGGGTGTTATTTATTCTCTGGCATAACCATTGCAGTTCGTTTTTGGAGCTGTGCTCCACGGCCATTCATATTTTAGAATGGAACTGTGTTGTTTTGTCATTCATCACTCAAGTCTGAAAGACCATTGTAATCATTTTGCTGATAAAGAACATGAATGTGAAGAAGAAATAGTGGTAAACCAGACAGCCCGGAGAGTGTGTTGTCTTGAAAAGGAACATGGGATCACGGAGAAGTTCTTTATTTTTGTTCATTTAAATTGATGAATTCTTTAAATTGTATGTCTAATTGTACTCATTTTTTTATAGTTTAATGCAGACAGGTTATAAGATTCTAGACGCTAATTCGCACTGATTTCTTTCACAAGTTAGGAGACAATTGTTGATTCATAAAACATGAGAGGAACTTTGGGTAATTGTCGATTGCATGACTATTCTTCTGTGCATTTCTATTGCTTTGCTATCGGCAGTCATTAAATGGATTCAATTTGAAATCTGAATGAGAAATTAGTGTATTCTTATGAATGTGCCGCACATAAATTTTAAATGAAGTGTTTGACTTTTCATACATATCAACTTGGCAAAAGAATTTTAATTATTTCATTGGCTGAGTCTATGAGATTCATAGTTCAAGATTACTCAAACCAGGGTACATTAAGAAATAAATACAATTAAATGCTCACAAATGTGAAGGTTTTAAACAGGAACTGAGCTGTAATAATTGTTTAATCTAGAAACTTCCTCTTTTGTTTTGCCATACACTATTCTCTTAATACTCTCCCCCTCCCCCAACCTTTTTTTTTTTTTTTAAAGAGTGGCCTAAGGTTTTGCTGGTGACTCCGGGAACCTATTAGAAAATGAATGGTGGTGCTGTTTCAGTTTTCCTTTCAGCCTTTCAGTTAACTAAACACTTACATCTGATCATTGTCACCTAGTTTTTCAAAGCACAGGTGTTTTCTCTTACCCTTCTTTCTCTGCCTCAGTCTCTCCCCCGCTTTTCTCCTTCTTCTCTCCCTCTGTCCCCTACTTCTCTCCTTCCTTTGTTCCTCTACACTTCCTCTCTCCTTCTCTCTCTCACCTCCCTTCCTTCCTGTCCTCCCTGCCCTCCAACCCTTTCCCCCTCTCCCTCTCTCTCAGTGAATATCACCATTTCCCAATATAATTGGGCTTGTCCAGTTTGACTTGTAGAATATTGGAGAATCTCAGCTTGAACATATACTCTGAGCAGGAGTGGTAAGAAATGTGACTGTTTAGCTCAAAAATTAATAGCTCAAAATCAGTGAAGCCGCTGTCACATGCTCCATCTTTGTAAGCACCCCTGCTTTTCCTTTTTTCTCCTGTGAAATGGGGGGAGGTGAGATGGGAGGGTACACAGTAATCCCACTATCCTCTGATAGCTCAGAATAAGGAGAAAAGAGGCATTAGTGGCTCATGAATGTGTGGATGCACAACTCTAAATAAGTACCACTTACGACTGTCTCCTAGTATGACTATGACTTCTCTGTTTTAGTTCCCATCTTTGAGACTACAAGTAGCTCAGATTCGATTTTGATAGTTGCACATCCACAGTATCATTTACTTACATAACAGGTGTTCCTGAAGAACTTAAGTAGATGTAACTTATTCCTACTAACTTCTATAATTTAAAGAATAAAGCTTCTTTTGTATTATATAATTATTAGATTATATATCTAATTAATTATTAGTAGAAGAGGAAAAAAATCATCCCTGAACCATCTCCTAGGAACAGATGACCAATGTTGACAGTTTCTTGGATTTCTTTCTAGGCATTTTTGTCTAAGGTTTTTCCTTTCATCTGCCTGTTGTACTTAGTTGTGATCATGCTATATGTATCATCTTTAGTCCTGTTGTTTGCACTTAATATCATGTCATGTGTTTCCAATTGTTATAAACTTTTGTAAACACATTTAAATACTGCATAGTGTTCTTTGGAATTTACATAGCATAATTTAATTAACCATTCTCCTCAGTTTTTGAAAACTACATGTGGTATTTTCAAGTTGTTTGCTTTTATAAGCAATGCTTTCACAAATATCTTTGCACATATGAGTTTTTCCACATTGAGGTGATATTTCCAGAAATAAAGTTATGAGATTAGGAACACCGTGTATGTTATTTTAAATTCACAAGGCTGTGTGAGTGAAGACATTGTTTTGTTTGTTTGTTGTTGTTGTTGTTTACATTTTTTATTTGGAAATCGTTTCAAACTTACTGAAAAGTTGCAAAAATAGTACAAAGTACACCCATATTGATTTTACACGGATTCACCTCTTATTGACATTTTGTTCCATTTGCTTTATCATTTGTGTCTGTGAACACTCCCTCTGTCTTTTTCACTCCTTCCTTCTTTTTCTTTTTCCCTTCCATCTTTCTCTGTGCATTTTTTTCTGAACCATTCTAGGGTAAGTTACATACACTATGTCTTTTTGCCTCCAGATATATCAGAGTATATTTCCAAAGAATAAGATTTTCTTATGTAACTATGGTATAATTATTAGCTTCAGGAAATTTAACATTGACATAATACTTTTATCTAATCTTCTGTCAGCATTCTCCATATTTCAGTTTGGTCAATTGATCTAATGAAATTCTTTATAGCAATTTTCCTCCCCACAGTGCAAGATCCAGTCCAGGATTACATATTGCATCTGGCTGTTATGTCTCTTCAGCCTCCTTTAATGGGGAACAGTTCTTCAGGCTTTCTTTGTCTTTTGTGACATTGACATTAAAAAATATACAGAACTCCCCCACCTCTTTTATTTTTTTAAGTAAAAAAGTTTTTATCTGAGTTTGTCTGATGTTTTGTCATGATGAGATTAAGGCTGTGTATTCCCAACCAGAATAATACTGAAGTAACATGTCCTTCACTGTTATTCTGAAGATTATACTATTACATCCAGAGATACCCAATGTAATACCCAATGTCCTTCTACCCTTTGTTGGTGATAGTAATTTTGGTTATCTGATCAGGGCATTGCCTGATTTTTCTACTGTATAGTTACTATATTAACCCCTACAACTAATAAGCAATCCGTGGGAAGGCACTTTAAGACCATGCAAATATCTTGTTCCTCTTCAAAACTTGCCCCTTAGATTTAACATCTATTGATGATCCTTGCTTGAACCAGTCTTTTCTATGGTGATTTTCCAACTACAACACTTCATCAACCTTTATCAGTCAGTAGTTAGCATTCTCCTAGAAAGAATTTTTCTATCCATCCATCCACCCATCCATCCTCTCATTGTCTCTCAGTCTGTCCATCTGTCTGTCTGTCTGTCTATTAGTCGTATTGACTTATAGACTCCCCTTTTTAATGGTGTATAGTTCATTACTTTTCTTAATTGTTTTGGTGCTCAAATTCTCCTAAATTTAATTGGTGGGGGCCCCTTTAGATTGTCTCTTGTGTTCTTCTAATATGCTCCCATCATTTTCTCAGCACTAACTTTTTCTGATGTGAGATGTGCTAGGCTTATCTTGTCCTTTCTCTGCCCTAGCCCTGTAATCAACCATTTCTCTGATGACTTCTGTTTTTGTTTTTTGGGTTGTTTTGTTTGTTTGTTTAGAGGAGAAAGGTATTAGAAACCAATATTGGGGTGCTAGGTGTGCTACTTACTAACAGGGTAGATTTGATTCTAGGCCTTTTTTAGGAGACAGGAAAAATAATATACACACACATGCATGTATGCATACACAAGCACATATTTTAGGAATTGTGAGTTCACGCTAATACTTCCAAGTTCAAACCATTTTCACAGAGAATGCTTATCTCCATTCTATAAAGTATTATTCTTCCACAGTGAAAACCCTGCTTCTTCACACATTTGTTCATTTACGTAGTCCTTTAATACATCTAAAAATAGATTCAAATTATGTCACCCATACTACTACACAAAAAGACCTACTAAAAAAGTTCAGGACGTGTTTTCCCTCCACACTTTCTTAGAATAGGGTAGATAGTAAAATTTTGAGATCATAACTTATATTATTCTTTTTCTCACCTCTCTTCATAGTGGTTATGTTTTTAATTTGAAGTACATCCATTTCCCTTTGCTTCATTTTCCTTTGAATTTTAGGCTTTTATCCTTCCCATCTTTGTTTATTAATTTTATTTTTTGAATATGTGGAACACTAACATGCTTTCCAAATTCAAAACTCTGTATAAAGGTATACTGAGACATGTGTTACTGCTAGAAGTTGGTCATTTATTTATAGCAAATGGGTTTCATCTCTTCAAGTTTAAAATGATCACCTTTATTCTTTTAAATTATTTTATTTTTTAGTCAAGCATACTTATTAGATATTCAAAGGGAACAAAAGCAACCCTTGATTCTTGTGACCAGCCTTAGCTTTTTGTATAGTAGAAAATAAGAAATGTTTGGTTCACAGATAAGGCAAGTGACAGGCACTTCATGACAGAGGCTTGCTTAGCCCCTTTGTCTGTGTACTATGGGTTATGTTCCCTGCTTCCATACACTATTGCTACTTGGTTGTTGTTGTTTTTAAATTTTACTTCTTGATGCTAGCTTAGTGGTGATAAATTTCGTTAGTTCCCATTCTTCTAGTTTAACTTTGAAAACATCTTTGAATGGTGGGTATATCAAGTATATGCATTTTTCAAGGGTTAAACTCTTGGTTACATGTTGCTTTGGCTGAATATTTGTCTCCTCCAAAACTCACGTTGAAACTTAATTCCCAGTATGGCAGTGTTGAGAGGTAGAGCCTTTAAGAGGTGACTGGCTCATGAGGGCTCTGCCCTCATGAATGGATTAATCTATTCATGGATTAATGAGTTGTAGATGAATGGGTTATAATAGAAGTGTAGAACTGGTGGGTTTTTAAGAAGCGGAAGAGAGATCTGAGCTAGCGGACTTAGCCCCTTCACCGTGTGATGCCCTGTGCCGGCCTGGGACTCTGCAGAGAGTTCCTTCAAACAAGAAGGCTCTCACTGAAGGCTCTCAATGTAGCCTCCATAACTGTAAGAAGTTAATTCCTTTTCTTTATAAATTACCCAGTTTCTGGTATTCTGTTACAAGCAACAGAAAATAGACTAAGAGACATGTCTTTTTTTTTTTTTAACAATAAGACTTAAAAATACATTTAATATAAAGGCTGACATATATTCTAGCTCTTCATAGGATATGTGTTCCTCCCACTTAGGGTTTTGGTCAGATATATAGGCTTTCTTTTTTAATATTTGGAATTTATGGACTTTGCCCATGCAATAGTCTCGTGTCCTTTTCTTTTTCAAAATTACAACTGGGGTTTGTGGAATGATGGACTCACAACAGTTAATCCTGAATGACTTAATGAACTGCAAGACAGGTTAAGGTGAAATAGTGTTCCAGGACAGATCTTGATTTGTAGAATTAAGGGTGGCAACAAACTTCAAAATTGCTCCTTTCATTCCAGCAGGTGATTTTGTTAGAGGTAACTCATGTAATCTTAATATCTGAATGTGTTCAGTTTTATCCTGTTCTTATATAGGAAATCCCAGTGCAGGGAAGAAATAAAGTAGCTTGAACACCAATGATACTAGAAAGGTAGAGTCTAGGGAGCTGTCAGCAAGCTTTGCTTGTATTTTTGATACTGGTCAGTTGTGACTTTTGTTAAGTCAAAGAACTTAGAAATGTAGATGAAGGGAGGCTGCCTTTGTGCAGCCAATTAGCTGGTCTGGGCAGTCAATTTGAGTGGTGAAATTAAGGCTTTATCTACTTATATTTGGGAGGGATTTTCTGGCAGATTGCAAAATCTTGATTAAGTTAGCCCCAGTTTAATATGTACTCGAGGTGGGCTTTTTTTTTTCTTTAATCCTTTACATTTTCTTGCTATAAATTATGAATTGGTCCACTTATTAGACAGACTTTGTATACATTCCAAGGCAAACATAAAGTAAAAATCATATTTTCAAATATATGATAGAATAATTGAGATGATTCTCAGATGCATGTCCCTTAGTAGAGTCATAGTAAAGGCATTTGCTGGCTGGCTGGAGGCATTGTTTTATTGTCTGTTTCAACTCTGAGAGAAATGAACAGATGGAGACCTGTATTAGAAGTACTCACACATAGAAAAAGCTTTGGAATATTTTTAGCATTTTACTCAGGAGTAGCAAATCCTATTTCCACAATTTTGTGTATTTCTTAATGTGTTATGTTGTTAAGCCTTTTTTCCCATCTGCATTTAATGGGTCAGTTGTTTCTAACTTGTTCTTTTGAAATTTTTAATTGAAAATCTGTTTTTTTTTGAAAGCACATTTTACAAATAAATATAAGCTGTTCAGCTAGGTGGCTAGGTGGTAAAAACTAAAATGAGTATGAATGTATGTTTTCTGTAAGGGTTCTGAAAGCAATAATAGGATCTCTTTAAGCTCTACTGTATAGGGAGGCGAGTGATCCATCAAAAGCACAGTCTTAGCTTTGGGTCTTCTATTTAGATTAGGAATGTTAAGAAAGATGGATGGTAAATGTCTTTTAGCTGCATTGTCCCCAAAACATGAAATGAAATCTAAAGACTCTCAAAGAAGGTTTCAATTACACTAGCAAATGATTTGAACAAGGATTGGGTAAGGGGAGGTCACGGGCCAATGGAATGCCAGTTGTGGATTTATATTGTTTAAAATGAAAACATTATTTCCATTAACCCCTTTCCACTAACACCTCCACCAGAGTTATTTTCAGACTGTACGTTTGTAGGTGTTAGTCATACTTGATAGAAATGCCTTATCACAAGTGTGAATTGCACAGCCTTTCCATAGGTATATATTTTTTCCTTGTCCAATACACAATGCAGGGTTTCATTTGGCTAATCCTCTAGAGAGGTACTGGCATCCCTGTGTTCTTCAGACTTGATTTTAAAATGTAGCAGTAAGCTACCCAGTTGCAAAGAAGCATTTGTAAATGTTTTAATTAAAAACAGAATAAATGGATTCTGTGTTGTGGTTTTCTGTGATAACAGCCAATCGACTGCCAAATCACACTGTGTACTTGAGTTTAGGGAGGGAAAAGTCTAGGTTTAAGGGTGACTCTCAATGGATTTGCCCTTAACTGTCAACGTGGGTTTGAGTGTGGTTTTTGCCCTCTCACTGCAAATGGAGAAAAGAGTTGGTAAGCAGAAGATGAAGCATCCTTTTAATGAGTCGGCTATAGTGTGCACTCAGGGCAGACACTTTAAAAGAGCACCATTAATTTGAATAAAACAGGAGAAGGTAGGTACTTTGTACATCCATAAAGCACTGAAGGGGATAAATCCAATTATCTGTTCAATATTTAATGGCCATAAAGTTAAAAGTTTTAAAGGCAGTACCTCGGAGACTGCTTAGTCAATTCTGTGCATATTATTTTTGACATTCAAAAGTCAAGGTAGAATAGCCATATTGACGGCAGTGCTCATCACATTGGTCTGCCGATTTAGTGGCAGTGACCCTGCGATTTGTGTTTCTCTACACAGATGAAGATCAGTTGCAATTTTTTTTTTTTTTTTTCCCCAGGAGCTCTTAGGGAAACCTTGGGATCTACTGAGTTTCCAACCTGTTTCTTTCAGTCCTTTGCTATTGGCTCTTGCTATGAAAGCTAATTAAGGATGATTAACTTAAAAATTCAGATGCAAAAGAACCAGAATAAAGATCAGCCCTTTGGGTTAACATTGCTTTTTAAAGAAAACAGGGGATTTTAATAAAATCTATATTTCAGAAATTCCTAAGAAACTCTTATTAGAGACTCTCTAAAATTCCAACCCAATTTTTATAAACTTTTTGCACTGTTCATATTTTCTAAGAAAGTCATGGGGGGAAAAGATAATTTTTAAAGTCGGCCACATCTGTCTGTTCTACAGCTGTACTTAGCCGCTGATGCAGGTGGGCCTTGCTCTGTGGTTCAAAGGCAACTGAATCATAAAGCTTTTAAGAAAATCGATGCTGTAGCGACACTTGGAATGAATGTCAGTGTGACAGAGTGATTTTTGTGATATGGTCTTGAAGCTTTATTCTTCTTGCCTATTAGCTAATACGGGATCCTAATTAGCCATTAACATGCTCTCACCTTGTATGGTCCAAACTATAGAAGCATATCTTACTGTACTTCAGAGAATGTAACTGCTGGTTACCTTTTCACTTATTCTGTTTTATATATTTGCTTTTGCATTGAATATTCTCCTTTTGTACATTTCTGAAATAGAGCTGTATGCTCCCTGGGCATGGATAGCATTGGATCCCTTTCAACATAGCTTCAGTTGCCTGTAGCTATCTACCTGTTTATTTATCTAAACTAATACTATGTACAGATAAATTTTGACATGATGCAGGTTTACTGTTAAAATGTTATGGAAGAATCACGCAGGAAGACAACTTTAAAATAGATTCAATAACCAAAAGTTAATACATTGTATGAATTAGGAGATGATAATAAGACTTTTGTTTTAAGATATGTCAGAGTTTTAAGAAGGGCCAGCCTATTGTGAGAGCTTTAAAGGAGTCTGTGATTTTCCTTGGGAATACATGTAAAGTCCTTTTCTTTTTCTTCTCTATTTTGCTACCCATTTCCCTTTAAATGGAGACTTGGTTTGTTTCACTCTATTTTCAAATGCAAATTCAGCTTATTCTTGTCACATGTACCATCTCTAAGGATGATACTTGCTGAAGTCTAAAACTATTTAGCGTTCCTGGATGTTACAGTTTTAAGCAGATTGTTCCTTGTTTTGCTCCAAGTGTCTTGAGTGATTTGGCTGTTAAACCAGCAGAAACCTTTGTTTTCTTAGTTTCCTATAAAGGAAATAAAGGTGAGAAAATAATGATTTCCTGGATAATTCAAAGAGAAGATTTAACATACAAATCCCTAACATGCCACTATACAAGGACTTGCAAATCAGCTTATGTTACAACTCAGCATGACAATTGTTAAACTCATTTATTTTTAAAGAGCTTTTATATGTGATACATGTTAAAAGAGCCAAGAAGAGAGGGACTTTTAGCACGGTTCTCGAATATAACATATATGTTTCTGAACTCTGGGTATTTCATTTGTTTGCTCTTTCTTGATCTGCACAGCCCTTAAGCTGTAAGCTTTTTGAGGACAGGAAGCCTCTCTTATGCATTTGATATTTCTAGAATGTATTGTTTTTTTCTTGTATGACTTACCCCGGATCTTTATATTAACAGTATTATTATTTACATAATATTTCTCTTTAAATTGGTTTACCTTTTTACCCAACCTCATGCAAATCAGTATTAGCCATGAAATTACAGTTTTGTTGGGCTGTATCTTCTTTTAATACATATTTATATTAAAATCCTAATTATTGCCACACGCGGTGGCTCACGTCTGTAATCCCAGCACTTTGGGAGGCTGAGGCGGGTGGATCACTTGAGGTCAGGAGTTTGAGACCAGCCTGGCCACCATGGTGAAACCCTGTCTCTACTAAAAATACAAAAACTAGCCCGGTGTGGTGGCAGGCACCTGTGGTCCCAGCAACTTGGGAGGCTGAGGCAGGAGATGGCTTGAACCCGGGAGGCAGAGGTTGCAGTGAGCCGAGATCGGGCCACTGCACTCAAACACGGGTGTCAGAGTGAGACTTCTGTCTCAAAAAAAAAAAATCCTATTATTAGAACTTATAAATTTTTATTTGTATACCACTTAAAGTCATCTCATGCATCACACTTGAGGAACGGTGCCCTATCGTAGCCTTGCACATTCTTAGATTTAGTCAGTATTTGTTTAATTGTGGAGGGGAGGGAATAAGATTAATGTACTTTGTGTGTCAAGTATTGTTTTCAATAGTTTACATGTGGTTTCTCTTTTAATCCCTATAACAACCAAATGAGAAAGATGTCTCCATTTTATACATAAGGAAAGTGAGGCTCACAAAGGCTAAGTGACTTTCCCAAGGTCAAATAGTTCTGTAAAAATTAGAGCTGAGCTATGAACCTAGGTTTATCTGATTTCAAAGCTTGTACTGTTTCTGCTACATGTTGTGGACTCCCAGTGATTAGTGGGTTAACCTTGTGCATTACTGTCTGGTTTCCTGTTGTTATTCCTCTGTAGTTAGAATAGAGTTGACACTGAATGGTATTTACAGTTTGTCATCTTGTTCTGGAATTGCATTTTGCACGGTCTTGAAAGTTGTCCTTACCAACTTCTTTTTTTTTTTTTTTTTTTTTTTTTGAGATGGAGTCTCATTCTGTCGTCCAGGCTAGAGTGCATTGGTGCCATCTCAGCTCACTGTAACCTCCATCCCCCAGGTTCAAGTGATTCTCCTGCCTCAGCCTCCCGAGCTGGGATTACAGGTGGCTGCCACTATGTCCAGCTAATTTTTTTGTATTTTTAGTAGAGATGGGGTTTCACCACTTGGCCAGGCTGGTCTCGAACTCCTGACCTTGTGATCCACCCGCCTCGGAATCCCAAAGTGGGATTCAGGTGTGAGCCACCTTGCCTGGCCTGTTACCACCTTATTTTTTTTTTTTTTTTTTTTGAGACGGAGTCTTTGTCTGTCTCCCAGGCTGGAGTGCGGTGGCGCGATCTCGGCTCACCACAACCTCCACCTCCTGGGTTCACGCCATTCTCCTGCCTCAACCTCCCGAGTAGCTGGGACCACAGGCGCCCGCCAACACGCCCGGCTAATTTTTTTTTGTATTTTTTAGTAGAGACGAGGTTTCACCATGTTAGCCAGGATGGTCTCGATCTCCTGACCTCGTGATCCACCCGCCTCGGCCTCCCAAAGTGCTGGGATTACAGGCTTGAGCCACCGTGCCCGGCCACCACCTTATTTTTAAGGTTTGTATGAAAAGGAGCCTCTTAGCACTACTGAGAGGAATATGTTTGTTTTGGATTTTTAAAAAGTATTGCTAATTAAGAGTTTAGACAAATATTAAGCTTCTTATTTAAGTTAGAGGTAGCTTCTCTCTCTGTAGTTTTTTTCATTTTATGTAGCCTAAATCATGTTATACTTCAGAGATAAAACCTGGAGATGATTTGATTCTCATCCAAAATGAGTGCCTGAGTTCCATTTTCAGCATACACATATGATCATCTAACTATTGCTTGATAACCTCTAATTATGGTGTTCTCACTGTCTCCTCTTTAACTATTACTAAAAAATGAAAGAGGGCCTTGACAGCCATAGTCTTTTAATACTAATATCCTAGTATTTAAAAGTTGCAAGGGGGCCTAATGTTTGCTTAATCAATTTATTTATTTTGGTGGTAGAGAATAGAAAAAGTTGTAAAAATATTGTTTGCCTTTTGATAAATTCAGAAAACATTTTCTATTTCCTCTTAAATCACTTGGTTTCCATCTCAGATAATCATTAGGGTTTCATTTCCATTCAGCTGGATAGCGTACCCAGAGATTGTTTAATGGGATCACGTACACTGATGGATGGTTTAATATTTTGAAGATGGCACACAGTAGCACTTTTAAGAGAATAATCAGGACTGGCATGCGAGGGCTGAGAATTGCTTGAGTTCAAAATCAGAGCTAGTGTGAGTGCAGTTTTGTGTAACTTCTCTTCGGCTGCCAACTGACCATTTTATAATTCTTTTCTTTCCCCCGATTGTCTTTTTCTTGGTTTCCTGTTTGACTTATATTCCAAATTCACTTTACATCTTTGAAATTATGGAAATAAGGAAATAGAGGAAGTGTATTTCTTCCTTTCTGAGTGTAGCATCTGGATGCTCTGATTTTAAATGCGAAGGGGCTGTAAACCCTAGGAATACAATGTCTTTTAAGGACCTGAACTAGTACGTCTTCAGAACTGACTTCAAATAGTTTATTTCACCCCATTGATCTGACCTATATCTGTTGATTTTTATTATGTATTCTAGACTGTAGGGGGAGGAAGAGGCTGCAGTTTTACTATTACTTCATAAAATTAATTGGTGCTTAAAACAAGTAGTATTAAAGATACTGTATTTTATAACATACCAAGATGATTGATATAGTTTCTGTACGGAGTTTTTGTTTTTCTGTGTTTATGTCAATAAACTCATAAAATCTGCAGAATGAAATGAGTCATAATCTCATTTTTACTACCAAAAAGTGAAGTTGACCAGAAGCATGACCACGTAGTTCCTCCCAATGGCTCAAACAAGTACATAATTTTTTTTTTTTTTTTTTTTTTGAGACGGAGTCTCGCTCTGTCGCCCAGGCTGGAGTGCAGTGACGTGATCTCGGCTCACTGCAAGCTGCGCCTCCCGGGTTCACGCCATTGTCTTGCCTCAGCCTCTCCGAGTAGCTGGGACTACAGGCGCCCGCCACCACGCCCGGCTAATTTTTTGTGTTTTTAGTAGAGACGGGGTTTCACCGTGGTCTGGATCTCCTGACCTCGTGATCCTCCCGCCTCGGCCTCCCAAAGTGCTGGGATTACAAGCACAAGTAAATAATTTAACATGTCTTCATAACACAGGGTTTTGCTCATATCAAGAAACACAATCACCACCCCTTCCCTGTTCAATGTAAGGGGCTCAGCTTTATTGGAGTCAAAAAATCTAGTGAGGTACTTTGTCAGTTAGTGAATATTGTGAGCTTATTTTCCCTGTTGCTTTTTTACATAAATGTGCGAAATGTTGGTATCACAAGAAAATCAGACTACATTTGGTCTTGCAAAATGTAACTCCATTGTCCCCATGCTGGACTGGATTTCTTTTTAATGTGCTGTTTTCCTCAACCCAACCTTTCTATGGGGAAGAGTAATAAGTTTATTGTCAGTATTGTGGATATTTTAATTGAAGATAAACGAGTTTTCTTTTTAAATGTCTTCAGTATTACATATCTTCAGTTTTATTATCCTAATTTTAGTAGATTGGCAAAGCCAGATAATCTTAACAGCCCTAACCTGATTCAGCATTCATTACTGCTGCTAAATCAAATAAGACCTGGCTAATAGGAACATGGCTTGTGCAGCCATTCTTCAATTTAATTAGAATATTATACATTGCATTGCACTTATATGTGTATACCAGAGACAAAACTTTATAATCAGTTTGTAAGCACTCATGCTACATCATCTAGCTAGAGACATTTATCATATATTGTGAAATCTCCTCTTTTGGGAACCTCTTTAAATTATTAAATATCAGGATTGCTTGAAGGGGTGAAGATGGGGCTAGCTCACTTAATGTGCCATCAAAGGTTAGGAATTTAGGTCTCATTCTACTATAGCAAAGATTGGCAAACTTTTTCTGTAGAGGGCAAGGTAGTAAATATGTTAGGCTTTGTGGGCCATACGGTCTCTTTCACAACTACTCAGCTCTGCTGTTGTAGTGTGAAAGCTGCTGTAGACAATATGTAAACGAATGAGCATGGCTATGTTCCAATAAAACTTTATTTATGGACACTGAAATTTGAATTTTATGTGTTTTTCGGGTGTTGTGATATATTCTTAAGAATTTTGTCAACCATTGACAAATACTATTCCTAGCTTCCAGGCTCTACAAAAGCACATGGTGAGCTGGATTTGGATCACAGGCCTTAGTTTGCTGACCCCTATTCTGTAGTTTCCTTTTGTACTGTATTTTAGTTTTCTTATTTATATATTTATGTACTTATTGACTTATACTTCTTTGATGGTTTGCTCTGTATCCGTGCAGTTTTCCATAGTGCAGGAAATGTGGATGGAATGAGTTTTCCTGTCATTCTCTTATCTGTCAGTCTCTGCTTGATGTGGCAAAGGAGAATCAGGTGTTCAACCTCCAATGAGAGTAATTTCTGATATCAGTTGGTAGTTGCTGTTTAATTCTCAAGGTGCAGACAAGGCGGCGGAATTGACTTATCTCATTTTCACATTCTGGGAGATGATCTGTTAGTCCTGGGGATGCTGTCAGTTTTCTGATATTACTCTCCCTGCGTGGTCATTAACAACAGCAGAGTCCATAAATTGATCCCAGGTTTGAGTTGTAAGTTGTTGGCCCTGAAAACTTGGTGAACAAACTTGCTGTCAGTGTTCGTATTGATGGAAATAGTCTGAGGTCAGCTTCATTACTGCACCCTAACTGTCTCATACATTGTCCGTTGATTTTTAGGTTGTGTTGCAAGAGGGTTCTTGTTTCAGACACTTGCTACCAGACATATTCACCTCAAATATTTACAGTACAATGAATCATTCATACTTAAGGTTGGCAGTGTCTTTTTGAAATGGTATTCATGAAGGACTGGGTTAATTTATCAGATATGGATTTTGAGAAATTTTTTTTCTCTTAAAGCAAAAGTTCAATTTGCTAATAAATCAGTGGCAACTCTGTCATCTGACACGTGGATACTTGTCTCTTTCACACTGAAGCTTGCCACTGGCATCTTTTGCAAGAGTGGACATATTCTTATCTATAAAGTATTTACTAGATTCATTCAGAAAAAAAATAAAGTGAGAATACTAGTTTCTTTCTTGAATAATGGAACTTAAAGATAGGTCTAGGTATATGAGTTATTACTGTTGCCCATTTTGAATGACTACTGAGCTTTGGCGATTATTATCAGCTTATTTCTAGAATTATTTATTAAGTAGGGAATTTTATTCATTGTCAGATTTGTAATTTTAGCTAAGTTCTGATTAGATCACCTTGTGGTTTCTTGCAAACATCTTTAGTCCTTGTTTTGCGTCATCATGAAAGAAAATTTAACAAAAAGATGCATACTTGCTCTAACTCCTGGGCATTTTTATTTATTCATTTATTTTTAATCCTGTGGTTTCTCTCTATGGGTGATTGGAACACACCAGACCTCTCAGAAGTGTTCTGCTGTTTCCTTCCTCCCAGTAAGCAGATTATTTGCAAGTGACTTGAAAATAATTTCAAGTATTGGAGAGCTTTCTTCTCAGCCACGCTTGCCAATGTTTTAGGTGATACACAAAGTTCTGTAGGTCAGCTTGAAATCATAATGCTTGCAAGGAAAAAAAAATTAAAATTGACTTCAAAGGACAACTCTGACACGGTCAATTAATAATTAAAGCAGTTTTTTAATGAGCTACGCAATTACCTGTATGTCCCTGGAGATGATGGTTTATGGTATTATTGCAGTGCCCTTTCTTTAGTCATGGCGCATGACATTTGTAATTTAAAGCCGGCTAGACATTAAAGTGACAGAACTTTCATTAACCTTGTCTAAAGTTTGCTGATGACAAATGACTTATAAAACATGCTGTTGTCAAAATATACCACATATTTAAGTACCTTAAAAGTCCTGTGGCCTCTGAGAAGCTATGGAGACTCAGAGAAAGACCAAGACCACCAGTGTCCTGTGGAATTACTCGACAGAATCCCTGGTGGCTGGCACTATTTCTTTGTACTCAGGTAAGTGGTACCTGCTTCAGACAAGAGCTTAATGTAATTTTCATGGCTCTCTGGTTCAGGTAGGTTTCCCATGGGTTTTTATACCACATGACATGATTCTCTCAATCAGTGGTTTATGACTATTGAATAATTTCTTCTAAACCTGCTTTGATATGTAAACTTTCAAGTCTTTAGAAGCAGTTTTATTTTTTCATCTTGAAACCATTTAGCAATTATGTTTTGATTTTAGCTTTTTTTGTATCTTGGCTTTCTAAATTCTTAGCCCTCTGTTTGTGTTATGCCATACCTCTCTCTTTTTTGTTTTCTCCCTGTATTTGAAATTTTCATTTTTTGTAGAAACTATGTAGAAACATCCTCTAATTTTAGAAAATTTTCTCATCATATTTCTTTTAGAGGAATATCTTGAAATGCTACCAAGGGAGATATTGCAGGTGGATATCCTTTTATATTATAACAGTAATAAATATATAGTAATTAACATTCATGTGCAGGTATTGTTTGCCAGACATTAAGCTAAGAGTTCTGTCTCATTTAATCCTCATGGTAGCCAGAGCTTATAGCACTATTTCCCCATTTACAAATTTGAAAACTGAAGCACAAAAAGATTAAGTACTTGCTTACTGTCTCATAGCTTGTAGATGAATCAGGATTCAAATCTTGACTGACACCAAAGATATTATTAGTGACCACCAAGCAACATGGCTTCTCAACTCCTGTTTTTTCAAAATAAATTACAAGTTTGCTATTTGGAAAGATAAAGTATAGCAAACTTATAATTTATTTATTATGTAATAATTATAACCACCTTTAATAATTAAATAGAAAGAATTGTTATTTCATGTTTGTGCTATGCAAAATACCAATAAATATATGCTGGACAGCATACCAGCAAATATGAATTTAATATTGTAAGCCAAAGTTGAGTATTTATAGCTTATTCGAGAGACTTGTTAAGAGAAATTATAACCACCTTTTAACTCAAGTGGCACGTGATAGATACTTCATAAGTATTTCCTATTATTATTATTATTATTATTATTATTATTAACATACTCCCTACGTGCATTATATCTTGATTCTGTCATGGGTCTATGTTTCGGGATTGGTTCCAATATAATTAGAGACTACAACTTTAACAACACATTGTTTTATTCCATTTGGTTAATGTCCATACCTTTCTTAAACACTACGTAAGTATTACACATCACAAAGTATTAAATATTGTCATCCTATCAAATACACCTCTGTGTTCATATTGCTGAATAGTAGTCTACTCTTAACTATTTTTTAGCTGAAGTATAACACCAGGGAGGTACACATAGTGTAAATGTGCAGCTCAGTAAATTGTCACAAAATGAACACCTGGTAACCATTACTGAGGTCAAGAACTTTGCCAGCAGCACCCCAGAAGTCTTCCTCATGGCCTCTCAAAATCACTACTCTTCCTTCCTCCCCAGTGATAACCAGGATTTGAACTTTAATGCCATAGTTTTGCATTTTTTTGTTTGCTTTTGCTTTTGACATTTTAAAAACTTATTGTTGAAAATGTCAAACATACAAAAGCAGAGGGCATAGTGTACTGAATATCATGTTCTTATCACTCAACTTCAACAATTATTAACTCATGACCAATACTATTTCACCTGTAATCTCACCCACTCCCCAACCATGGATCATTTTAAAGGAAATTATAGACATTGTATTATCTTCCATCAAGATTTCAGTATATATCTCTAAAAGACAGGGATTCTTTTTTAAAAAGATAACCACAATAATATTTTCTTACCTAAATACTTTTGTACCAACAATATCCAGTCAGTATTAAAATTCTATAATTGCCTTATATTATTATTACTTTGAAAAAAAACCTTTTTATTTGTTGAGTCAAGAGTCAAATGAAGTCCATGAATTATAACTACTTGATTAGCATGCCAAGTTTTTTTAGCCTATAGCTTCTTCATCCCTTTTTTCTCCCTTGAAGTTTAAGAAACTAGACTGCTTGTCCCATAATTGCCCACAGTCTGATTTTGCTTATTACGTCTTCCTGATGTTGTTTTAACGTGTTTTAAAATTTTTTTTTGATTTCTTATTAGTCAAATAAGTCTATCAGATTCAGGCTTACTTTTCTTTTTTGGGGTATGGGGGGGTATAAAGGGCAAGAATACTTCATAGGTAGGTACATAATGTCTGTACCTTTTTGTATGCATGTGATGTCAGTAACCATTTGAAGATCACTGCGTAGACTTATTCTTTCAGTGAGGGCCACAAAATGGTGAGGATCTTATTCTGCCATTCCTTCATAAAGAGAAACTTCCCCTTATCATTTAACTTAAGTGCAATATATATAGAATGGCAAGACAAATGACTGATTCTTTACCTTTATTTACTGATTTTCAAAATAATTAGTTGGTTCTCAGCACCCTTCAAAGGTAATTATGAAAGTTTTGTTTTGCTTTAGTATTATTTTGAATTTATAGGGTTAAACATACTTATGCTTCAATCCATTCAATTATTATTCTTATTGATGCTCAAGTTATCCTTCTTTTGGCCAGTGGAAGACTCTTTTATTATGACCGCAGAATCTTTGCTAATATCCTTTTCTGATTGCGATAAGATATTCCAGGCTCATCTTAGAAAGTTTTTTGTTTTGTTTTGTTCTTGCCTCAGACCTGGAATCAGCTATTTCTCCTAGAAGCTCATTTCTTTTAGTGGGAAATTAGAAACTGTACTCTGGTCCCTGGGGTGTGCTTATTCCTACTGGATAGGTCACTGTTTTTAGATCTTTTTAGTGTACAGAACTAGGAAATGTATTTTTGTTGTCTTAAAGATAAAATGTATAAGGACTCCATTTTGACTCTTCTTATTCAAATTCAAGACTACGTAGCTTTCACTTAAAATCATGCATTTGTGTTTTCATTCATGCACGTGAAAATCCTGACACCAGCATTGGAGATTCTTAAACTGGGAAACATCATACACACACTAATGTAGTTTCTGGGAGGTAAAGCTTGGCATCTGCATTTTTAACAAGTTCCACAGGTGATTCTGATACTCACCCAAGGATGAGAACCACTGATGTATTTTTCATGAACTATTTTATGTTATAGATACTTACATGGAACCTCCCATTTTCTTCTTTAGAATCCCCCTTTTCTTTGTTGATTGTCCACATTCTTTCTTCTTCTTCTATTTATTTATTTATTTATTTATTTTATTTTATTTTTTTTGAGACAGAGTCTTGCTTTGTCACCCAGGCTGGACTGCAGTGGCATGATCTGGGTCACTGCAACCTCCGCCTCCCAGGTTCATGCAGTTCTCACGCCTCAGCCTCCGGAGCAGCTGAGACTACAGGCATGCACCACCACACCCTGCTACTTTTTTTATTTTTGGAAGAGATGGTGTTTCGCCATGTTGGCCAGGCTGATCTAGAGCTCCTGACCTCAAGCAATCCACCTGCCTCAGCCTCCCAGAGGGCTGGGATTACAGGCATGAGCCACTGTGCCTGGCCAAGATTGACCATATTCTTGATGAGCCACCTGTGTACAATCTGAATTCTTTTCTTGTTTAACTCATTGCTCTGTGCATCTGATAGAAAAGACTAGTTATTTCACTTCTGTGAAAGCCAGGCTGCAGTTATCTTTGACCACTTGAAATGCTAAAATACAGGTGAACCTCACAACTAAGGCTCTGCCTGAGGCCAGAGAGAGAATCCTCCCTCATTGCTTTGAGCAGAATGCCTGGTACTGGAGTAGATTTGCTCAAGGGCAACTCTGCATTTGATAAAATATCAGAGCAATTTATGTCCTTGTACCTTTGTTCCTTTTCTTTCCTCTTATGATGCAGAAATGTTAATTGACAATCAAAGAAGTAACAGGTGCATATGTGAATTCACAAGCCATTGGGGCCCATCTTTAATACTTCTGCAGATCCAGGCCTTGTGTAGGGTGATGTCTTCTTTCATCCATGCTCACCTGAGAGTTCCAGTGTTTTCCTTGTTCTGGTGTCTGCATTTAGAGTTCTAAAATTTGACTCTAGCTGGTCATTTTATCGCTTCTCTCTCTTAGAATATAGATCTATATCTGAACATTTAACTTTTAATTGATTTGTATTGATAATAGGTGAAAAAGAAGTTAATTAGCCTGGAAATGACTACATCATAAGATCAGACTTTGGTTAAAAATTTAACCACATTTATTTTGATAATCTTTTACATTCATTTAATATTAGCTTTGTTTTATGTTAAATTTGCAAACTTTCACATTTTTATCAATGTTCTTGAAAGGGAGGCAAAGATATTCTCAATTTATGATGCAAAATGGAACTTTAGGTCAATTATTTGACCTCTGCGATTTAGGTCACACATCTTATAAGTGGGGGAGCAACTACTCAGTCTGATTCCTGGTATTTTTTCTGTTATAAAGCACACTCTTAAAGAATTCAAAGTTGCTTCCAAAAGTACAATATAAGAAAAATAATTTTAGGAAAGGTCAAAAATGATTAGAAGAAGGAAGTGAGAATTCTGTTAATTTAGTCTGGCTTTGAGCTTTCTGTTTGTTAGCCAAGACATAAAGGGAAAACTTTGGCTCATAGAATACTTATCTGATTAAAGAAAGCACATGAATTTGCATGGAGTGCAGACTTTTTTTGGCTTTGAGTTCTGTGAAGAATATATTATATGATCTTACTAGGGGATATTTGTAACAATGAATTATACCTTCACTGCTGATTTTGTAAAAGATATAAAAGTAAACTTCAAATGAGCATTTTTCATACTCTTCTTAACCATTATCACATGAACTCATTGCCGAGGTTTTAGGTATGATGATATCAGATGAAAAAGGTACAAGATATATGCTTAAGTGAAGCATTTACACTAGGTTTTAGTATTGATGCAATGTATCTTTTTTCATTATTTTACTTTTAACCTATTAGTCTTTATGTTTAAAGTGATTTTCTTATTATTAAGTATGTAGTTGGGTCTTACTTAAAAAAAAAATCCATTAGCCGGGCATGGTGGTGGGCGCCTGTAGTCCCAGCTACTCAGGAGGCTGAGGCAGGAGAATGACGTCAACCCAGGAGGCAGAGCTTGCAGTGAGCCCAGATTGCACCATTTCACTCCAGCCTGGGCAACAGAGCAAGAATCTATCTCAAAAAAAAAAAAAAAAAAAAATCCAATCTGACAAGCTCTATCTTTTAATTGGGTGTTTAGATCATTTACTTTTAATGTTCTTACTGCCATGATTAATTTTTAAATTATCGTACTATGTCTTTTTATGTCTCATCTGCTCTTTGTTCTCCTTTTCTTCTTTTTCTGTCTTATTTTGTGTTGAGTATTGTTTATTATTCCAGTTTATCTCCTCTGTTGGTTTATTAGCTGTAATTCTTTGTTTTAGTGGTTGTTTTAGAGCTTATTGTATATATCTGTAACTTATCAAAGTCTATGCAAATGATGTTATACCACTTTATATGTAGTCTAAGAACGTTATGACTGTATATTTCTATTTTCCTCTCTCAGCCTTTCTGCTACTTTTGTCAAACATTTTACTTTTATGCATATGCTATAAACCCCACAATACACTATTATTGTTTATTCAATTTATCTTTTAAAAATTAAAAATAATTTAAAATGTCTTTTAAATAATAACAGAAAAGTCTTATATATTTACTATATATAAAGTGCATTTTTTGGTGCACTTTTTTCCTCCCTGTCGACCTATATTTCTATTATTTTCCTTCTGCCTGATAACTTTCTTTAACATTGCTTGAAATATGGGTCTATTGGCGATGAGGTATTGCTTCTTTTATTTTGCACCCCTCTCTCCTTTTTTATAATTGTTATTGTTCAGGCAGGACAGTAAATCTTGTCCCTGTTAACTTCATTTTGGTGAGAAATAGAAGTCTTCATTAGTTTTAAATGTAGGTTAAGTTGTTGATAGTTAATGCTGAATTCTTTAATAGCTGAGTTGCAGTGACATTAGGTATTCACTATGGGTGCCTCTGACTTCCTTCAGAGGTCAATATATAGAGATCAGGGTGGATAACTGTAAAATCCAGGTTGTATTCCTCTGTACAGATCGTGCAGCTGTATTAGTCTGCTTGGGCTGCCATATCAAAATACCATAGTGTGGGTGGCTTAAACAACGGAAATGTATTTCCCAAAGTCTAGAGGCTGGAACGTCCAAGATCAAGGCATTGGAAAGATTGCTTTGATTCTGAGACTCTTCTCTTGCCTTATAGACAGCCAGCATCTCTCTGTGTGTTTGCATGACCTCTTCTTTGGACATGAACATGTGAAGGGGGAAGACACAGCAAGCTCTCTGATGGTTCTTTTTTTGAGGGCACTAATGCCATCATGAGGGCCTCACCCTTATGACCTTGTCTAACCCCAATTTCCTGCAAAGGGCCTGACTCCAAATACCCCTTCTTCAGGGCTTAGGACTTCAACATGAATTTTGGGCGGATACAAACATTCGGTGTATATCATCAGCCACAAGTTATAGTGTTCTGTGAACCTGAAGCTTTCTCCTTATAACTTGTGTAGTTTATGATTAAGGACCAGAGCCATACATCTGCTCTGATCTCTTTCTTACCCCTTTAGGCAGCTCTGTGGTAATATAAGGAACACTTTACCCATCAATAGATTAGAACCTTACCTGTGCTTGCCTGGAGAGAGAATTTTTGTTCCCGTAATTCTTTTTGAAGTGTCAAGAACTTACTTAGTTTCACTGGATTAAAGAGAGCAAAATTATCAGCTTGAATCAGGAGCAACTTGAAGGAAGAGATCAGGGCTATGAAGCCTGTTGGGAGATCTGCATTTATAAGGAGATGGCTTCAGCAAGGATAAGTCATATCTTAACATCTTAGTCTTAAAGGACAGATTTGTTGCAAAGAAAATGGAAATGGTAGGAAAAAGTGCTAAGTCTTTTTTCCGTGGCAGCATTTCAGAATTATGCATTGTAGCTCAATTTTTGCTTTTGCCTCTCCCGTTAATATTAGAGTCAGAAGCCTGATCAGACACAGTGCTGTTTTTTCTGCCTAACCAAAGCTGTGGACCCGTGAAACCTGTAAAGGTATTAATGAATTGAGAAATTTCATGTGAGTGAGGTGGTTGAATTTTATTTCTGTTGTTAATGTTAGGTGATTGCAAATCTACTTATTTTGTTACAGAGATTCCAGGATACCAATATGCCCTTAAATTTGCTCAGAATTTTATGTGGGATTATACTTTTATATTTTAATTTACTTTATAGCTTGTTAGCTATTCTTTGTCTAAACATCTGAGAGATATTTTTCTTCCCGGCTTTAAAATTTAATTGAAAAATAAAACTGTGACTATGTTTTGTTAAGTTAAACAATACTCTCTGCCAGGCTTCTTAAGGCAAATAGGATTATAAAATCTTACATGCCCAGTTCATATTACTCGCTCTGAACAACCAATTAACCACTCCCATAGAATCCCAGGAGAGTTTAAAAATAAAATTACAGCTTTCTTAATGTTTCTCACATTTTCCCAAGGTTTCAAAGAAGGTGCCATAAGAAATATATGAAGGTGCCCTTGGAAATATATGCATAGAAGGTGCTGTGGAAATTAGCTTTCTTTTAGTGGCATGTTTACAGTGAGATTGGGCTATTAGGAGCATTTTAGTTTTCCTGCACCTAGGACAATCTGCTGCTTACAATGATTCCCTGATGCCTTTATTAAAGGAAAGAGGCTTCCGTTTTTAGGATTCATCTAACGAAGCGTTATTGCTTACCTAATTTTTCTTTTCTTTTTTTTTTTTTTTTTTTAGATTTTTTTCACTCTGCTAGGCACTGGGGAGCTATAAGGACTAAGAGGACCTCTTCCCCTCTAGAACCGCACTACTAAATTGGGTAGCCACTAGCCACCTTGGCTATTTCAATTTAAAGTTAATTAAAAATTAAGTTCCTTAGTAGTATAAGACACATTACAAGTGCTCAGTAGCCATTCGTGGCTAGTGGCTATCGTATTGGACAGCATAGATATAGAACATTCCTGACATTGCAGAAACTTCTGTTGGACAGTACTGTACTAGGAGTTATTATTCAGATTTATTTACCCACAAAATATGGTTGTTGTAGTAGTGTTTTTAGTCTTAGAGTCATGTTAACCAAAGGATGGATAGGAAAACAAAAATATGCTACAAGGAAAATTATTATGGGCTATTCAGGTGTTCTTGTTACTGTATGTGCCCCTAATATTAGGATTTTCTTCACAGAACATTATCATTCGAAAAAGAAGTCATTATATATATTCAGGTTCTTACAAAGGCTCTCATGGTACTGACTAATCGTTCAATTACAGTACTTTATTTTGAACATCAAAATGGCTCTCATGAATGTTTGCTTATGATGCTTGAAGAAGTTACTGGTAAAATCAGATTTATAAAGAAGAAAGAAATTTAACACAAATTTAGTAATTTGGGTATGACCTCACAACGACAAGGGTTGGGCATTATTGTAAACAACCCTTTTTAAGAACAGATAAAGCAACACCACAAGTGTCATTGCTATGGAGATCACAATTATACCCCTGCAGGATCTATGACAAACTGTCCTGCTCTTTAGCAAATTGGTACTTGTGGTAACTGTGCCATACATGAATTTTAAAAAGTGCTACACCTCAAACAATCTGGAAGGGAAGACGATTTGCTTAGGAAAAAAAAAAAAAAAAAAAAAAAAAAAAAAAATGACTCTAGTGACAATAAAGACATTTTTGTGCCTGGGGAGTTTTTAATGAAATGTGAGAGGAAAGAAAACAAGGAGCTTTTCTAAATTAAATATATTCTATAATATGCCATGTGATTTTGAATGTGCCTACAACTAAATGAAGGAAATACTATACCTAGACATTTAACCATTTCAATCTCAGTCTTAAAAGTTAATATAAACAAGTTGTTAAAAAAAACTTATTTTTTGAGGAAATCATCTCATATGGAAAATGAGAGATCATCTTATATTCAGGATTCACTTAAATTTGAATTTGGATATATAAAGTATCTACTTTTGGAGATAACCTTACTGTTTTTTTTCTAAGAAATTCTAAGCGTTTCCAGAGAATTGATTAAAATTTATTAAACTACAGAAAGTGAAATCAGAAGAGTACTGAATAATTTCTTAAAATCATGTTAAAATATATAAAATTTATATGCATATAAGTATGCTAAAAGTATACCGAAAAGAAAAATGTGGAAGAAATGCAACAAAATGCTAACAGTGGTTGACTGGGCAGTGGGATTCGTGTTCTCATTACTCCTTTATTATTTTCTGTTTCATTTTCTATAATGAATATGCATTATTTTAATAATTAGAATAAAAAGAAAATGTAAATGAACACTTGAAAAGCACATGTTAATGAGAACTCTTGATTTGATGTATAAGTTCATCCTTCATAGATTAAGCAAATGGAAAGAAACTTCTTTGTACAAAAACGAATTCCATGTGGGCATTGGGTACCTTTCTCAGAGAAAATGGGTTGTCTAGCCAGCATGCCTTCTTTGTTTTTTAATCTCTAACAACGTTCAGGATATCATACAAAAGAGAAGTCTTGGAAATTCTTACATATATGATGACTATTTTTAGAGATGGGGCCTTGCTATGTGGCCCAGGCTGAAGTGCAGTAGCTATTCACAGGTGCAATCATAGCTCACTGCAGCCTCGAACTCCGGGGCTCATGCTGTCCTCCTGCCTCAGCCTCTGGAGTAGCGGAACCACTGGCACATGGCCATTGTGCCCGGCTTTACATAAGTTATTAAGACTTTCGTTTTGTTCGGCATATCTGGGTAACATTGCATGGCCTATCCCAAAGTCTGAAATATTTTAAATTCCAACTAACAAGATGTTAGGATACTCAGAGGAAGAACTGACCACACATGAAATTGTTTAAATGTGCTCAGCACTTTTCAGACTATTTCACATTAATTCCTAGTGAAATAATGTAGAAAGATTACTTTAGGGGTAAAGGTAATTTAGGCCTTTTTTGTTTTGTTTTGTTTTGTTTTGGTGTTGACTTACTCTGACTTTGAGTAACTCAAGTCATATATTTCCAGTTTCCTCTGTATTACTCCTCATTTGACACCTTAAGAAAGTTTTTGGTTTTGTTTTTGTAAATTGCCTTAACCTATTTGGAGGAAATGCATGTTCTAAGAAATTTGAACACAAATGTATCCTTGGGATGCTATTTTTCTTCCTTTCTTTCTCTAGTGCCATTTTTTACATCACACAGATTTGGAAACAAAATGATGTATTTCTTTGCATGTCGTGTGATGAGTGGAAGAACGGAAAAAATTAGCAACTCTCTGCGTATACAAAAAGACTTCAGGATCTTCGAGGGGATATGAACTCCCAGGTACTAACTAGAAGTCAAAGCTTCTTTACAACCTTACAAAATCCTGTACAGATGACCTATGTGTAAAATGCACTGCCTGTTGCTTTGGACATCACTTGACACTAAAAAGCTATGCATTTTGTATTTTTGCATGTCAGAATCTTAGCCAGCGGAATTAAAAATAAATATTTAAGTAGGTTCCTGACTTTTCCTATCAAGGAGGCACTGAGACAGGCAATTTGCTTAGCAAGTCTTTTTGTTCACCTGTTTTTGTGCTGCAGAGAAATGTGATGTTTGCTTCTGATGATTCCAAATGTGCATGCATTATATGGTCAGAGCAGAGTATAGAAAATGCCAGTGCTATCTGTGGAAGGCTGGATGATAACATGTGACCCGAGTGACAGAAATAAATGTGTCCTGGCAAAAAGGAGCCGTTAATCTGAATGAAAATATTACCACACAGTGGGTAGATTAATCTTGGCAGTTTATGGCAGTGGCCCTCATATATAAAACCTATTCTGTGTTCTCACAAATGCCCAAAAAGTAGACAGCTGCCCCAGTGTTAATTGTGACTGTGTGAGACACTTGGGTAAAATCTTCCCATGTTAATGATCCTGAATTTCTAAATGGTCTTATCCTAAAAATTGATTCTTAGTTGAAGCAAGATTAGCAATGTGGGCCTTTCAGCCTTTTTGTTTGTTTGATTTTTTGAAAATATTTATATATTTGGGGTTTAAACGAAGAAGTTTTTTTTATTTTTTGCCACACTCAGAACACCTTAGCTAATATATGAGGTAATTAAAAAGTCATTGTAGAAGTCTTCCTGTCTGTTTTGATTGATGCCAGTAGTTGATTAATCAAAAAAATTCATAACAAATTATAAATACATACCTTCTACTTTTCATGTTAATATTAAATCTGTATATAGATATTTTTCTTTTTTTGATTTGCCAATATTTGATATTAGGTCAAGGCCTAGTTGAAATTCCCTGACATCTTTCTTGTATAAACAATACCCACAGTGCTAATCTCTATGATTTTCAATCTCTGTCTCTCTAAATTGGCATGGTAATTTAAAGATACTGAGAAACAATCTAAATGCAGAATCCTCCTAGATTTTTTACTAAATTTCCCCAAAACTTCTCAGTTATCTAACCTACATCAGCTTTAGTATTTTTTAATGACTCATTTTGATGAAGGCCATTCAAACATTCTGCTTAATTTTGATAGAAACAATGAATCACTTTCTGTTTACACTCGTATTTCATGGATTTATATGGAATAATCTGTTCACATACTATTTAATTAATACAGTTGGAGTAAAGAGGCTTGGGAACAAAGCCAGTACACTTGCGGTGAATGTGTGACTCAGCTGGTGGGGCTAGCCATGCATGGGGGTACGTTAGAGAAGTCCGCCAGGATGACTCTGCAGAATGCCCTTCACATCAGGGCATGTTCTACAGAGGGAATGGACATCGTCATCACTTCATTAAGCCTGTCACATTTTTCCATAAACATCTACAAATAGCTATAGGTGAAGATGGATAAAGAATATAATATTTAATATTATTTTCTCTTTATCGAATGAAAAGCCAGATATAGCTAAGTAAATACTAACACAACTGTTATTAAATGAGGTACACGCCAACATTAATAAGTTCTGAATTGTTCATTTTAGGACTTTGTACATTTATTATGTATGTGGTATATTAGTTGATTGCTTTGTGAAGCTGTTTAAAATTTTTCAAGAGTAGAGAGTGATGATGTGCCAAATGTGAAATAAAATTGGAGAGGTGAAACTGTCAACGACTTAAGTGTTAGTACTGACTGACAGTGACAGGATTCAAGAAGTATCATAGATACCAATATGCTATGTCACCAGTATAATATGACCAGAGTGGATGTGGTCCCTGCTAAACAAGTTAAACAAAAGGGCTTTTTTTTTTTTCTTCCTAGTGCTTTATATTTTCCCCCACTATAGAAAATGCATGATGACTTTTTAAATGGTGACATTTATGGCCATGATAGAGGTGTGCTTCTACAAGACCAAGTCCAGGTGTTTCCATTGGGAATACAGGGAAGGAGCTGATTTAAGCAAGTGATTACTTAAAAAGAAAAAAAAAAAAAAAAAAGGAGTGGAAAATGGATAGGAGAGAATGTTAATTGGGAGAGTTTCAAGTATAAAGGAGACTTAAGGATGGGCATAAGTGTAAATGTTAGGAACACATTTGAAATAAGTTGGCCTTAGAAAAGAGGTTTATAGAAGCAAGTAATTCAGGAACTTTAGGTTTTGAAACTGAGACACACTCATTGCCAGACAGAATAAGAATGAACGTATCTGAAATTTCACTGAGAAAGATCACAGATATACAGTCATGTGTTGCTTCACGATGGAAATATGTTCTGAGAAATGTGTTGTTAGGCAATTTCATCATAACGCAAAAATGTGGATTTTTTTGTGTGTGTGTGTGGATCATAGAGTGGATTTACACAAACCTAAATGGTGCAGCCTATGACACACCTGGGCTATATGCTACAGCTTATTGCTCCTAGGCTATAGACCTGTACAGCATATTACTGTAATGAATACAGTAAGCAATTGTAACACAGTGGTATTTGTGATCTAAACATATCTAAACAGAAAATGTCCAGTAAAAATATGGTATTATAATCTTACGGAATCACTGTTGTACAAGCTGTACATTGTTGACTGAAAGTTGTTATGTGGTGCATGACCGTATTTAAAATTATAGGAACATACAATCCCAAGGTCATTTGATTCAGGCCCCAATAAAGCACTAAAATAGTCCAAGAATCTTACCTTTTCCCATTAGTGAATGAAGGCATTCTTCAGCCTTCCTAGTTGAACTGATGCAATGATCAGTGGACCTTGAATTGAAGGAAACAAATTTCTGTTTATCTTAAGCCTTCTCAATTGTGCTTTTGTATGCATTCATCTTATTCTTTCTATTATTCTTAACTTAGTCATCCAGATTGCTGCTTAAAATGGAAAATTAGCCTAAAATGGAGTGGGCAAACAAACAAATCAATCACTGTCCAGAGTTTCTGAATCCGTAACCCATTTCTTACAAGAAGAGAGGGAACTATTTTCTTTAATATTGAAAAGACGTTACCTGGAGCACCCCTAATCAACCTTGGTCCACAAGTTGAATGATGCAGTAGAATTTAGAGGATTCTGACATTCAGAGAACAGCAGCCAACTGTCAGAAAAACGGTAGGAGATGGTAATAATGACCTCGATTTAAGGTCACTGGTGCTTGAATGCTTGCGGTATTTTGGCACTAGCTATGCCACGTCCTGCTGATCATGGAACTGGTGCCAGGTTCACTCAGTGAGGCCAAAGGAACTTTGAGTATAGTGACAAGAGGCTAAAGAGCCTCAGCCACTTGGCTTATAAGATTGATTCTTAATGGAAGATTGATCTGGATTGGGCGAATCTGTGATTTTTTTGTTGGTAGGGACTTGAAATTGGTGAATGAGATAAACATGAAGTTCAGTCTCCTTAGCAGATAACAACAGCTTTGCTCTGTATTTCTGTCACCTAGCACCTAGTAGGTGCTTGACTATTGAATGAAGAATCAACTGAACACATTTTCTAGGTAGACTTATAATAGAATTAATATCTACGTTGGATTTGTAAAAGTAATGATGTTCCCGGTACACATTTAATTAGTGAGGAGTACTTCCTTTGGGGTTGTAAGTATGAAAATACTCAATAACCTCATTGCTTTATTGATGTTTGTTTGTGAAGAAGGATTAAATAGTATCTTGCCTTTTTTTCCTTTGCTTTTAATCATTCATTGTTAAATAGAGGCTTAGGCCATCTGTCTCTGCCAAGATCTGCCTCGATATGGAAGACTGTATTAATAGAGATACTAAAAAAAAAACCTCTCTAATAATCTGTTTATACTATTATTCTCCAGGCTTTTCCCTAAAACAGTTTTAAGTAAATTTCTTACCAACTAAACTGCAAACTTACCTGTTAATTAAAACTATTTTTGTTGACTAGGTCGCAGTGCTCTTGAGGCCTGTGGAAATTGTACTTAGCTGCCTTTTCTCTTGAAGATAAGATAGAAAACAGGATGCCTTGTTGGGTTTAAAAAGTAAAATACAAACTCTCAGTTTTCTGATATCAAGGTACATTTTTTTGAGAATCAACATTCCAAATGGCTAATCTGGTTAACTCTCAGTGGTATAAGATAGGGCAAAGGAAATTGACTGTGTTTTGGTACTTGGTTTTATTTTATACTAAGTGCTTCTTAGGCAATTCTGCGTCATCAATATTCCGTAGATGTAGGCATCATTAACCTCAGTGAAAAGTTTATTACAAGCCGCTGTTAGGACTTGTTTTTGAATAATATTACTCCAGTATTTAAATGAAACAAACTACCTTTACCCAAACTCAGTCAACAGAGTTTAAAATTATTCAGAAGATGGAAAAATAAAGTTTAGGGCCTGGGTGCTGTGCCTCTCGCCTGTAATCCCAGCACTTTGAGAGGCTGAGGCGGGAGGATCACTTGAGCCCAGGAGTTTGAGGTCAGCGTGGGCAACAGAGAGAGACTCCATCTCTACCAAAACAAAACAAACAAAAAAAACTCGGGTGTAGTGGTGCACACCCATGTCCCAGCTACTCGGGTGGGTGAGCTGGGAGGATCACTTGTGCCCACGAGGTCAAGGCTGCAATGAGGCATGATTGTGCCACTGCACTCCAGCCTAGGGTACAGAGTAAGACCCTGTCTCAAAAAAAAAAAAAAAAATAAGGTTTGGGTGTGTGATTTGGGGCAGTGTTTTTAGGCTGTGTGATTTGGGGCAGTGTTTTTGGCATGCACGGGTGTATTGGGGGTGTACATATGCCCAGACATATGCACAATCTGAAGACATAGTATGCATTTTCCTTGAAATAAATTTGGCTCTTAGAATTGCTTTCTTCTCAGTCACATGCAAAATATGGTGAAGAATCATAAGCAGTCATAAATACTGGCTTGTATACGCCATTCAGGGTCACCTTCAACAAAATACAAGTCACTCAATTTTATCCAGCGGTCACAGTGCTGGATCTACTGTGGGACTCTTAAAATGTTTCAAGTGAGAGCTGGATAGTCATAGGTAGAATCGAATGAGTTATACATTCTGATTTCCTTTATGGGCTATAGATTAACTGCAACTCTGATACTACTTCATTATAATCCTACTGACTTCTTTCTGGCAAGAGAATTGCCAGGTACCCAGCTCTGAATGTCCTGAATCCTGTCAGTAGCTGTAGTTTATAAAGGATGATTTGCTAATGAGATTTCACAGACAAGCACTAGATATTGACGGTGATTCAATGTTGTATGTTGTCTGAGTGGTTGTTTTGCTTCAGGGTACCTTTTTGTTCTCCATTTCTTTAGCAACCTCTTTCCCCACCCCGCTCTTGCAGAATTTGAGATCAAGAAGTAGGGCATTATTAATTACATATACACATTATAGAATGTTTGGGTTCTTAGTCAAAATGTAAATGATAGTTTAAAACATAGTTTGAATACTCTGAATGCCTAGTACCTTTGTAGTCAGTAAATAGTGATTGCCATGAGGACCACAAGTGTATCAGGACAGTTTCATCGTAGTGTTCAATTAAAATCTTAAAAAACATAAAATAAAATTGTTGCTGTATTTTATAAGTAGGCTATAGGAACCTAGTAAGATTTTAAGGCAGAGGAACCTTTAGAAGGGGCTCAAGGTCACAGTTGTCACTCCTTCTGTGAAAACGTGTGAATTGCCTTCCAGACACTTATTTTACCTTAAGACTGCAACTGTGCTCTGTCTAGGGGTTCTACTGACAGCACGACCGCACAAGTACAGTTTCCTTTCTGTGCATCAGCACAATCAGAGATTGCAATGCTGCTTGTGGCCATTAGGATTTAGTCATGGAATGTAAGGAATTTTCAACAGGAAATGTATCTGGCTTTGATATATTTTCATCTGCCGCAGTCGCTTAACCTGCGTGCCTTTTGGGTGTCAGCATTTAGTTCTAGGATTTCATCTGGAATATGTGTATATATAGTTTTCTCCGTCACTGTCTCGAGTAACCCATTTGATACTGTTCATGTGCAGGCCCTGTTATCATTAATAATCATGTAAGCAGTGTTAGCAGGTTTTGGCAAATGCTCCGTTTCATCTATGCCGAGGAACATAAAACTCTTACCAGCAATATAATTTAATTTCACTGTACATTTTTGGTTAGGATGTAGCCAACAAAGTCAGCAAAAGTGCAAGTTTTTAGGTGGCTCAGTTGTGTCGTAGTTATACTCACTGTACCTCACTGCTCTTAAGTGTCTTCAATAACAAATACAGTATCAGTGTCAGCTTTTGGATATGTGACTTATACAAATGTCAAAGTAGCAGGTATATTATTTTATTTCCAAAGAGAGGCTTCTTTATTGCCTCCTCTACATGATTAATGCTCTTAGCCAGAATTTAACCTAGCAGGGCCCGGCACATAGTAGGTGAACAATGAATGGATATAACCATTGTTGTGGTTTTTATTCAAGGCTCTCAACATGTGATTGAATGAAGGATACCTAGAAATTGAAATATCAAGGCAATTTTGAGGATAACCGAGGAACACTGGGTGAAGCTTGTGTAATGTCATGATTTAGCACATGCCTTATTATTTTCATAGGTCTCAAACTTAACCCTACTAGGAGAGAAACTGTATTTGGAACAGTACAAAGCAAATATGTCAGTGTTTGCCTGTGCCATTCTCTTACATTTAAACTAAATAAATTTAAATCATTCAACAAAGATTGAGTCAGGAGCATTTTATCTTATTCATTCTTAAAAAAAGCTTTCTTTGGCGCCAGGCATATAGTAGACACTCAGTAAATATTTGTTGGCACACTTGCTTGGTGCTGAATATAAGACATATTCAATTTTGTTGAAATTGTAGGATTGAAAATGTAGGAGTCACTGTAATCACGGTGGGACCCATTTCTCTAAGGAAATTTCTAATATGACTGTGTCATGTCTTTGCCTTGGGCTGGTCTTCTATCAAGGTTGTTACTGACATGGCTGTGCTTTATTGGGGTATCTACTATATGCCAACTATTATCCTTGGTTCTCGAGCAATATCATCTCATCTTAATACATTGTACTAGTGAGAATTACAAGAAATTTCATATTAAAATGAAACAGAATTTTTAATTTAATTTTTATATCCCCAAATTACTTAATAATCTGCTAAAGGGAATAGTTCTCCTTTCCCTCTATGTGGATTCTCCATCAGAAGCTCATGGCTTTGAGTGGTATACTTGGCCACTCAGCTGGAAAATTGTCAGTCTTCATAACAACATTTTAGATCCTAGAACCTCTATGGAACAGTTTCTCAAAAATTTTTACCATTTTATGAAAAGCCACACAGATGTGCCTTCATTTTGTAGTATATTAACAAGATGGTAATGCATGTATGTATACAAATCTATCCTGAGAGTCTCCTTTGAGGATTGATTCAAAACTCACTCCTCACCTTGGTTTTGTTTGCTTGATATGGGAAGCACAAAACATTTATCTTTATGTTCTGACAATAGAAATAGTAGTTGGTATGAAATACTCGGTAGGTGAAGCAGTGAATGATAAGGGAAGTAGTATTTAGCATGTTGCATTTGCAAAGGAAACTCTTAGAAAAGTGGATAACTTTAGATTTGCTTATACTCCTTAGAGTTCACAGGGATGAATTTAGGTGGAGAGATGATATTTGAAGGGAAAGGTACAGGTCTACGTACAGTAGACTAGATTAGGTGACCTTATTGCGTAACATGTTTTAAAATTGCTGATGTGACATACGTTAATCTCAAAATAGTTATGCTGTGTGAAATAAGCCAGATAAAAAGAGTATAATAATTGATATGGTTCGGCTTTGTCCACACCCAAATCTCATCTTGAATCATAGATCCCATAATTCCCACATGTTGTGGGAGGTAATTGAATCATGGGGGCCGGTCTTTCCTGTGCTGTTCTCATGATGGTGAATAAGTCTCACAAGATCTGATGGTTTTATAAAGGGGAGTTTCCCTGCACAAGTTCTGTTATTCTTTCTTGTCTGCTGCCATGTAAGATGTGCCTTTCACCTTCTGCCATGCCATGATTGTAAGGCCTCCTCAGCCTAATGGAAGTGTGAGTCCATTAAACCTCTTTTTCTTTATAATTTACCCAGTCTCCAGTACGTGTTTATCAGCAGTGTGAAAATGGGCTAATACAATACTTTATGATTCTTTTTCTATACAATTATTTTAAAGATTCAAAATAAATGACAATGAGTGAGAAAAGTTGGATCAATGACTGCTTGAGAGGTGGTAGATGGTGCTGGTATAGGAAGGAAGGAAGGATGACAGATGGGTACCAGGAATTTTTAGAAGTGATGAGTATGTTTCTTCTCTTGATTGTGGTGATGTTTTGTAGCTGTGTACAGCTGTGCCAGAACTTATTAAACTGTACACTTCATATATGTGGACTTTATTATACATTTATTATACCTCAGTCAAGCTATTAGGAAAAAAATGCAATTTTATGGCAATTACCACATTGCTAATTATCTCATGTCTGTCTGTTGTACTAGACTGTAAGCTCCCAAAAGACAGACTTTTTCTGTTATATCTGTGTTCTCAATGTCTAACCTGTGAGAGGTTCCTATTAAGTACTCATTACATTAAAACATAGTTTGAACATAGTTTAATAATTTTGAGTAAGTAAATAGATATGTTATTTAGCTAAAGCACAGACAGCTATTATTGACTGAGCACTTCCCATATGCTGGGTGCTATGCTAAAAATACATTATGTTATGAATCATCACAAATAATATTTTTGAGAAAGGCAATTTTGTTATCCCCATTTTACAGAAAAGGAAACAGAGCTTAGAACAGTTAAGTAACATGCCCTAGACCACTAGCTAATAAGTGGACGACACCAAAATCAAGGCAGAGTGATTGAAAGTCTGTGGTGGTAACCTCTGCGCTTGGACCCTTTGGCATCTCCTTATGGCCTGTATAGATTTTTAAAGCTGTGACAGGGAAATTTTCAAGGATGTAAGACTCACTTCCTAGCCCTACACTTTCAACACAATGCGAACTTCAGTAAACATTTAAAACTGAATGAATGAACCCAGTGCTGAAAGTCTGGGAAAATCTTTTTCCTTTTGTTTACTTTCCCGGTATTGATAGAGCAGCCTTGTCTTCCTGCACGTGGTTCTGTTTATACTGGCAGAAACCTGAATGGGAAGCCGGCTGGGGTACAGCAGGAGCGAATGCCTTTGGGGGAGCCTGGGCTTCTGCCAGCACATCTAGCTGGGGTTCCTGAAAGGCCCAAGGGACATTGCTTCTCCATTGTCACATTGGAGATTTTGTTCCAGGAGGGGGGTGAAGAGAGCATATATTTAAATTTTCTTCACAGTTGTATTATTTGTTAGATTCTGCTAAAAGACAGTTGATTTTTGTAAGCCAGTATTAAAATTCCAAAAAAGGATTACAAAAATGTTTGCATTGTAATGTTATAACACAGTTGGAATACACTTTATTCTTCTCTTTTGGTTATAATGCTATCTTATAAGAATTGTAGAATACAAAGAATGGTTGCATGTCTGAAAATAATATATATATATTTTCAGGCAATTGGTGTTTTTGTGTTCTTAAAAAAGCCATTACAGCATCAGTTTATCTCGTGTCTGTGTATATTTTATAGTAGTACATTAAACACAAACACTGACAAAAGTTTTTTAGTTTAGCTTAAAAGCAGTAGTTCCCGAACAGTTATTTGTCATATACTATTAGGTAGAGGTCACACTGGGATTTACACGGACTGCTGTTTTCCCTGTTGAAAGGGCTACTTTAAAAAAATACTTGGAATGTTGTATAGCCACATTTTTAAAAAATCCCTTATAAGCATATGGAATATACCACTGATTCCATTAGACCCATCATTCACTGACATTCCCCTATTTGTTTATTTATTCATTCAAAAAATATTTGTCAAGGCCACTTTACGTGCCATGGTCTGTGTCAGGTGCTGGAGGGCCAATGAAAAATGTTCATAAGTGACATCTGCTTTACTGCAGGGTACTTGTCCTTTCCTCATGTAGTTTTGCTTTTGGAGACATTAGATATATCAACGTTGTTAATACTTTTATATTTGCTTGTCAGTTCTTCCAAAATCACAGGTTATTTAAGTCAACTTATTTGACCTTACTGTTATATTATACATAATTATAATATACATAATATAATACATATTATACATAATTATAATATACATAATATAATACGTATTATATAATATATATAATATAAAATAATTATATGGGAAATACTTAGAAAATATAGAATATTAATTTCATAAAATGGGCTAGTAATTTCTTATCCTATGTGAGTTATATTATAAATAGTGTACCTCAGCCGGGCGCCGTAGCTCACGCCTGTAATCCCAGCACTTTGGGAGGCCAAGGTGGGTGGATCACAAGGTCAGGAGTTCGAGACCAGCCTGGCCAATATGGTGAAACTCCGTCTCTACTAAAAATACAAAAATTAGCTGGGCGTGGTGGCGCATGCCTGTAATCCCAGCTACTCAGGAAGCTGAGGCAGGAGAGTCACTTGAACCCAGGAGGCGGAGGTTGCAGTGAGCCAAGATCACACCACTTGTACTCCAGCCTGGGCTGCAGGGCGAGACTCCGTCTCAAAAAAAAACCAAAAAACAAAAACCAAAAAAAAACAAAACCTACCTCAGGAAAAGAGTAATACAATGCATAAAGCATAAGAGAACTGTTCAGTAAAATCAGCCTGCTTTCTGAATTTGTGCCTGTGTGTGTGTGTGTGTGTGTGTGTGTGTGTGTGTTAGTAATTTAAACTTGAGCTAAATCTGTTTAGTTTTTGATTTGTACGTAGTTTGCCTATAACTTGATCTCTCTCTCTTTTTTTATACCTTTTTTTTAGGGTCAGAGGTACATATGCAGGTTTGTAATATGGTTGAACTTATGCTGCAGTGATTTGCTGTAAATATTATTGCATCACCCAGGTACTAAGCCTAGTACCCAATAGTTATTTTTTCCGATCCTCGGCCTCCTCCCAGCCTCTACCCTCGAGTAGGCCCCAGTGTCTATTGTTCTTCTCTTTGCGTTGCATCCATGTGTTCTAATCACTTTGCTCCCGCTTATGAGTGAGAACAATTAGTATTTGGTTTTTCTGTTGCTGTGCAAGTTTGCTAAGGATAATGGCCTCCAGCTCCATTCGTGTTCTTGCCAAGGATATGATCCATTCTTTTTTATAGCTGCATAGTATTCTACAGTGTATATATACATATTTTCTTTATCCAATCTGCCATTAGTGGGTATTTAGGTTGATTCCGTGTCTTTGATATTATTGTGAATAATGCTTCAGTGAACATATACGTGCATGAGAACTTGATTCCTCTTGAGATGACTTTTGAATGATTTCCTTATCTTTGTGTTCCGGATTGAAAATGCTGAAGGCTTTTAGACTGATAATTTCTATTAATCTCATTCTAGCAAATTAAGCTGCTACAAGATGTAGAGGAGTAGGCCGGGCGCGGTGGCTCACGCTTGTAATCCCAGCACTTTGGGAGGCCGAGGCGGGCAGATCACGAGGTCAGGAGATCGAGACCACGGTGAAACCCTGTCTCTACTAAAAATACAAAAAAAAAATTAGCCGGGCGTGGTGGCGGGCGCCTGTAGTCCCAGCTACTCGGAGAGGCTGAGGCAGGAGAATGGCGTGAACCCAGCCGAGATCCCGCCACTGCACTCCAGCCTGGGTGACAGAGCGAGACTCTGTCTCAAAAAAAAAAAAAAAAAAAAAATTAGAAGAAGGGAAATGATTATAGACAGGATTTCTTTTAACTGGCATGAGTGGACACATTAGAGCTGTTTAGGGAAATTCTTTCTATAATGTATTGGTGATGAATGAAATGAATGCATAATATCTTATAATTAAGTTAATTATTACTAATTTGTTGAGAGTCCTTTTTTAATGATACGGAGAAACACTCTGGAGACAGTTATCTTGAATCACTCTGAGGGTGGTTATCGTGAATTTCAGTGTTATTTGAAAACTTCTGGTTATTATAGTCCTATAGTTTTCAGAGATCTATGTGATATACATAAACTTGCTTTTTCCCATGACCTCCCTATTGCTGTTTAGGGCTTAGGTCACTTTATATTGTAATTATTGGGCCACCTGTAAATCCCTTCAAGGAAAGGACTGTGTCCTATTGAAGTTTGTGTCTCCAATGCTGCCATCAGGGCTTTAAGCAGTTGTTGGCTGCCCTGTTAGAAGGGTCCGTCATCAAGGTTCAGTAACCTCCTACTATTTCTTGACACTTCTTCCTTGCCCTGCCTTGTCCAGTTTATTTCCAGGTCTTAAGAATATCAGGGTTATGTGGGTGGAAAGAAGTTGCTTCGTCCTCTACTGCAGACAGATCTAGGCTTGCATATTCACTTGGTCTCTTATCAACTGTGTGACCTTCGGAACATTACATATTCTTTGTGCCTTAGTTACTCAATTTGAAAACATGAATAATCATGCTTAATTTATAGAGTCATGAGAACTAATTAAAATAATGACTAGCATGATTGTCACATAGTAGGTCCTTAGTAAATGATAGTTTCCCCATATCTTTTAATCAGTTCACCTTCTTCAGTAATTTTTGAAACTCTTTCACCACATTGGATTCTTGTTAACTGTTTTCCCTATTTTTTAGTCTCTTGTGCTTACAGATCAGCAGAGATATTGCTGCCAGATTAAATATTTATTAATTTTGTACTGTGTGCTAGACACTAGGTTTTTTCTGTCCTGTGTATGATTTTAAACAAACAAAAACAGCCCATCACTGCTTCGGTTGACAGTCAGTCTAGCCTTCTCTTGTGCCATTCCTTTCACATACCTAACAATCCTTACAAATTGAATACTCCTAGTTCCTAGTTGTTAGGAATTGGGATGAGATGATATCCAGGGACTCAGGAAGGCTCAAATCCCATCCTACCAATCACGTCTGCCCACTTACCACGCTCTTTTCCCAATGCAAGGAGGAGCAGAATGAGAATCTGAATACCACTCCCTGAACTCCAGGTCAGAGCTCTGATAAAAGCTGGATTGGATTGTGGATTGAGGCATGAACCCAAGTTATCCCTTCAACTTCTCTGCCTATTCCATCTCAGTCTTGGAATCTTACTAGTTTCTGGCCAACTGCACTAAAGATTGAAGTTGACATGACAGAAGGAGCTTGCTAAGAGTTTATTTCAAAGAGTGGTATATATAACAGGTCTTGCATTCCATTAACCGAACCAAAAGAAAGCTTTAACAAAATGTTATAGAATTAATTAAACAAGTTTAAATAGCAACATGCCGCTATTTAGATTTAATTAAGTAAAATTAAAACTTCACTTCCACAGTTGCACTTGCTACATTGCAATTCTCAATCGCTGCATGTGGCTAGTGATGTCTGTATTGGACGGTGCAGATGTAAAGTATTCCCATCACAGGAAGTTCTGTATGACAGTGCTGTTATAAACACAGTAACATGGGTCATTCATCACCAATACATTACAGAGAAGATTTCCCTAAAGATCTCTTATGTGTCCACTCATGCCAGTTAAAAGAAATCCTGTCTGTACCCATTTCCCTTTTTCTTGAACAAAAACACTCCTCTACATCTTGTAGAAGCTTAATTTGCTAGAATGACCTAAATAGAAATTATCAAACTCTAAAAGCCTTCAGCATTTTCAATCCAGAACACAAAGATAAGGAAATAATTCAAAAGTTATCTCAAGAGAAATCAAGTTCGCATGCACGCATATGTTCGCTGCAGCACTATTCACAACAGCAAAGACTTGGAATCAGCCTAAATGCCCATCAGTGGCAGATTGGATGAAGAAAATGTGGTACACATACACCGTGGAATACTATGGAGCTGTACTGTCTGGCCTTGAAATCTTGGCTGTGCCAGGCACTAGCTGAATGAAACTTACCTCTGTCTTACCTCGACTGCAAGATGGGGATAATATTAATAATATCTATTTCATATGGCAGTGGTGAGGATTAAGCCAATTAGTGTAAAATACACAAAAATACTAAAAAACAGTGCCCATCACTGTGCAATGCCGTGTTTTTTTCTGCCTTCTCCTGCTCCTCCTCCTCTTCTTCCTAAGTCTTCTCTGTTGTTTTACTAAGAAACACATATTCTTTGAATATGGAAGAGAAAGGAATTTACTTTGCTCATCCTGTAATATTTTTCCTGGAGGTGAGCTCTTAGCTGGCTTCTGGGAAAAGAAAATATTTCCTCTATTTTATCCAGCACTCTGCATAGCCTGTGACAGTTATATAAAAATGTCAGTTTAGATGTGTTAGAGATTGTTTTAGAAGACTGTTCCATGTAAGCCATGCATTGGTTCATTCATTCATTCTTGCACAAGTGCGCGAGGATTGCTTCTTAAATGCAGGGCACTATATTTGCATCAGATGGGAACTTAGAATCATCATTCCATGCTGACACGCCCTCTGCCAAAGGCATCAGTACTCCACTTTTGTATAGAACTGGGACAGGCTTTCCATCACAATTTTGTTATGAAACTGTCAGGTGAGATGTTGCACTGAATTCCCTTTAGTAGATTTATACAGTTTCAGAGATTTTGTTATGGTAACTTGGGGGCTTTTAATTTGATTTTATTGGATTCTTTTTTTAGACTCTTAAGGCAGTGGTGTTTTCATCACTACATCTGCACAAGTTGTTATTGGTATTATTGGGAATTGCTGATGTAAAGCAGTCTATGACTTTTGGGAATATTAATAAACTCCTAAAGTACTTGTTCAATTAGCTTCTCTGACCTGCTGTCCAGAGGTTGAGCTGTCATTAACTGAGGAAGCTTCCTATGGTTTAAGTGGTGGTGAGGAAAACCATTGTCTTTCTTTCTCCTCATCTTTGTCTTGCCTACTTCATTCACTACTTTCTTGGGAGCAGTGCAGGAACAGGCCTTCCAATTTCAGAGCTGCAGAGGGGCTCCTATGCCCTAGAGAATGAGAAAGAGCATACTGGTTAGGTTTTATATTACTATTGTGCCTATTTTTGATTAAGAAAATGTTTTCTGTGTGTCCAGAGGTTTAAAAGATTAATAATTTATTTTACGTGTCTGGAGAATTGCTTCTCTCTGCCTCAAGCATTAGGGCCAGAGTTCTGTATTTTGTTTGCATACAGTTTGAAGTGTTTTCTCTAGGTCTTATAGGGGAGAATCTGAAGACTTCATTGCTCGCTGATTTCAGTCTTATGGATGTTGGGCTCTTAGATCAGCTTGCTAGAATACAAAAATTATTCCTTTATCATGACACCAAATTCTGTACTCTGGGACTCCAAGTGGCCATTGAAAGACTTGGGTTTAATGTTAGTGCCTCATGCTTGGGTTTAATGTTAGTGCCACAACTGCCTATCTGTTGTGAAATTCTTTTGTTGTCAGATTTGTCGTTTCCTTTTCAGATAGTAGATCATCTGATTTAGAGCATGAAGGTACATCTTCCTAAGTTTCTATGACAGAAAGATATTGAAGAAGGAGAAAAGCCAAATACCAGAAACCAGTAGGAAATTGCAAACATGGTGGAATTTAATAATTTAAAAACTATTCGCTTTTACTTTTTTTTGTTTGTTTCCTTGCTTGCAACCACGTCTATCTGCCGACCTTTCTAAAATGTCATGACGTAATTATTTTAACAGGCACTGTATGCTCCTTTATTTGGGGGATATTAACCTTTCTAAACAAAAGGAATGTTAATATACACTGGAGACACAACTAATGGGATTTCGTTTTTCTTGTTAGGCAAGACGCTTGTTTTTTTTTTTTTTTTAACTTCTCGTAAAAGAATGCGGCAAGTGAAATAATTGCCTTAAGCTAATCCATGATAGCGATTTTAAACGTGACTTTCCAGATCACTTTTATATGGTTTAGAAAGAATAATGTGATTTTCTTGTTTTTGTTTGCTTTAGCTAAACAGTGTTGAAGGATGATATAAATTCAATGAATTCAAAACAAAGAAAATGCTAATTGCTAATGTGCTAAGTTCTTTTAAGGCATGAAATAGTGTTTAATTCATAAGCATTGTTTCATTTTATATAGATTTAATTTTTTTTTAGTTAGTATAGGACAAACTCAGAATAAATTACCCAGCTAGCCATTTTCTTAATTATTGTGTGTTCCTATTTGATATTTAAATATATATGACCTAAATATGTTGTGGTTTTTATAAAGAAAAAAAAGAATGGTCATAGGCTCTCAGATAGTGAGGCAAAGCACTTTTAGGATTTCTACAGGGCACCTCCTCTCTCCCTGGCTTTCCACCTCTCCCCTTCCCTGCCTTCTTCCCTCCTTCCCTTTAATGAGTATCCACTGAACCATTTTCACATACTTCCTGAATCACCCATTTGCATGCTAGGCTATACATCTTTAATGTTAAAGATGGTAAGGCTGGCCAGGCACATTGGCTCACGCCTGTAATCCCAGAACTTTGGGATGCTGAGGCGGGTGCATCACCTGAGGTTGGGAGTTCAAGACCAGCCTGACCAACGTGGAGAAACCCCATCTCTACTACAAATACAAAGTTAGCCGGTCGTGGTGGCACATGTCTGTAATCCCAGCTACTCGGGGGGCTGAAGCAGGAGAATCACTTGAACCCAGGAGGTGGAGGTTGCAGTGAGCCAAGATCGTGCCACTGCACTGCAGCCTGGGCCACAAGAGTGAAACTCCATCTCAAACAAACAAAAACAAAAAAGATGGTAAGGCTGTGAAACAAATGAAGACTAATTGGCCCATGTGGTGTAAAGCCCATGACCTTGGCCTTTTTATTATGAGCTACCTCCCCCACAGTTCCATAGACATGTATACTCTGAACAAAATATGAGTCATTAATCCCTCTGATGGAGGGACCTAGAACAATGAAGTAGGGAGGAGAGGAAGGAGAATGCTGCTGAATTGAACTGGGATCTTGTCTGTCAAGCCCTGGAACAGCTTTCCCTTTAAGCAACAAATATGACAAGTTTTTGCTATTTCGGATTAGTGAGAGTGTATGAAATGGTTTCCCTTTCCTTCCAGGCAAAAATACCAACAGAATCTGGCTTCGGAATGAAAGTGCTAATTTCATTTGGTGACTTTCAGATTTGAAATATGGGCTTGAACAGGCATTGTGCATTAGTCAGCTGAGGCGGCGGAGGTTATTTTTACAATGCTAATTATTATTTCATGACAGTGATTTACTTTATGTTGTCTACTGTTTACACCCCCAAACTAGCCATTGTTTTAGGAACAGAATTGGTTGGGTTGTCATGCTCTTTTCAAAGACAAATCTTACTATTTCATGCATAGAAATACTTTCCTGTAATAAAGAAGAAAGCTTTATTGAAGAGAATCTTGCATATGAAATGTAATCTGGATAAATATTCAAAACTAATAGGTTTATATTTTAGTCTTGATTTTTAAAGTATATTTTTCTGACATCCTAACCACCTTGCTTTATCTGCATTAAAGTTAAATCTGTTTTAGTGGGATGCGGCTAAATTTTTGTTACTCACGTTGAACTTAGAAAGGAGCGACACATATAGTTAACAAACAAATACAAAATGAAATCGAACATACCCCTTGATGCGTAAAGGAAGATAAGTGGAAGACAGAGTTGATTGCATGTCTGGAAGCATATCTGCCTGATTTATGCTCTAATTTTAGCACTGAGTTGCCTTTGTAATAGTAAAATGTCACATTAGCATGTCCCTTTTAATAATCTAATATGCTACCAGTGACAATAAATACATGCACTGAGTCTAGCTCAGGGTTTCTCAAACTTCAGAGGCCCATGACCCTTCCCGATGTAGTTAAATTGCCCAGATGACCCTCCTGTCATATATTTTTAATTGTAAAGCACTTGAAATTAATCATGTTTTATTTCTTTTTAAATAAGCACCTCAAGAGCAGTGGTGAGCAGTTTTGCTCACGGCACTTATCCACTCTTAAAGAAAATTAAAGATTGGAAAGGGCCTTGCGTCTCAGTGGCAGCAAAGCCATCTACATGGGGGAAAACATAGCAGACAAGAGCTGCGTTTGATACTCCTCTACACAGTCTCTTGCCTGTGCACTTAGTGAAAATTGGCACCGGTGAATATAACAAAGTAAAAGCATTTTGAATTATTACCGCAAGCCTTCAAGTGGTCATAACCCAAGATTTCAAGTACCTCAGTGAAGGGTAAGGTTTTCTACAATTCATGTGGTAACTGAGTGCCTTTAATTTAAACTACACGGAGCTAATCTTTAGGAGAATTGGAATCTGCCTCTGAACTAATTATGATTTACAGAAATTGATAATTTGTCTTCTGCAAGTGTCTGCAGGAAGAAATTACTATTAAATTTGATTAACAAATGACAGATTTCAGCCTAGTAATTTACCATCTTTATTAGCAAACTTAGAAAACTTCTTATAGTAATCTTTTCACTCATGTCAACTCTATTCTGGTAGTTAAGGTTTATGTAGAAGTAATCCGTGTGTGTGGCTTTAGTAAGAACCTACCTTACCTTTAACAAAGAAATCTTGGTGTGGTGTCTCTTTTCAATAGGCAAGCACTACCCAAGTGCTCACACTGATTTCCCATGGTACTTAGAACTTAATAATAGGTAATTAACTTCCAAAAATGAATAATCTGTTCTTTTGAATACATTCCTGCACTCCCTCAAAATATATAAAAATTATGTAAAAGGAAGTAGAGCATTATATCATATATTCACCTTATTTTTCATGCACCACTCTGTCAAATGTTTTTCTTTCTCTTCAAACAGATTGTAATTGTGTAATGGAGGATACTATTGGCTAAAGCGGCACCATATATATAATTGACATTGTGAATGATTCTGAATCCTAATTTGGATGTACATAACTGAGATGTAAAACTATTGTAGCATGGCAGTATAGTGAGGGCATTAAACTTTTCCTTGCATGAGTAACATGGTATAGTTTTCAAAAGTATGTTAATGTACATGTTTTTATATAGTTGAAAAAATACTGCATTGTAGTAAGCAGCCTAGCAGAATTGTCACAGTGGTTAAAAATGCCCTTTTATATTTTCATGTCAGGAAAATCTTTTCTTGCATGTCAAAAAGGGAAGTTGAACTATTAGCCTTTAAAGACCCAGAGGTAAAGTTTAATTTTATAATGACATAAAATAAATGTTCTATTATCTAAGTAATAGTTCACCAGAAAAGTCTGAAATGGCCTCCTTTCTCAAGGATGTAGCTTGTATGTGATGCTAATATTAAAATGGACCTGCCAAATTGAGTGATGGGAGGTGCTAATAACTCCAAATGGGGAGATGAAAACAACATATTGCACACACCTGCTCTCAGCTTTATGTCAGTCTCATTAAGTTATTGAATGGGTGAGTATAATGGTGAAGGAAGGGAGTCAGATGTATGCCAAGAAGCAGTTGGGGGGCTAGTACCCCACAACATGATGAGTAAATGGATTGTCTTTGGCTCAGGAAGCCTGCTTGTCAGTGTGGTTCGTCCATGACCTTTGACCTGAGGACGCAAAAGAAGTTTAGATTCTTTATAGCAGTCTATCCTGGGGAGTTGTATTGGCAATGAAGATCGTTTTATTCACTTGTACCCGCATCTTAGTTTATTGGTGTTGCATTGAGAGTATGTGTTTATATGCTTATTTAGTTTAGGTACTCTAAATTTCGTTCTGTCTCTTTCACCTTTAGGATGAATCAATAGGTTTTTTTTTTCTTTTCCCTTCTGACAATGTTTGGTATTATTATTCTTTGTTAAATACGGCTATACATACATAGTCTGATCTGGGTCGAAGAAAGTCATTCAGGCAGTTTGCTAACAGTTGTTGCTGGTAATGGTCACTCTTCTAAACTGGAACAATTTAACATGAACAAAACAAAAACTTAGGAACTGAATTATGGGGCAAGCCCATATAAGGTGTGCTAGATTCTGGGGGACTCCAGAGGTTAGCCGGTGACCCTTTGGCTTGATCCGGGCCTCTCTCTGACAGCTTTCATTCATTTTAAAGAAACCTGGGAAAAGTTGATATCCAAAAAGTGCTGGTTAGCTGTCCATTATTCACCCCAACAGATAAGAAGTTTCATGAAATGTCTTTCAACAATGGAAAAAATTAAGAAAAAACAAAACAATAAGCAAGCCGGGTGTGGTGGCTCAAGTCTGTATTCCCAGCACTTTGAGAGGCTGAGGTGGGGAGGATAGCTTAAGGCCAGGAATTCAAGATCAGCCCGGGGAACATAGCAAGATCCCATCTCTATAGAAACAAACAAAAACCAAAAACCCACCATTGCTTCCTGAAGTTATTTAGAGTTGATTTTGTAATGTTTTATGAAATTTTATCCCAGTAGGTTAATCCAATTCTGTTTTGCTTATTCTGACTTTGACATTCACTTGCAGTCCTTAAGCATGTATCTTTTGAATACAAGCCAAGCCATGCAGTGGGTGGCAAGGTAAGTCAATTTGGGATTAAAAGGCTGTCAGGGATAATGCTGAACCACATGTGGATATTCGAGAGGTGGCTGCACCCACTTTGCTCTCTGTCCAGCTTGCAAACTGAAGGTCTCTGGAAAAAGGAACTTCTTAAGGTAATAGGATTCATGTGAGCAGAAGAGCCCATCAGAGGTTGTCTGGTTTCAGTAGAGATGATCAACAGATAATGTACTGAATTGGTAGGCATAATGAGGATACAAAGAAAAGACATCCTGGAAACCTAATGAAGACTTCCCTTTATTATCTTTTCAGATAATTGCTTAGATGCATGTACATTTTCCTTTTAAATTTAGAGTTAAAAAAATCAAGTTGAAACACAAACATAATTTGAGTGAAGAAATGCTTGAGCATCTGGGAGGTAAAGCAAGAGGGTCCTTGGAAGGGTATGGAGCAGCACAGTGAGGCTGTGACAAATGTCCCCCTAGCCACTGGCCTCTATCAACCCAAAGTGCTTCTCAGAAAATGAATAATAAAACAAGCGGGATGTAAACATCAGCAACTTAAGTACTTGCCAGTTCAGTTGTTGGGAGTGGGTAAAGCTAAAGATTAAAGACAGCTTGACAAAATCCTACACACTATCCAGCTGAGTTTTACACATTATGAGATGTGGTAGGACAGAATGAGGGTGTTTAAAAAAATTATTGCTGTTATGCAGCTGGAGGGCAATGGGCTGAGTTGGGAATATGCCAGGAGAACTTGTGCTGCTTGTATAGATAAACTTACAGGACTTCAGCTTTCAACCCCATCCAATTCTTTCTGTCAGATTCTCTTAACCTTGTCCTGTCCCTTGCTGAGCACTGACATTTTCAGAGCAGAGGAAAATCATGTTAAATTTATGTATGAGGAGGGGTACATCTGTGTGTATTGCTGTACTCTGGTTTTAAATGTTTGGGCTCTTTTGATTAGTTCTGCCTTTGGTTTATTTTGTAGTCTCAGAAGTGCTTCTAAACCAGTGCTGATTAAGAGTCTAATTTAGCTTCTCCTCATATTCTTTGGTCAGCGTGGTGGCAGTCCTTTGTGGTCGTGCAGAAGAGCCTCAGCCCCTGCTGTGGGACAAAGGGGACCGAATTGTTTGCTGCCCCTGGACAGCCTAGGCCTGTTGCAGCCCAGATGGTGCTTTTTGTCAGTTTAATTTATTGGGATTCTGCCAAAGACTTTGTTTGATGAGAAAGTTTTAACACTGAAGAATGCATGAAAACCTGGGATGCTGGAGAACTGTGAGAGATGGGCCTGGAAAGGAAGATTCAAGCCAAATTGTAGAGTACCTTGAAACCTGACAAAGGGGAATATATTTTTATTTTATCTGTAGTCACGGAATGGGGAAACATTGAGGATGACTGAGCAGGAGAGAGACAATGTGAAGGATGGACTGAATGGAGACTTGTATCAAAGAGTCTGAGTATCAGAGACTTGTATTAGAGAGGGTTGTTGTAGTAATCTAGTCATGGTATGAGAAATGGTTTGTGTTAGAGTGTCAGGAGTAGTCGTGGCAAAAATATATAGATCAGGATGAGGGATGGGTCTCATCTCACACCCTGACTCCAGTCAATGGCAGTGGCTCCCTGGAGTACACTACGATACGAAGGATTCTGTAAAGTTTTGTCTGGCCTCAGTGGAGGGTGAGGTAGGGGAGGAGTTCTATGAACAGTTAGTGGTGTCTGCCATGGTTGAAACAATGGAAAATGGGGACACCTTTTCTGTGCAGATGTTGCTTCTGGTAGATACAATCCACAATGTAATGGGAGAAGTACTAGAAATCAGTAACAAACTGAATGTGGAGAATCAGTAAATTATGGAGGGTGTAAAAGACTACTGATATTTAAGCCTGGCGGACCGGACTTAGAGAAATGATAGTTAAAGGAGAACTATCCAGAAAACAAAGATGTGATATTGAAGTTTGGGACTGAGATTAGTACCAGAGATTTAGATTGGAGGTGATTTGTATAGAACGGATAGGTGTACTCTTGCAATTTGGATTGAGGGTGGGAAACCAGAGAGTGCTGGGGGTAAATTAGTAGAGGTCAACTTGAATTCATGTGTCCATATCAATGCTGAACTGATTGTGAACATTTTTACATCTTGAGTCACATTGTAAGGAGACCGAGAAGTGAACTGAGCATAGTAAGCATTTGGAAGTAGGTGAGTGTTTGGGTTTCTCTGTCTACAACTTTTAAATTTTAACAAAGCTCCACGATACTCTATTTATAAACTCTTAAATATTACCTTGTTTATTAATTACCAAATTTTAGTATTGACTTGAGCAACAGGTCTCTTGTCTGCTATTTTGAGATTATATAGAATATTGACACTAAGAGGAAACTCAATCGTAACTCCTTCTATTAGAGAAGAAAAAGAACTCAGAAGGGTTAAAGTTTTGCCCAATATCACAGAGATAATAGGTAGCGTGGTTGGGCCTGAGACTCAGGACTTGCGATTTTCATTCTAAGTGCTTTTACTGTATTCGATGCTATTTTTTTTTTTTTTTTAGAATCTATATGATACAGATTTGAACATTATTTATAGAAATAAAGGATAAATGATGTGCATGATCTGACAGAATAATTTTGAGAAATGCAAATATTGATAGTCCCCAGCTTTTTGCCTTTTTATTGTGCTGCTTCATTTATATGTTCATAAGTATATTTAAACCAGTCTCTGGATATTTAGGTCAGTGCTAGTCACTTGCTCTTATAAATGGGAAAAGACTGTATAAGTTAACCAAACTGTCTAGGTTTAAATCTGAGCTCTTCCATTTCTTACCTATGAGATCTTTGATAAGCTTCTTACCTTTGTGTTCCAGTTCTCTTTATTTGTAAAATGAGGATGATAATGGTGCTTACCCCATTGGGTTACTGTGAAGGTTAAATGAGGGTGAATATGTAAAGTACTTAGAACAGTCTTTGGCACGTGGCAAGCTCTATATATGTAAGATCATAGCCTTGAGAGTTGACCTTTTGGATTCAAATTCTAACTCCATCTTTTACTAGTTGTTTGACCTTGGACAATTAACTTAATTTTTCTAAGCTTAGATAACAGTATGTACCTTATAGGGCTGCTACGAGAACTCAGTGAGATCATGCAGATAAAGTACATTCTCAATACTTGACTTCAAATAAGGACACAATACAAGATAATCATTTTCATTATTACCATCATAATCTTTATAATGAAGAATAATATGATAATGAACATCCATGCACATAACCCCTTGTATGTCTTCATGAATGTTTCCTTAGGGTAAGTTCTTAGAAGTGAAATTGCTATCTTCCTCTTGACTTTCTACAAGGTCTTTAATCTTTACAAAGTTTTGTATATTGAAAAAGACAAGCTCTTATTGAACACATAGTAGGTGAAATTTACCAATATAGGCAGAGGAGGTTATATAAGATGGAACATTTCTTTGTCTATATTGACTTCGTAATCTAGTGCGAGAGTTAAGAAATGAAACTAACTGTGGTAAAATATGCAATGTGAGATATATCTTTGAAAAGGGACAAAGTACTGTGGAAACACATCAGTTGAAGTGAGAAATTTCGGCAGAGGGAAATCAGGAAAGACTTCATGCAAGAGATGAAAAAATTAGATATCTATGATGCATAGTGTTTTGATAGATGAAGATAGGTAAGCATATTCTTGGCATAGGAAGGTTTGTCATATGGCCATTTCTGTCACGGGGGCCTTAGGGTTTAAGTGCATATACTAGCCCTTGACTTTGGAGACTTAGAGACTGGTAAGGAGCTTACCTTCTTCTCTCTGCTCACTCTGTTCCTCCATCTAGAATCTCTATTTTTCTTCCATCTCCTTCAGGACACAGGCATTGTTTGGATTTCCTAGTTTCTCTCAGAAACATGATACTACATCATGTATTACTTTAGACAGATTCAGGCCAGAGTACACATACAACTCTTGAGTTGGTCAAATTGGAATTCAGTTTCTAGGTTCTCCATGATTACTTTAATCTGATTTCTCTGAAGAAAAGTTAATCTGTTGGTATGATCTGATGGCAAGGCTTTACAAGTACACGTGTTTTAATGTAGTCGCAATTTTTAAGGTAAGTTAAAGCCTTTCCAGTTGTTACTTATTTTTCAGTGACAGGACAAATGGCTGGCATAATTTATTTTTGCTTTGTAGATGGGTATAACTGGAGATCTTATATATTGGGTATGCATTTTTTATGAATTTATAGAATTTTAGCCTAAGACATTGGATTAGATGTTAAAGCATTTATGTTGACAAGCAAGAAGTAAATTGTATTCTGATCCAGTTTGTATAATAATGTGCAACCAACCCAATTCACTAAGTTTGTATTGGTAATTTTGCATTGCTATGGGACTTAAGTTACATATATAAGAGTTGACAGTTATTTCAGCATGTGTTAGACTTGAACTCCAGAAGGTTAAGGGGAAGTTCTGCTATTTATTTTCTGTTCAAAAACAGAGAAAAAAAAGGATCTTTATATTATTCTCTGTCACACACCGGTAAATACATAGTCTTCCCAAATCCACCATTAACCAATGCTGTGAGCTGCTTAGTTTGCTTGTTTCCCTAAAGCTTTCATGTGACAAATTTATAATTTTATATGTTATTTCTAGGTCAACAGTTAGATTAATGTTTTATCTCCTGAGCAAAAACACAGTGCTTCTTTGTAAATTTTGTTATCTTACTGAAACTGAAAATTGCAAAACAAAGATTTTTCCAGTTCTCACATTCCTTGATGGAGAACAGTGTTTATATAGAGGTTATCTTGTGGTTTATTTTATATTCTACTTAACTTTAACATTTCTGCAGGTGGAATAAATATCCTATTTAAAGCTTTCAAATCTTATTAATTAAAGGTAGTTAGTTGTCATTACTAATTGTTTACTGAGTTTTATTTATTTTTGTTTCGTTGTAGCTCATGAGGAGGCCACCTAAATTGATCAGAATATAAGCTTATCCTACTCACTGAAATATACTTAGTGCCAGCAACAGAAATATATTCAAGAAATATTTGTTAAGTGAATAAACTGATAATGACCTAGGAGGATGCAAGTCTTAAAAAGTAGTTCAGAATATGCAGATTTTACCATGAGTCTGAGAGGTAGTAACTTAGAACATTTTCTATTTGAGCTAGTATGAATTTAATTTCTTACAATGCGATGATATGTCATCGGTTCTTAAGTAGGCCTGGGAACTCATTCTTTTTGAAATCTATTACATTTTAGAGACTTTGTAACAACGTTTTCTTCCATTCGCATGTATTGACAGTTTTTTATGTTCTGGCTGGTCACAGTGGCTCCTGCCTGTAATCCCAGCACTTTGGGAGGCTGGGATCACCTGAGGTCAGGAGTTTGAGACGAGCCTGGCCAACATTGAGAAACCCCCGTCTCTACTAAAAATATAAAAATTAGCTGGGCGTGGTGGCACATGCTTGTAATCCCAGTTACTGGGAAGGTTGAGGCACCAGAATGTCTTGAACCCGGGAGGCAGAGGTTGCTGTGAGCCAAAGTTGCACCACTACACTCCAGCCTGGGCGACAGAGTGAGACTCTGTCTCAAAAAACAAAACAAACAAACAAAAAACATATATATACACACACTATATTTATTATGTTGTGTGACTCCATTCTCAGACCAGGGGAAATTTGATTTTAAATAGATCCCATTATATGAAGTATATTATGACCTGGCTTTTTTTTTTTTCTTTCCACAACCCCACCCCAAAACACTTAATACATTTCAGGAACTGAGTAAGCTTCATCATTAAAAACTCTTAGCATTGCCAATTCTAGTTATTTTTCAGAGTGTTCCTAGAAAGACACATCCTAAAAGAGATTGTCATGAAAGATTTTGTATTTCCTCAAAGGAACAATAGGGCTTGCATTTGTGATCAAAGATGGAACAGAGATAATCATAGAAGTGACCCAAATGCCATAAAAGCAAAAATACAGCCATAAACCTACACATTATTTTATCTTTATTTCTATTTAATAAACATTTTGGGTATGTACAGATATGAATCTTAGGTAGTCATTATGCTCAAATTTTTCAGTCATTGAGGGAACACATGATTGGAGTGGACTCCAGATGAACCATGTCGTCAGCCAGCGTTCAGGATACACACGGGAACACCAGCTTTATGGCAGCTGGGTAATTTGGAATCTCATCCTTATAACTTGGATGCCTGGTCTGGCATGGTAGAGTGGATCTGATGAGTAGACTGATTTGAAATCTGATCGGAGGTACTTTAGTGATCTTATTGGAAACAAAGAATAACTTAGAATACCTGGAGGGATCAATACTTTTTTTTTCTACCTCTTTTAAACTAAAATACTATGAATCTCAGTTGGGCATGAGAGGTAGTGAATTGAAGAGGGTTTGTGTCCGAGCACTCTGGTCAAAGCTTTGATTTACTTATTCTGTGCTATATATTAAAAGGAAATTCATTCTCTTAACTGGTGATGAAGAGACTTGCTGAAAGTTGCCCAAGTTGTAATTAAACTTTGGATCTAATGTTCTTTTCTTCATTTTCTATACTTTGATATTAGATAGCTGCTTGTATGACTATACATTATGAAATAATTGAATACATGTTAAAAATGAAAACTAAACTCTGAATTAAGTAAAATTAGTGAAGAGACAGAAGGTAGGAGTGGCCTCTATGAAGCAGGTATGAGAAAAGCTCCATGAAGATATGATTACATTTGTTTGATTTTTAAAGTTGCAACATGTTTAGATGGTTATTTAAAAGAAGGTGGAACAGACCTCTTTAAAATAGAAAGTACAGGATCTTACAAAGCATGTAGCACTTGCAGTCTCCTCCCCTCTTCTTATCACTTTTATGCCAGGAAGGATTAAGAAATCTGAATATTTGGAGACAAAGCAGTGTGAGATGTAATTGCCCAATACTGAAGGAGTGTTGAGCCATAGCACACACCAGAGTAGGGATGCTATAACCAGTTATGCAGGCGGAGACACAGTGTGGTTCCTACATGTGAGCATCTGCCGTTGGTCAGTGGGGGCTTTCCAAAGGCTTAAGTGATTATGATACTTGAAAACATGTTGGGTTTAACGATTTATAATCTATTTTTAAAAGACAGTAAATTCAAGGTTAAATAGAGTACACTGGTGTGTACCTTCGATATTAGTTCTTTTAATCTTTCTCCAAATGGTAGTTTCTCTAAAATTTGAGACATGAACACTGGGTAATTTAGTATTAGGCAAATATTTAAACAGTTTAAATGAGTTTATTGCATCCCGGCTCTATTACTTACTAGCTGTGTAAGTAACCTTAGGCAATTTATTTGAATTTTTTGCAACTTAATTGTCTCGTCTATAAAAGACATTTAACAATGGTTTCTACCTCTTAGGGTTTTTGTGAATATTAAATGAGTTAACATGTGAAGTACTTAGAATGGTTTCTAGCATATAGTAAAACTGTACATGTGTTAGCTGTTATGATGGTGGTAATGATGTTCTCCTCCTCCTCTTTCTCCCTTTCCTCCTGTTAACATTTGTAGAAGTGTGAACTTTCTCTCAATTCATCTACTCGCTTCATCTGAGAAGAGCCAGTCTTCTTGACCAGTATTTTACAACCCGAGATACCCACTTAGGGCCAACCAGTATGCTACCAGCTTTGTGCTTAGGTTATTTCCAACCAATCTCTTAAAAGCTGGACTCAAAATTCAACCTCAGTTCAGTAATGGTAATTGTTTTTCTCTGGTCATCCCTAAGGTGATTTATTACTAGACGTATCAGTATGACCCTCTCATAACATTTTTATCTATTAAAAGTTTCCTGAGAAATGGATTTTTAATAAACCATTATCACAACAGCATTATTATCACTACTCCATGGTGTATTAATTTAACCACATCTGTGGCCCTGTAGTTTATTTATAGTATTGTGATAGAATACAAAGAGGGCAAAAAAGAAAAAAGAAATATATAACTTAGTTGGGAAGACATAACAAATGCATATCAAACGTTAAACAGCATTAAGAAAAAACATTGGTAAAGAGCCTAGGGAGGTTAGAATAAGGAAACAGACTGCCTGCCCTAAGTCTTGGGGCAGAAGTAGAAAAATAGAAGGCAGGATCTCAATACACAGAAAGGAGGGGTGCAGGTCGAATGGTGGTGGAGGAAGAATGTCTGTGGTGCATTCAGAGAAACTATGAGCAAGCTGGTTTCACTGGAAAAGAGAGGTGCTGTTGAGAACTGAAAGGATAGCAGGTTGGTAAGTTTGGAAGATAGACAATTATGTGGAAAGAAAGAAATTCTGTTAACTGCAACACCTAATGTCTACAACCTGTCAAATTAACACATGTCTTAAGCACTGATAATACCAGCTAAATCTCAGTCGGAAGCTAATGAACTGGAGAACATCAAGGACCTAGTTGCAGAAGCATATCAGAGCTGCTGGCCCTGAAAAACCCTGAAAGAGCCAGGAATTAAGAATTTCATCTTTGGACTCAGCCAAGCTTAGACAGACTTGGTTTTAAACTCAGTTTAGCTGCTTACTAGTTGTATTAGTGGGAACATTAATTAATTCTCTGTACCTCAGTTTCCTCATCTGTAAAATGGTGATAAGATTAATTTGAGGATGGCACCTTTGAAATGTGTAAGGATTGGATTAAATAGGTAATTTATGTAATGCTCTTACAAATTCAAACATATAGTGAGTACTTACTTAATGGTTACTAATAATAACAGCAACAGAGTATGTTTCAACTAGACAGAATAAGTTCAATTTAATTTTTTTTTTCATATTGAGATGCCATGTAAAATGTTAACTAATGTTCCACTTCTTTAAGAAAAAGTTGGAAAAACACTCATACTTATTTTTAACCTTACTACTGTGAAATGACAGTGCTTCTAATTCTGGCTTTGAAATCTAGTAATCCTTTTAAAAGGATTAAATTGTGAACAAACACATCAGGAAAGAACTTAAATCTAGTGTTTCCTGACTTCTTGTTTTGGTTCTGATTAATTAAATTTTTTTCAGCAAGGGTAGAAACCAAGAGTAGGTATAATTGAAGGGTTAATCAGAAAATTAAATAAGGGTACTCATTAACCAAGTGTTTTAGCAATAGAGGTTTTACTGTATTGGGAGTTCCCACTTGTTCTTTTTCTGCAAATGTGGCACTCGGTTTTATTTTTAAATGCTGACATAAATTGAAAGTCTTTTATAACCTCTGAGGCATGGTTCTCAAAGTGCAGTCCATGGATCCTTGGAGGCTCCCAAGTTCCTTTTGGGGGATTGATGAGATCAAAACTATTCTCATAATACTAAGATGTAATTACCTTTTTTGGGTGTGTTGACATTTGCTCTGATGGGGCAAAAGCAATGGTGGGGAAAGCTGTGGAAGCCTTAACCTGAATTGAGTTAGTGGCACTAAACTGTCCTGGAAGTCATTGTATTCTTCACCTCCACATACAGTAAAAAAGAATATCCCTGATGAAGCAGTAAAAATTATTAATTTTATGAAAGCTTGACCTTGAGTTACATGTTTTTAAAAATAGTTTGTGTGAAGGCGAATTACAAATAAAGCATTTTTGCTACATACGATTACTTGTCTCAAGGAAGAGGACTGGGGAGATTGAGTTTAAACTATAGTTATTCAGACTTGCGTATTTGGCAGACATTTTCTGGAAAGCAGTGAGCCTGTCATTTTAAGAGAAACAATGGACAGTGTTATCAGTGATAAAAATTAAAGATTTCAAGTGAAAATATGATTTTTTTAAAACTTGCATCTTCCTCTGTGAACTTGACAGCTTCCTAATGAACCATTGACTTTTCTTATGATATTGGTGGTGATACTAATGAATGTGGCTGTTTTGATACTGAATAATGAAATGTGTCAACATTTGGAAGAGTGCTGCATAACTCGTGAACTAATATTTTCCAAATGACCAATGCATGATTTTAAAACATCATGAGTGGCTAAAAGATCCATTCAAAGTGCAGGATTGACTGATGAATTTTAATGTAACAGAGTATGAGAAGTTCTTTGATGTGGTTTCAGATTCCACAATCCAATTTAACCATGAAGAAACCACCACTTGTTGAGTTTTGGTATAGTATCAAAGGAGAATAAAACCATAATTATCTGAAAAGACTATTACAATACTTTTCCTTTTACAACTATATATCTACATGAGGCTATTTTATTTCCCATATACTTCAACATAAACAATGGATCACAACAGATTGAATGAAGAAGCAAATGTGAGAAGCCAGTTGTTCTCTATGAAGCCAAACTTTAGATTTGCAAAATTCTTTTCTACATTTTTTGCTGTGGAAAATGTAGTTATTTTCACTAAAACATGTCCTTTGTGTTAACACGTGATGGGTTTATTAAGTGGATTCATAAGATTCTTTAAAAAATATTATCAGTTTTATTTTTAAGAGTTTAAAGTGGTCCAGACATTATGAACTTTGAGAACCACACCTCTGACGTGGTAAAATTAAATTTTCCTATGAATTTTTATGGTTTACCAATGCATGAGATTGCCATCTTGTGACAAAATAGGGAAATGCAGGTATTTTTGAAAAGCTCATCTTTGAGGACTTGGAGTGATTTCTAATGACTACTTGTTGGAAATGTATCAAGGGAAAGATGAAAGTTCAGATTTCCAAGGGTTATGTCTTAAAATATGTGTGCCAAAAATATTAATTTTCAGAAGGCAAGCAAAAAACAGTTAATTAAATGCGTATTTCTAAAGGGCTGACATTGGTTTGGGGCCAGTCTTCTATTAAGAACACATTTAGTTTTTATGTTCAGTAGGTATATTTCCTATTACACTGAGCCCCTTTGTATGTGATGTTATAGACTACTCGAATGTGTATTTACTGTTCAGAACACTGATAAATGTTTGAGGTGATATTCTGGTGGCATACAGTAGTCCCCCTTTTTCCTCAGGGGATGTATTCCAAGATCCCCAGTGGATGTCTGATTCTGAGGATAGTATTGAACCCTATACAGACTATTTTCCCTATACATACGTACCTATGATAAAGCTTAACTTATAAATTAGGCACAATAAGAGGTTAACAGCAACAATAAAACAATTATATCAATATGCTATAATAAAAGTGATGTGAATGTGGTCTCTCTCTCCAAATATCTTATTGCACTGTACTCATCAATTTTTAGACCCCCATTGGCCCAGGGTAACTGAAACCATAGAAAGTAAAACTACAGATAAGGGGGGGGACTACTGTATCGTCACTTGTGATTGACTTAAGGTTTAGTCATTGGTTGGTACCACAAACTTGGCTGATAATATTCTTCTTTTTAAAGGCAAATGTGATCAATTCTTTACGATGTGGAGTTTAGGTCCACAGTCTGGTGAAGAGTTTGAATTTGCTGCCCTTAAATACTACATCACTGTAGTTCTGTGTGGTGTCCTGTACAAACATGCAGAGTAAACATTGTTCCTTGCCTTCTGCTTTCTTGAGCACTAAAATACACAGTGCAAATATGCACAAACATGTAGAAGGACATATAGACAAATACAGCCTTAGCCAAGTCATGAGAGATGCAGCTGCAAGAAACAGGCTCATGCATAATGAACATTTATGCTATGGCATAGCTTGTGTTTTTGCATCGATGAGCTGTACGAAAAGGAAGGAACCTCACTTCATTTTCATTCAGTTAGAATGAAGGCCCACTGGTCAGTTTTTTGACTCAATTCAGCTGATTGTTTTCAAAATAACCTGTTCTTTTCTAAGAGTTGTGTGTAGGGACAGCTGCACTCTGATGAAATGACTGTGAGCCTATACGCTAACTACTGTACTAATTTTCTGCCTATATTCACTATGTGCCCAGTGACCCTGCTGATGAATATTTTAGACATCTTCATGAATAATGTTACTGCCCACAGGAGAGCTGCTTGCTTGTTTGTAAAGCTGGAAATGCTATCAAGATGATGCGTACTCCAATTCTATATACCAATGTGAAAATAATAAAATACCTAAGTAAGGTTGTTAGTCAAGATTGTCTTTGAGGAATCGTGGATGCTCTGAAATTGGATGCCAAATTTTACATGTAGGTGGATGTGTGTTTTTGAGAAAACGCCAGAGCTTTTATCAGACTCTCCAAAGGGACTGTGGTCTCATAAAGACTAAGAACCACTAGATAAGCTTTATAGTTTTGAAAGTGCTTCTCCATACATTTTTGTTTGATCCTCCCAATGATTTTGAGGGAGGCATGTTGGGCATTCTCTCTCTTTCTGTCTTTCGATCTCTCAACAGAAGAGCATGACTCAGAGCTTAAGTGGTTTTGTGCTTCATTCTGTAGGCACTGGGAGCCTTTGAGGGTTTTAAGTGAGGAAGTGATCTGATCAGATCGTCCTTTAGAGAGATTGCCCAGGTGGTAGTGTAGAGGATGTTTTAGGGGAGTAGGAGGCTAATTAGGACACCATTGGGAAAATCAGGTAAGAAAAGATGGTTGGCCCTGAGTTTGTTGCAGTCAAATTGGAAAAGAGGGGAGGAGTTTGCTAAACAGCTTTGATTTTGAAGAACTGATGGGACATCAGGGAGAAAAGACCAGTAAGCAATTGGAAGTTCTAGTCTGGGACTGGTGAGGTGAGGAGGACCTCGCACAGGGTGTATGGAGTGAGAAGTGAAGAGTTCCTGGGGAGAAAATGTCAGCTAGTGTTTGGCTGGAGTGATGGTCTTAGGGAAGTGCAGGGAGATCCAGGAGTGGCCAAGGAACATCACTTTTCCCCCCATTCTCTGTATTCCTGGGTTGACAAGTAGGGATTAAATATATTTTTTAACCCTTTTCATTTACTATCAGATTATTTCTATTTTTATTTCTCAAGGACTTTAAATTTATGAAATTTACAAAAATCAGTCATACCACTCTAATCTACCTTCTGCTCAGTGGAGGCGTCAAGCAAAGGATGGGTTAAGGGTACTCCCCTATTATCAATATGATATTCTCCATTCTTAGATGTGGAAATTGACACGTTATCAAGCATATGTAAGTGCCATACCATTCCAACTTTACATACCTCTCACCACCCCTGCTGCACCTCACCTCCCTAATAACACTTCTGGGACCGTGGTTGCTTTAAGATCAGCTAACTTTTTCCTCAGTGATTCAATGCAGAATCCTCAGTAAGTAGAGCATTCCTTCTGATGGCTTTACTAATACCCAGATCTCCTAGTTCTTTAAATCCCTCAACTAAAATGACCTTCATCTTCATTTCACTTTGGCTGTGCACACACATGCCATACCTAATAGATCTGCTCCATTTTGAATATTTCAAACTCTGTTAGACTCCTCTTTGAAACAGCCTTCTAACTTCTACCTGCCCCATCCATGTTTCTCCTCAACCTGTCTTCTCTTCCATTCCTTGTTCTGTCCTTGTTTTCCAAGTGTGGGAAGATAGGGGAGGGAAGAGGCTGGCAACTCTCTTCGAATCCCTGCTTCCGTACTCAGCCCACAGTTAATCAGATGGTTCAATAATGATTGTGCTTACCCTGCAGACTTCCTCACACAGTATTCTTTGATAATTTCCAACTCAGGTTCTTTTCCTGTTTGTTTTCCCCTGCTCTTACATTCAGGCACCTGGGCGTTGTTAGTAAATTTCATAAAAACTGGGACAATTGGATCAATAAATGTGCGTAGAATAAAGAAATCTATCAGATCCTTCACCACGCAGGGGAGGGGAAGCTTAGGGCTGTGTTGAACTCAAAAAAAAAAAAAAAAAAAAAAGGTATATATTTCATTTTAGTTACATCTCAACTAACTGCCTATGTGAATATTTGTATATGTGTCACCTGATAGTGGTCAGAAATTTGGGTCCTTCATACCTTTATTTCTATTAGAAAATCAGCCTTTGTACCCATTTTTTTTTCCTTACAGGTATAGACTTGGTAAAATCTTGATAAAAATTTTCTGCACATATTTACTCTATTTGAGTTAGGAACTGGACTGTGTGAATGCTTTTTCTTCTAAGCCATGAGTGATATTTATTTATTTTATTTTTGTCAGTTGTTTCCATGGTTTATGAATTCTTTATTATAGTAGGAGTCATCAGTTGGATGGAGAATCATTGAAATTGTAAGTTTAGGACATTAGTTGGAATAACCTGAACAATGTGCTTACCTTTTGGGCCCTTAATTTAATTTAAAATTAAATGAGTCTTACGATGGCAAGCTTCACAGATCTGCCTGCAGGGCTTTCAGAATGGAAATGTGTGTCTCTGTGTGTGGGAGGCTCTTTTGTTGAGTTGGAAAGGCTAGGAAATCTTTGTCTAAAAACACTCATTGTTTAGAGAGCATAAATAACTGAACATAATGTTAGTGAGAAGTTTCATTTGAGATTGAACCACTGACTTCCAAGAATATAGCAGAGTGAGTGGAAGTGCTATGAACAATGTCTTCCTTATTTCCTTTAAAATACCCATGAAATTGTCTTAAAAAAACCAAATCCCCAGAAGTAACTACACTGAGTGTCAGGCATTGAGCCCATTCTAGTTTCTGGAAGGAATTTTTACATTCTTTCCTGTAGTTGAAATCGGATGGAGTTGCCATTTCTTCACCAGGTCCCCCAGCCTGCAACCTGATTCCTCCTCCTCACTTCCCTCTTTCAGCCACTAGTCATGGAATCCTGCTCAACATGTACAGGCCTGTTACCCTTTTGTTCATGTCCAGTGCTGCTGAGTGTTAGTTGATTGTGTAAACAGCTGCTAACATGCTCCTTCTTTGACTTACTCAGCTTCTGGATGGGGTGGAGGTGGTTCTCATTGAACTGAGTCCTGGCTCCCACTCAGGTTCTGGACTGGTCTGTGACTTTAGGTGCTTGAAAGTCAAGAACCAGGATTTGCACCTGCTTCCAGTCATCCTTTGGCTCCACTTTGAACACAAGGGCATCTGCAGAGATGTCTACATTCAGTCACTAGTGTGGGATTTTCTTGTCTCCTCCGTTAGACTAAGCTCCATGAGGGTGGGGAAGGAAGAGATGAGGGTGGGAGTATATTCCTTCTCACTGAATCCCCAACACCCAGAATAGTACTTAGCACATGTTGGGTACTGAAGACACGTGTCAAACTCATTAATGTAACTCAATCGATGGGAAGGACTTAAAAGCAGTCCTCAAGCATGGTAAGCACTAAAGGCCAAGGTCAAACAAAGCCCAAGGATGTAAAAAAGAAATGAAATCACATATTATAGATGAATAATTAAAACAAAATTCTACAGCTCCAAAGCAAAGAAATTGTAGAGATCTGTAGCAATATCTTTCTGAAACAATTTTGCTTTATGAAACAGTTATAAAAGCTCTGCTTTGTAAACTCAGTAAGATACCCGAAGAGTTTACATCTAGTAAATGAGAATTTTAAAAAGAATAAAATGAAATGAAAATTATAGTAGATAAAATCTCCATTGTAAATAAAAAGCTGACTGTACTTAGAAAATTCATCCAGCCAGGCATGGTGGCTCACGCTTGTAATCCCAGCACTTTGGGAGGCTGAGGTGGGCGGATCACGAGGTCAGGAGATCGAGACCACGGTGAAACCCCGTCTCTATTAAAAATACAAAAAAAAAATTAGCCGGGCGTGGTGGTGGGCGCCTGTAGTCCCAGCTACTCGGAGAGGCTGAGGCAGGAGAATGGCGTGAACCCAGGAGGCGGAGCTTGCAGTGAGCCGAGATTGTACCACTGCACTCCAGCCTGGGCAACAGAGCAAGACTCCGTCTCAAAAAAAAAAAAAAAAAAAAAAAAAAAAAAAAAAAAAAGAAAATTCATCCAGTTGATATGGACAGGAGGCAGGGAAATATTGGGTAAAAGAAGGTGGTTCCCTGGCAAAAGCCCCACTCTCAAGCCCAGAAACCCATGGCCCTAAATAGGAACAGGACTTCCTGTTTTCACACTCAAATGTTCTCTTTTGGCCTGCTGTACCCCCCATCCTATACCCATATAAACCCCAGACCCTAGGCTCCACAATCAGAAGAGCAGGGGAGCAGAAGAGCAGCAGTGACGTGGCAGAGAAGGAGAGAAAAGAAGGAACATCTGAACACCGAGAGGAGCTCAGCTGGGGATGGCTGGAGAGGAGATGGGCCATGGAATGGTCAAACTTCAGAGGAAGATCATCTTCCCACTCCATCTCCTTTCCAGCTCCCTATACATCCTGCTGAGAGCCATCTGCATCCAGCAATAAAATCCTCCGCATTTACCATCCTTCAGTTTGTCTGTGTGACCTGATTCTTCCTGGACACTGGACAAAATCCCAGGTACCAAGAGGGCACTGAGCTGGTTAACACTTAAGCCGTCTGTGGACAGCGGAGCTAAAAGAACAGCGTAGCACACCTACTGGGGCTTTGGGAGTCACAGGCACCCAGCCCTAGATGCTACCGTGGGACCAGCTCCCAGAAGTGCTCTCCCCGGCTCCTGCACCTGCCCGTCTGTGTGCTCCCCCTCCCATAAGGTGTTCAAGCATGCAGCAGCCCAACAGTTGAGCCACACCCCAGTTGCATGTCTTGTGAGGGGGGTCAGGGAACTCTCCTGTTTCACAGTGATAGAGGATAGACTTCAAAAAAATGCCCAGACTGCAACAAAGAAGCCTAGAAAGATACAAATCCAACCTAAAACCAATGGAGATTATTGTGGAAGACACAGCAAAACAATCCACTGTGATAACTGTTGGAGGGACATTTTTCAGTTCTAAAAGACCTGATCTTGGGTACCGATATACTACACTACATTCCAGGTACAGTTTCTAACTATTAATCAACACCGAAAAATATTCAGATTTTTTTTCTAAGTAGAAAACTTGCAGGTAGAGAAAGGAAGTATAAAAGTGCTAAATTATTTGTCCTTCATTTAAAAGAGACTAAAGTGATCTTTTGCGATTATGTTGAGAGTAGTTAAATAGCAGTTGAAAGTTTATTAAAATTTATTTAAATTGAATAGTTCATTAAAATTTATTGAAAGTTTATTAAAGTTATAAAAATAACTAACAGAAGTAAAAAACAGGATGCCTATAAAAATTAATACAGAAAACAGAATCAAATAACACACCATAATCTCATCCGGCTACAGAGAAACAGAATTGTTCTACCTTCTTTCCTTGTCTCTCATTTACATCTTCTTAGCACATCCCATAAGATAGACTGACAACTTTCTTAGGGACTTTTTTAGCCTACTGAAAGTTCTTTTGTCCCCCCAAAAGAGATTGGATTTTATATATATATATAAATAGTGTGTGTGTGTATATATATTTATATTTAGATAGTATATAATTAATTTGACTCATAAAAATTATAACATTCCTTTCAAACAACTCTGTGATGTAGGCAGACAAGGGAATTTAGCACATAAGATATTGCCTTGTCTTTTTGCAAAAGTATGTGATTCACCTGTCATGGTGCATGGTAGGCACTAAAGAAATACTTGTTGAAGGAATGAAGACATATATAACTTAACTAGCTATACACTTGGAAAATGTAATTTCATCTACAAATAATAACTTTATAAATAATTGCACTGTTTCTCGCCCATTAAATTTACTGTGAAATCTGGACAAAACATCTGTCATGATGTAAACCATGGAAGAAATGTTGAGATTAGCATGCAGTAATGAACATGGTAGTAAATGCTGGGGAAGGCAGAAATCAGAAGAGACTTAAATAAGTCCTAATTTTTGGGCTCTCAAAAGGTTAATTCGGATTGTTGTTCTGGGTGTCTTCATATCAGAGAGACTTGGCCAATCTGGTTAAAAAAAAAAAAAAAATCAGAGGTCAACAGAAGTGATTAAGCAGCTAGGAAAATCAACTCAGAAAGAAGATCTTAGTATATAATTTGGAAAAAGAATTTGAATCTCTCAAAACCCAGAGAAACAGAAGGATAATTTAGAATGCTTTGTAGAGCTGTAGAGCTGATGGCATAAAATCAAGCAGAAAAAAAATACTGAGTGTAAGACAGTTCTTAATAGACAGACAAATTAAAGAACCATATAGCATTCCAAAGAAGGTAGTAAAGTTGTTGTGATAGAATCTGACACCCCAAAGACAGACAAGTGCTAACATTTATTGAGTACTTACAATGTATCTGGTACTCTGTATGCATAATTTCATTTAATCTTGCAGTAATCTGTGAAGTAGGTACTAATACAATCTTCTCTTTACAAATGAGGACATTGAGGCTTGGTCACATGAGGCTGGTAGGAGATAGTGCCGTATTTTGAACTCTTGTTTGGGAGTTCAGTCTGCATCACTATACTCTCCTGCCTTCTAATCATGAAGTTGGGTCTCAGTAGGTGTGTTGTGTAGAGGTTTGACAGAATAACCCAGCTGATTTTCCAAATGCTGAATAGGTGATTCTAACAAGCCATTTTAATTAAGTTAAAAAAATAATCTCTTATGTATTCCAATCAAAAATGTACTTTTTGTTCAGTCTTCTGGATGAATGAATCCTTGCAGAAACAAGATTTGTATATGAAAAGGCATTCTTAATGCAGATTTAAAATAAACAGGTATTAGGCTCCTGGACCCAACAGAGTGAGCCGCATGCAGCAAGTGCCAGTCTTGCAGGAGGTTTTATCTGCTGGAAAGTTGGCTGCATGGTAGTGTATAGGGGATTGGAGAGAGAGGCTTGGGTTGAAATTCCCGATCGATCTGCCTTTCATTTGCTTATTACCTCAAATAAGTCACCTAACCCCTCTGGAAATAATAACACTGCTTATCTCATGGAGTAGAGAATCTGATATGATAGCGTATATGTAAAGATAGCCTGCACTTATGCAAATTAGATGGTATGCATGTAAAGATGGCAAGTAGATAAGATAGCATGTATATAAAATAGTATGTATGTTTTTATATGTAAAATGCTTAGTTCAGTGCCTGACACATAATGAATATTTGATTAATAGTAGCTGGCATTATTATTATTTATTATCCAGATTCAATCTTCAAGTAAGTACTTTAGAACGTATAGCCTGGTGGTACCCTAAGGTGGTAAGTTTTAAAAAAGATTTTAATTTTATACAGTCCTCTCAGATAACATATTTAATAGTAAAATTTCACCCTCTGTGTACCCTTTTCACAATTTGGGAATTTACCGAATGCTTTGGTGTTTTAAAGGCAGTCGTTTGTTCACTGAAAATGCAGCTTATGACAAATTCAATGGTTGCCAAGCTCTAATATGTTAGCAGGCAGAAGCATGCTTTTAATATTCATCATCTTTAAGTGCTACCAACTGACATTCAGTACTAAATGTGCAGATATGGGTGCTGAGCAAAACAGAGCTAGGAAGAGGACTTGCTAATTTGTATTCTAGATGGAAATCTTAAATTAGTTTCTGAGATTTTTAAATGGATTTTTAAATGCTGGGCACATAGGAGATTGAGTTCATATTAATATTTATAAGGTTTGAGAAGATATTTAGTGAAATATTTGTATAATTTAATTTTGGTCATAATCAAGTAGGAAACCATAACAAGAAGGACATTGTACTTTAGTCTGGTGGCTGTTTTGTGACTTATAGTTAGGAATATCCTTCTGGAAAAGCCCTGAATAACACACACATATACATACATGCTTCAAAAGTTCTTCTTTATTAGAATCCAGAACCCAGAGGTTATTTGTATTTAAATACCTTGGGTTGGATTGTTTTGTGTTAATTTTAAGTTAATTAATTTAGAAATCAGTGTTGATAATGATTTCTTTAAAAGCATTTATTGACAGTTCTGCAGAACTCTATAATCTAGCTGCTTTTATATTCTTTATTATACAGAACAGCTCCGCTGGTTCACAGAAAACCTGCTTCCTGTAGTTTTGCTTAGGGCTAATTGAGTTTAATGTAGTTTTGTGTGCAGAAGGTATTGACTTGTGCATAGTATTTAATTTGTGTAAACATGTGTGTATGTAATGTTTTGCCCCTCTGAGTTTTATTTTAAATGTAACCCTTGAAACTGGGATAATAGAAATTCTTAGCCTAGGCCTGCTAGCAATTGCAGGTGCCAACGGTTTAAACTGCTGTAGAAATACAATTATGAGCAGCCAAGAGCAAATCTTGTTTTAAGGTCCATGTGTAATGAATGCCTGTTAGTATCATAGAATACAATTAAAAAGAGGTTTACCTCTCCTAAGCTGTGATTGGTTCTTTCTGATGGAAGTGTAGAGTCCCATGAGTGGAATGTGTGTTCAGCTCTTGGTGATTTAGACTCCAGTGAGCCTGGCATTCTGCAGGCTTGGATAAATTCAGGGCAGTTATAGTCAGGCAGAGATGGGAAAAGACTGAAAGATTAATTAGGGAGCTTAAAACAAAGCTTCAAAAATGAGAGCAACACACTGCTTGGTCTTATGTAATTGTGCCAAGTAGAAGTCAGTCTTGGCTGCTGTTGTTTAAAAATTTTAAGAGGTTGGCAGAAAATATTTGTTATAAAAATTGTATCTTGAGAATAATAGTGAAAACCTAGGACATAAGATCTAATTCTTGCTTGCCTGTGTATGCCCTCCAAGACACACCCTTCTCTTCATCCTGCTTTTATTCCAGTTTGACCAAGCCCCCTGCTTCCCCGCTGCCCCCCACCACTTCTTTTTGGCAAGGACCCTTATTGATGACCGATGTCCAAGCCCTGGCTGCCTCCAGGAGATGCACGTCTGGGACGTGCTCCTAGAGGTCACGTTGATGCTCTCTCAGTACAAGGCCCGAAAGATCGGGGAGCCCTCTGGGGAGATAATCCAAGGGATTGTTGGTGACCTATGGCCATTTCCGGTTGATGGTTTTAAATAGCAGTTGGTTAACATTTCTTCTGTAGAACTTAACTTAAGGGATGCTAATGGCTTTAAAATGCTATTTTGCCTTTGAAAATCCTTTTAATAGATGCTCTAACGAACCTTCCGTTTACGTGATAGGCACGGTTGAGCTCTGCAGTGAAGCTGGTGGTACTGTTAATGTGAAGCTGGGCGCTTAAAGGAGAAAAAGCAGCTCATAACGTGGCCCAGGTGAATCACTTCTGAAATCTAGAGCTTGCCAATACCAGTGAAGAAGAGCTGCCTTGGAGGAGAAATTGCCAGCTCACAAGCAAATTCTTTAGCGCTTCAGTCTAGACACACACCAGCCTTTTAACTTTGCTGTTTCCTCTTCAAGGAGTTTGTCGCCACCTACAGGAAACAGGAAGCACAATAACCCACTCAGTCTGAGTGACACCTGGTTTCTTCCATTCTTCATCGCAGTTTTTATAAATTTTATCACTTGTTCATCATATAGTATTTATCAAGCTTTTTTCTTGGCTATGGAATGAGGCTAAGCTCTATGGAAGAAAAGGTTCTATCTGCACTAGCTGTTTGGCAGGAGATTCCTCACCCTTAATTGCTTTTTACGGTCTCTGTCTGTTTCTGCTGTCATGTACCTTTTCCACGAACACACCAACAAGAGAGAACAGACTTATCGATTGGGGCTCTGTAGTATATAGCATGTAAAAGTACTAGTGCTGACTTATTCACAATTTTGCCTTCTTTTGTTTGTTGGAGAGAGCGTGGCACCAAAATCATCATTTTTATGGTTGATGTTGTTAATTTGTTTTCTTTTGCCTTATTTAGAGAAAAATGTTAGGTAGTTAAAAACCTACATAGCAAAGAAAGTTCAAGATGCATGATGCAGTTCAGAGAAGTCTAAAGGAAGGCATGTGATTACTTTTACGGGTACATTAAGGGCGTTGAAGAGATAATTAGAATCAATTCTTTTCATTCATTAGCATCTCATAACTGTATCACTGAGTTAAGTTGTTCCCCATTGTTTGAAACAAGAGTGAGTTGGCTTGAAAGGAGTTGAGAAGAATGCAGGGTTTTTCTCCTTAATATATGAATGACTGTGGCTCTTTCTTTTCCCACAGCGTCTTTAACCCAGACCCTCTCCTGAACTCCTTCTGGGTTCTTTGTATGGCTATCTGCTTCTCTCTCCTGGAACAGCAACTTACATATCCTAGACCAAGTCCATAGTGGCCCAAATTAGATTGATCCCACTTTTTTTTTTTCCTTTTTCATATCTCTCCTCTTAAAAGAGCAACAGAAACCACTGCCACATAATGAGTCCTCCTTCAGAATATTTATGTTTTGTTTTGTTCTCCTTTTCCTCCTGCCTCTTCCTTTGGGCAAGCGATACTATAATCATCCACTGTCCTAGGAACTAATTCTTAGTTATCTTTCTCGGTTCAACACCTCTCTACTGCTAAGTCCAAATAAGTTGCTTTACCTTTGTAACATTTCATGAACTTCCTTCATCTGAAACTGAATCTGTGCTTTGTTCTTCTTACCATCATTTCATCATCTTGAATTTTCTGTAACTCAACCTCTTCCGCATCATTTATCTTCAGAAATTCTTACTAGTTGACTTTTAGTAGATGTGGGAAATGGGCTGTTGGCTAGAAAGAGCTATCTAATCAAGTGAAATTTCACCCATCTACTTTCCCTGCACCCCACTTCCATGTTTATGCTGTGGAATTTCAAGACTGGTTTTAGATATTATCTTAGAGTTTTTATTTAAACATCAAAAGCAACTTATGGTAAGAAAGTACATTAGTGGCTTGTTGGGAAATGTCACACAGTGCTGGAAGATTATAGATATAATATTTTATGTATTTCTACCAAATAGTTGATTAAAAGTTGCTCAAAATTATAGCACATTTATCTAAAGAAGATAAACACATCACCAATAAGCATGAAAAGATGTTCAATGCCATTAGTCACTAGAGAAATGCAAATCAAAACCACAGTGAAGTACCACTTCAGACCCACTAGGATAGCTAGAATTTAACAAGAAGACAATAATAAGTGTTGGCAACGATACGGAGAAACTGGAGCTTTTATATGTTGCTAGTGGTAATGTAAAATGGTGCAGCCAATTTGGAAACAGCTTGACAGTTCCTCAAAGTGTCAAGCATAGAGTTACCAATATGACACAACAATTACACTCCTAGTTATATACCCAGGAGATTTAAAACATATGTCTGTGAAAAACATGTACATGAATATTATATTATTATTTATAATGTAATGCATTATATTATTAAGCAGCATGATTCATAATAACCAAAAAAATGGAAACAATATCCAATATCCATTTATTGATGAACAAACAATATGTGGTATAGCCAAACAACAGAATATTACACAACCATTAAACAGAATGAAGTACTGATACGTTGTATGACATGGATGAGCCTTGAAAACATGCTAAGTGGAAGAAGCCCAAAGGCCACATATTATATGATTTCATTTATGTGAAATCTCCAGAAAAGTCAAAAGCTATAGAGACAAAAAGTAGATTAGTGGTTGCCATGGGTTGGGGATAAGAGGCGAACCAGAGGTGACTATCAGTGGATATAAAGTTTCTTTTTGGGATGAAGACAATGTTCTGAAATTAGATAGTAGTGATAGTTGCACAACTCTATGAATATATTCAAAGCCATTGAACTGTACACTATAAACAGGTGAGTTCTGTGATATATGAATTATATCTCAATAAAAGTGTTATATATACTTGACATAAGACTGTATCTAATGAAGTCATTGGCAGCTGTATATACTTAACAGCCTGCATCAGATTCATTTTTGTGTCTTCCAAAATACTAAACACAATGCCTCGCATGTGTAAGCCTTTGATAATGGTTGAAGAATGAATGAGTGGATGATTGAACAAACAAATTCATGAGTGGTCTTATTACAGTGTGTGGAAGAATTGTTTTTGGCAAGTGCTACAGGACAGAGGTAAAGAACAATGGCCACGAATTGAAGCTTCTGTCCTCCTGTTCACTTAGGCTGACAGTTCAGCTGTCCTGTCATTGATCTGATGTCAGTCTGATAGAATCATTCTGTGCTTTGACGCCAGCTAGATGGTGTATTTCTTTTTTCTTTTGAGTGATAGGTTAGCAAAATGTACTTTAGCAACTGTATGTTATATGGGTGATGCATGATGCCAGTGCTCTGTTGTGACCTTTATGAGCTGTGAGAGTTAAGAACCTACCAGTTTTAGTTTAATTAAGCAGTAAGACACAGCAGATGGTGCATTTGTGGGTGATGATTGCATTCCACTGGTTCCCTCAAGCAGCACTCTAACCCTATGGAATGCTTTGCCTGGAGTATCACGCCACTGTTGCAAAATTACCAGGAAGACAAACACATTGTAATAATGTAGTCAGAAAATCTTGGAGGACAGTTTACAAAAGGACCTGAACACCACAGGAGTTTTAGTAGTTAGCAGCTACTGGAACTAGGATATTAAGGAGAGGAATCCATGACATAACGGCTGTAGCCATTTACTACCCATCTTTACTTTCCAATATTTGCAAATAAAGTATATGAAGATTTTTATTACCCTAGTATTCTTTTGTGTAATCTGGGTCAAACATTAAAAATGCATTGGAATATGATTTGCATGTATTAAAGTGCTCAGAGACGTTCCGGTAAATGGAGAAATACTGAATTGATGTCAGGTTGTTTTATTATGTTTGCTTTTAGTCACTACAGAGGGCCCTAGAGTGTCCTACAAAATGCATTTTTCCCCAAGTACTATGTGCTTACCACTAGCATATTTACTCCATAGGATATTGAAAACATACCTAAGCAGAGAGAATACAGAATTAATCCAGTACTTCTTTTTTTTTTTTTGAGACGGAGTCTCGCTCTTTCACCCAGGCTGGAGTGCAGTGGCGCGATCTCAGCTCACTGCAGGCTCTGCCGCCCGGGGTTCCACCATTCTCCCGCCTCAGCCTCCCGCGTAGCTGGGACTACAGGCGCCTGCCACCTCGCCCGGCTAATTTTTTGTATTTTTAGTAGAGACGGGGTTTCACCGTGTTAGCCAGGATGGTCTCGATCTCCTGACCTCGTGATCCGCCCGCCTCGGCCTCCCAAAGTGCTGGGATTACAGGCGTGAGCCACCGCGCCCGGCCAATCCAGTACTTCTTACCAATCTTGCAACTCTTTAGGAAGAAAACCAAATTGCTAAGTAGAATTACTTTCATTGTTAACGGATAGACTGCCTAGGTCAGATTCTTTTCCCTTTACTATCTTTGAAAAACTGAATTACTTGAAGGCTGGCATAAAACTTAAAATTGCACAATATCTTAGAACCTAAGACAATATGCCTCAATTTTTCTCATTAATGCAATATATGAAATCATCAAAATGAAATACATTCACTTACTGGCTGTAATGTTGTTAAAAGTATGAACTATGTGGATTTTTAAAAATATAGCAATGGTTGCTTTAGATAGAATAATCATTTGTCTCATGTCTTTGCTACAAAGGAAGACTAGATTTGGAATTCTAGTAAAATAATGAAATTCAAAAATAATATTTTAGCAAGAGAACATAAATTCTCTTTGGAAAAACCCACATTTTATATTGATTTTCCCCCTATATTACGTAAAGAATCTCTTTCCTTCGATTTTTAGGGGTATTTTCACCACAAAACATGTGACTACATCATCCTTCTGCTTGGAGACCTGACTTATATTTAATTAAATGAAACATTTTTTTTTTTTCCTGGATTCCCACCAACTTCAGGATACTCAAGCCCTGAAGATAAAACTGAAGGTCTAAACACTCATTTTGCAATTCTTCTTGTCGGAATAAAATATTATTAACCTTTTAGTTAATACTGGTTTATAATACAGTATAGGGAAATACTATAAACACCTACCTGCATAGGAAATTCAAAATAATAACTGATTTTATCCTATAAATTATTCAAGATTCTGACACAAGAAATTACAAATTATATTTATATGGAAACATGCTTTACTGCAAAATCATTGGTATTTCATTTCTTTACAGAACTAGATTTTCATCTAATTAAAATTTAGAAAAGGGCTCATCATGGTAGCTCACATCTATAATCCCAGCACTTTGGGATGCCAAGACGGGAGGATTGCTTGAGCCCCGGAGTTCCAGACCAGCCTGGGCAACATAGAGAGACTTCATCTCTACAAAAAATAATTTTAAAGAAATTAGTCAGCCATGGTGGCATGTACTGGCAGTCCCAGCTGCTCAGGCGCCTGAGGTGAGAGGATCGCCTGAGGCCAGGATTTTAGGCTGCAGTGAGCTATGATCGCACTACTGCACTCCAGCCTGGGTGACAGAGCGAGATACTGTCTCTAAAAAATACATGAATGAATGAATAAATAAATAAAATTTAGAAAAGATGGAACTAGATTGCTTCCTATTTACTCAGCATATAGGTAACTTGCCGATTTTTTTGTAACTCTGTTTAATAAAAATACACTACAGAATCCCCAAATAAGGCCCCAACAGGAAGATAAAATTATGCTTGATAATTTTAGGGTTGTTAGGATTATTTATTTTAATTCTCTAAAATTGGCAAGATATTAATTCTTCATCATCTACATGGTTTATCTAATGATAATACCTTCCTTTTTGAGTGATGATGCATTTTTTGCATTATTTTTGTATTAGAGGAAGTAACAAAATCTGTCAGGTTGTACCTAAACCAAATAATTGACAATCTGTACCTGTGGCCTCAATTGCTCCCTTGAGCAGTCTGGCCCTTTTTGTTAAGATCATAGAATTTAGAATCAAAGAACTGCCTTCAGTTTCTGACTATGCGACTTATTACCCGTGTGACTGTTTATTTTAGGAGTACTTTTTGGCTCCCAAAGAATTGGCAGGATACCTATATAATGAGTAAATGGGAATATAATTCTGCCTGCAAAATCACCAAAATAGTGATTTAAATAATGTGTTTTTAAACATTATTTAAAGTAGAAAGAAGTAGAGAGATGGGCAATACAGGGCACGTATGGTGCTTCCACAAAAATCTTGAAGAATTTAGCCTTCTTTTTTCTGCTTCACCATCCTCAGTTGGTGACTTTTTTCCTGATGGTCATCTCATGGTCCAAGATGGAGTTTCTGCCAGTGCTGTTGCCTGTTAGGCAGCAGGAAAGACAAAGAAGAGCTTCTTTTGGCAGAACCAGTTTCTTTTCCAACCCACACGACACTTCCACTTAAAGCTCATGACTTAGATGTGAGGGAGGTAGGAACTGTTATCTTTACCAGACACAGCTTAAAAAGAGGGGTTCTGTTACCAAGGACAGAGAGAAGAATGGATGTTTGCAAGGCAACTAGCATCCTCTACCATAGTGAACTTGGATCCTTTCATCTCATTGATCGTCAGCATTCTTGTCTATAAAAAATGGTTGTAAAAAGAGGATCTAATTCAAGATCCTATTGTTTTGAGTATCAAGTGAGTTAATGCATCTAATGCATTAAGCACAGTGTCTGGCATATAAGTAAGCAATAAATATTAATTATTATTCTTGCTACTTCCTTAATATCTCTAGGTTAATGTCCTATAGATACTTAAAATGCTCATGTGTATTACAGATCCTTACTGCATTACCTAGCTCACCACCTACCTATTCCAACAGGCTGGAAACCTCAGAGCAATCTTTGAATATGTCTTTATTGCTGTCTGTACCTAAAAGTCATCAAGTATAATTCTGCCTGCAAAATTCTTCATGGATTTCTCAAACCTGTCCCTCCATTTCCATTCCCGTATCTGAATTCAAGCCGTCATCTTTCCTTGCCTTCCACCCGTCTTCACTATCTACAAGATCACATCCGAACTCCTTGGAATAGTATCCGTGTCTTCATGTAGTCTGATTGCAGTATTAAAAGCTTAATCCTGATTCCACCACACTTCCCTAGTCTCCAGATCACACTCTTCTTGTACTCTAACTTCACTGAAAGTCACTATTCCCCAAATAGGACATTATGACTCTAGTTTCATCCTCAGGGTAAATTTTTACGAATTTTCAAGGTGAAACTTGAGGAAACTAAGCATAGATGTGTTTCAGCCTATAATTTTGAACATTAGGATGTGATTTCTGGAAACTCCTTTGTGATTTTATTTATGAGGCCAACAGATGGACAGGTATTCCAGTATTTCTTATCATAGCTGAGTATCTAAATGTATGAATATGAAAGAACAAAGGGCTTTTAAGTAAAAGGAATGGATGGAAGGGAGTTGATGCGTTTCTAATGGATGGGTTAGTTTGTTCAGCAGTTCTGAAAGTATAGGTTTAGATCTAGGGACTCATTTTTACTTTGCTAGACAGTAGCATTAGTTTAGGTACTTAATGTGAATGTTATGTATGCATTTTGCTTTCAAATTAAAAAAGCAGGTAGGGAAGGTTAATGTTACTTTTATTGTGTGTGTGTGTGTGTGTGTGTGTGTGTGTAGTGTGTAATGGGATGTATAATGTAATTTCAAAGCCCTCTGATGCAATATTTTGAAACTAAGTTGGTAGTACAATTAAAACATATCTTTGGTCATAGATTACTTGGCCTTATGCCATTTTCATAGGCAATGTCCTACTTAAATAGCCTGGATTGGCTGAGAAAAATAATTGCTGCTATGAAATAATTTTGCAATTACCACTGTAATTAAGGGCAGTTTGTTAATGAAAGTGCTTGGTGAATAATGACTGCAGGGCACTCCATCTTGCAGCTTCATGCCAGATGATTGGTTCATGTGGTGGAGGTAGTTAGGGAATTAGTGACACAGCTGTCATGGTTACAGGATGGATGTAAATATCCTTTGCAGTTGATGATGAAGAACAGTCATTAGCCTCCTGCCCCTTGGGAACTGGTCAGAGGAACAAAAATAAACTTAACACATGATGGTAAAAGCCATTCCTTATGTCTCCTTTTCTTCAATATGAACAATTAACATTCTAATAGAAACTGCAGAGAGCATGTGGATGAACCCTCTCCACTTTGCAGGCATGTTAGTGTGATAAATGTTCCTTCGTGTAGGGCATTGGCTGTTCACAGTTTATAACCACTCTTATTAGCTTATAGGCCAGTGAAAAGCTGCTCTTTAGAGACCCACAGGCCCTATTTAAATTTTTTGTGTTCATCTCCAGGTGTTGTGTATTCAGTTTGACCCTGTAAAGACTATCCACGGTTGGATTTTTGCGTGCTGTCTGCAAGGCTGCAGGGGCAATTGAAGATCAATTTTCCGTATCTGGGCTTACTTGCTTGTGTAAAATATATATTGTTATGAAGAAGACCTAGATGCTTATCTGATCCTCCTTTATAGTTTGTAAAAGTCATTGAAGGTTGAGGAACCTTTTTTTCCGCCTTCTTCTTAAAATAAACGTCCTAGATGTTTAAGTGTGCTTCATATTTATATTCATTCCACTTCCTTGGTGTTTTGATGTTGTTTTTCATTGTAAATTTGCTTAAGCAATCTTTTGTGGAGTAATTTCATAACATGCACACACTGTGGTTTTACACTGAGTTGCTCGTGATCTGCAATTCATTAACTTTTGCTGACTAGGAAGTCAGTATAGCACGTTGCATTTTCTCTCACTTTATCTTGCTATATAGTCAGTTTTATTCCTTGTAAAAGATGTTAGTAGAACACTTCCTTAAGTATGGCTTCTCTTGCTGTCCCATATGCTAAATCTTTTCCTCTGGTCCGAATCTTCTCAGAGCCTTAAGGAGAGATTGTTGGCATTCGTATCATTGCATTAGAGGTGACCAGATACTCTCACTAAAGGAACATAACAGTTTTCTGGGTTTTAGCTCAAAACGACTATTCACGGTAACACTGTACATTTTAAGGATGAATTTATTGTTGCTTGTGTCTGGATAAGATTCTCTGCATTTGCTGCTACTTTTGTGCCCGTTTCTCCTCTTGCTTTAGCAAGAGGAGGTGCCAAACGGAAGGATCGGAATTCCACCTCGGAACTATCACACACTGTAGCCCAAACCTCTGCCTCTTCCTTTTCTCTTCTTTGGCCATTGTGGAAAGAATGAAAACTATCAACAAGCTGAACAAGGTGAACAGAGCCTTGTTCAGATGTTTAAATGCTTCCTTTGCAACTGAGTCATTCACTCTCCCAAGATGAACTTCTTTTCTCATTAGCCATAGCTAACTCACTGTGGAGATGTTTCTAGCTGACTTGATTGTGATCAGACATTATAGGATGCATATAGGGTAACTTGCTGACCCTAAATAGTAGGGGTGAGTCCCCCAAAGCCAAATAACTTGAAAAACCTCACATAGTGAGCATTTTAAAAATATGTTTATCTTAGTCCAGTAAATGACAAAATCCTTTGAAAAATGGGCATTATTCTCAGGATGTGCATGGCTGGCCAAATTATTTGGGTTTTGGTGGGATATGACTCTCTGGGGACTCTTTGCAGGATGCCTGGGTACAGGAGGAGCTGGAATGCTCCATATTAAACCAACAATGGGAAGCAAGATGGGAGAAGCATGCTAGAAAACACCCTCCCAGTTGAATGAAAATTGCACTGTATTATGACTTACTCTCTTTTTAGCAAAAGTATGGGCTTTGTGGTAGGTCAAGATAAGTAAAATGGGAAAGAAAGAAACAATTGTGTTTTTAATTGGTGTTGCTGCAGGTAGTGGGACTGAGAAACTTTTCTTTTTCAGGAGAGTTATGACATGCTATAGTATTTAGATACTCAGTTTGTGTTCCCATTTTTGTTTTGTTTGGTGGTGTTTTGATTATTTTTGTTTTCTTTTTGTTTTTTTTTGGCTAAACATATGCGATGTGTGTTTAATTGAATTTCCAAGGCAACAATACAGGCACCCGTCAAAAAGTATATTTAAAGATACACTGCAGGTTTTCAGGAAAGGTGGCCATGTGAATTTAACAATCTGCAATGAGAGAGGAAAAAAAAGTTTCTGAGTTTGTATAAGTAGTTGAGATTCCCAAGTAAAACAGAATCTGTTCTCATGCAGTTTTCCGGGCTAGTTTGGACAGGAGCTGGAATCTCATTTTTATACATTAACAACTCTTGTTGGATTTCTTTCATTTCTTCAGGACAAGTCAAAAACTTCGTAGTTCTCCACAATGAAAATGTGTCGTGTCCCATCCTGTCCTTTTGCCATCTTTTCTATGAAAGAAACACTAATTATAAAAATTGAACATAAATTTGTGCTATTTAATAGGTTTGGGTTTAATTTTGCCTCAGTGGGAAGACGTTTCCATTAAAACAGTCCTTTTTTTTTTTTCTCTTCCTCCCTCCTTTTTCTTTTGGTAGAACAGTTAGTAAAGGCGTAGGAAATTGATTTTAGTGTCACAAAGGACATTTCTGACAGGAATGTACTTTGAAATGATTCAAAGCATCTGTTTCTCTTGCATATGCCTAGCACTGCTGAGAGCTGTACCTAGATTAAACTGTTTAACGTGTCAACTCCAAATCCGATCACAATTTACATCCCAGTTGCTTGGCTGGAATTTTTAACATCTCATGAACGTTCTCCCCTAATTTCTGAAACAAGCTTCTGCTGAAAGTGACCATTTGTTCTAGATGCCAATATGTCACGGTCAAAATTGACTTAGCTTGAGAAGTTATTTGTTTTTGTATGGTCACTTTGCCTATGAAACAAAATCATCTTTGCAGTTTTTATTCCTGCTGGCAAGGTTTGTGAATGAACGCTTGGTGGGTGTTTTTGTTACCATTTGCCTTCCGCTGGTGCTATGTCTATCATACAAGCTGGCTCAGAGAATTCCAGTTTTAAGAGTGAGCACAGAAATTATGGGCACTCTGTTTACTACCATATCCGTGACATCCAGCATAGTACCTTGGAAAGGCAACTAAAATAAATCTTTCATATACAAATGGGGAATGAGCACTTTCTGCATAGTCATACTACATAATCTTAGTCATAGACTTTTGATTCTGAGGGCTCACTCATTTACTCTGCTTATGTTTCTCAGAAATTAGTAAGGCTCACTTGTATTACTTATAGTGAAGCATGTCCTTTGAAGTTGAAGGGCAGGGGCAATTATTTTTTGTGCGTGAACTTTTTATATTAATAGAAGAAATAATTTACTGGGGATGAGAAGAAAAAGCAACTATGTTGATGCATAATAGGGACCCGAGCTCATTAACTTAATTGTTTAGTGGCTCCTGACTGTTCTTCTCTACCCCAGTGTCCCCGCATGTGCCCTTGCACAGTATTTCCCCATGAGCTTTGAGCGAAGAATCCTGAGAAGGGCTTCTACTTTTGCCTTTCCCTCTGCTAATAACGAACATAGTGGTGGTGTTTGTACAAGTGTATCCTGGGGGACTAGTTCCCCAGTGGACTCACTTGTTGACCTTGAAGGTACATGGTCACTCATGACTGGTCAGTTGAGAACATTATCCATAATATTGTTTTCAATATCTTGCATCTCTATCAGCAGTTTTCTAGGATTGTGTTAGTGAGGATAGAGAGCTTCACATTTCCAATAGCTTGAATGTTTGGAAATTTTCTTTCCTTCACTTACTAGTCTAGGGTGGGTGGTTCAGGTCTATGGATGGGTTGGCTCCATCTAGTTGTTCAGTGACCTAGGTTAATGGCAGCTCTGCCACCTTTTGCATGTCACTTCTGGAGTCACTCTGGTCATACTGTTTCAGCTTCCCAGAAGGAGGAAGGAGAAAGTACAGGAGGAGCAACCTCAGGCACTAGGCTGGAAATGGCGCACATCAATTCTGCCCACATGGAAAAAAACTTAGTTGCCTGGCTGACCATGCTGCAGGGAAGGCCAGGAAATGCAAAGGAGCAGGCCAGCCTTGTGCCAGGCTGCATGGAAGAAGGGGCAAATTGATTTAGTGGACAGTTAGCAGTCTCTTGGACTTTAGGTTTTTCCCAGTCAGTTAGCTGTCCAGCAGCTTTATATTGTAAAGCTAGTTGATCTTAGACTTTAAATATTATCTAGTACTATCTATGATAATTATCCCCCCTTTAGGTTTCTTTGGGTCCAAGCTATTTATAAATTGTACTAACTGACAGAGCATTCAGCTTGCCTTCTTCTGGTTAATGTCAAGGTCTCAGTAGTTTGCACAGACATATTTTTACCCTTTGAAGTGATAAATTAACATTTGAATGGTTGCTTCATTTCCTTCCACTTTTTTTATGTCTGGGACACATGGTAGAATAGGGACATTTTTGTAGATTTGTGATTTCTTCTTCATTTGGGAAGATATTTTATGTACTAATGGTATGCTAGTCATTCATTGTATAGGAAAACCCAGAAGGTATAATCACTATTGTCTGCAAATATTATTATATAGTATATGCTGATGGTCACTACCTAATGTAAAATTAGGTTTCCCTTCAGGATCTTTGTTTAGAAGCGGTTCTTGAGGTGACATGAGAAATTGTTGCCAATATTATTGCTTTCTGCTTTTCTAGTTTTTTTTTCCTCCAAGGATCTAAAAAATCATCTACAGCATACTTTCCTCTGCTTTGATTAGATTTTAGGAACATTGTCTGATTTTCTGCTCACATTGTTTAGAGAAATTATACTCCCAACCATCTCTTGGCTGCTTTAGGGTGAAATATATCAAAATCTTTGGACATTTTAACCTGTGGTTAGACTGGCTTTAGTCTCTTCTGCTACTTTCCTGCAAACAAAGGGTTGTCAGAGTTCTCGCTATGCAATAGATTCTATTTTTAAGGTAGGATTTAGATTATTAGTCATCTGATGTTTTAGGTGTTAGCACAACTAGACACTTAATTTTGGTTCTGTGCCAATACAAATCACCTGGAGTTTTATTTTTGGTAAGTTGAGGACAAGAAATAAATCAAGTGTGTTCTAAGCTCTTTATTTTATGTAGAATGTAATTTTATTTTAAATATACTCTTCCTTGATATATCTTGTGGCTCTAATATTGATACGGCATGAAGTAGAAGTAGATGTTTTTCCTGAGTATGATTTACTATAAGTCCTGTGATTTCAGCTATATTGAGGCTACTACTAATGGATTAGTACATTCCAGCAGTGTATTTATTTAGCATCCTACCCTCCGGTAATCAAAACATGAGATGCTTCAGTGTAGAATTGCTTGCTAGAGGTGATGGAGAGAAAACACACCTCTCTAGTGGTGATATTAATCTGTTTTCACTGTCTTGTGAATGTGCTTAATGTCTAGGGCATGTTAAATTGAGTTATCCAAAAATAGAGTCCCTGAAATTTAAATAAAGCAGTATTGGAGCAAGAAACTAATCATTCTTTTTCTGATAGTTAACCAATTGCCACCTTTCCCGGCTCACTTATTATAGCAGCTCCTATGGCTGTCACTACACTGTCACATTGTTCTATAATACTCTGTTTACATTTCTCTTTTCTGTACCAGACTGTGAGCTTCTTGTAGGAAGGGAATGTGTTGTATTCACGTTCACGGAACTCCTAGTCACTAAATAGTTGATGAACAAATTAAAAGATGAAGAAACATATTAAATACATTAAGCAGGAAAATCTTATCCTTGTGCTGATAGGTGAAAACTAATCTGATGACATTCCTTTAAAGTTTGGACAAACAGGTTAGTATTTGTGATTTCTGGATATAGGGAATCTTTTTGTTGCCCATCGCTGCTCATCTGATTAATCTTAGTTTTCTTAAAAATCAAGAAGACATATAGATACCATGTATATTGGTCTAAAATGATAAAAATGATAACATGAAAAAGAGAGTTTTCCTCACTGAGGTGTGTCTGACTTCCTGCAAGCTCCATGCCCACTCTCAGCCTGTTTTTCCATCTGTCAAACTGGGGGCATAATGGGACTTAGCTTTTTGGGACTGTTGGGAGGCCTGAATGAGATATATTTAACCCTTGAACAACATGTGTTTTAACTGCGAGGGTCCACTTATACGTGGATTTTTTTCAATCAAACATGATTGGCAAATATAATATTTACGGGATGTGAAACCCACGGTCTACACTAAGGCCAGATTTTCCTATCCTCACATTCTGCAGGACCAATGACAGGACTTGCATATGCATGGATTTTGGTATATGCAGAGGTCCTGGAACTGATCCCCTGATGATCCCTGAAGGATGATTATATTTTGTGGAGTGCTTAGCCCAGTGCCTCACACCATAGTAGTTCCCAACAAATGTTAGTCATGACAATCATGAGGATCGTTGTAGTTTCATTTCCTGAGACATCTTCCATGATTATTAAATCTTTTAAAATTTTTATTACCTATTTGTTGTTGTTTTACTTGATTTTAGTCTTAAATAGTTCATTTCAACAGAAATCGTCAAATAGTGTCTTTCATTACCATGACTAGAACTCAGGGAAAGTTAGGATAACTCTCTACAGTCATGGAAAACAGGAGAGAATAAGATCATCTTTCTCTCTCTTTGTAGGGATGCCATATCACGAAGTAGTTGAACTATGTAAAGTGGTACTTATTTGTTTATCCAGCATGTAATGCCTGTAACAACAAATAGAATCTCCTGGTATCAGATGGTTCTGAAAGCTTGCACAGAACACAGTGAAATGATAAGATGCCGCAGACTTTTATGTTACCCACAAATATTACTCTTCTTTTTCCTTCATTTTAAAGTGTATATTTCTGGGTCAGACACTGAAATGTATTTAAGCATTTCTCTGCTAACCTTTTATTGAAACAGGTATTTGTTTTCTATTCTTTCTAAGATCTAGCGATGAGGTGCAGTGCCACCTCACTTACCTGGAGGCCATGTATCAGATAACCTCAGCTACCTGGAACATAGCTGCTGCTTAGGAGTAAACCAGAAAGGCCTCCAACTGCCACGGGTGTCACACAGTCTTTGCATTAAGGCCTATGCACAGTACTCAAAGAAAAGCCCCAGGGTTTCACCGACGCAAATCTGTCTTAATTTTACAATCCTGTAGAACTTGTACAAAATCTTATCTGTCTTAGTTATCTTTTCTCCACCTTCTACACATGCATACATGGGAGCTAGAAAATTTGAGGTTTGAGAGGTACAGAGTTGGGGGGTGCTGCTCAATACAAGTAGGCTCAAGTAGCATGAAGAATTCGTTGATAACACTTAGCAGGATGCAATTGTTGACTTGAATCAGCAGTAAAGGTAAAATTCTTTTTTTTTTTTTTTTTTTTTTTTTTTACTCTGTTTAAGAAGGCAGGTACTCTATAAACTTCTGGAATATTGGAATATTTTCATCAATATAATTTAATTAAAAACTGTCATGATGATTCCAGATAAATTGGAAATTTCCCTTTTCTCTGTTATTTCCGGCTACTTATGAAGTTTCATAGGCATAACCTTGACCTTTTACCTATGAATATGTTTCCTTTACTTGCGTTTCCCCATCGTGCATATATGATTCTTTCCTACCTTTATTTTTTTCCCATCGAAGGAATAAAAATAAACATTTAGGTAGTAGAGAAACTTAAGATGTCTTGAATAGTACATTTGCCAAAGTTTGTATTTTTAGTTTTTAGCATGCCATTCTGCATTAACTACCCCATCCCAAATACTAAACAACAACAGCAAACCCAGCTGTGTCAGCATCTGCTTTCCCTCCACGACTGGATTTCTAAGCATGAGGCTAGGGATTATTCTCGAGTATCAGTAGAATTTAGCACCATGCTGTGCACATGGAAAGTGCTCAGTAATTCTCACAGCAACAGTTATTTGAGATAGATATTGTTGTTTATAGGTGAGGATGTGGAGGTTCACAGAGATTGAGTGACTTGCCTTAAGTCACACGGCTGGGGGATAGAACCGGAACTAACATCTCACGGCTGGCCCTTTAGTCCATGTGTCTGACTGTCCTAGCTGCAAACCTCACTGCTTAGCTTCAAGAAAAGCTCGGCATTTCTGGATTTCCCATTTCAGTTCTACATAACATAAAAACAGATTCGTGTTTCCTAACTGACAAAAAGCAAAAGCAAAACAAAGGACTGATTGAAATCTGTTATTAAACTTCTTTGAATGATTGAATTGGCATAAATGCCTAGCTCAAAGAAAATGAACTATTTTAAAAGCAGTAATATTTCATGATACTTTTTTTTCCCCAATTCACCTGTTCTTTTCATTTTTACTGTGACAGAATTCTTGGGTTGTAGATTAAAAAGCCCATGGGTTAAAGCTAATCTTATATGTTTAAAATTATGCGTTGACAATCTTTCTTTTGGTTTTCCTTTTCTAAACTTTTTTGGAGTGTTGACAACTTTAAAAGAAATGGCATGTTCCTTTAACCTTAAGAACATTTTATTTAAATTTAGTCACTGGTTTGGAGGAAGAATAAACAGAACTTTTCATTTAAATGTTCTCATATCTTGGAAGAATGAATGGGTAGTGATATGATTTATAGCTTGTATAAGAATAAAGAATATAAAAGAAAATTGAAACCCAAAATTATTGGTTTCAGCAGAGCATTTCTGATTTAATTCTAAATTGTGAATACCATTTACATCTTACTTAAATGTTTCTTGCCAGTTTGTAGAAGCAAATCTCTACCTTTTGTGTAACACATAGTTTAACTGAATACTCATTGTCTATATAGATAATTTAAAATTAAGAGAGGTAAATCATCATTCATATCTAGCATAGTGCTTCAATAAATATTTGTTGATTGAATAAATGAATAAAACAAGGAAGGAAAGGGATGGATGGAAGGAAGGAAAGGAAGGGAAGGGAAGGAAGGAAGGGAGGGAGGGGGGAAGGAAGGATGAAGGGAGGGAGGGAGAGAAAGAGGGAAAGGAAAGGAAAAAGGGAGGGAGGGAAGGAAGGAAGGAATGAAAAAAGTAAAAGATTGCTGTGTTACTATTATACTGTGTGTAACAGGAATAGCACCCACACTCTACAGAAAAGTTGTTGGTACTGTAGATATCTACACCTTTCTACAAGAAAACTAAAATGTGAAAAATAGAATAGGTTACTTTGTGAAAAAATCACTCTTGAACACTACTGTTTTGCAGACGTGCCATAGGTCAGCTTTTCATGAAATGGAAATTATCTGGCATTGTCTTCATTTAAATGTTTTCTAGTATATTTATTGAGTAAAAAGACAGATATAGAATTAACAGTGGTTACAATTTCTGTATATATGAAACATCTACCACTGTCTTTGACTTAACCCTTTTTATGTCTGAGCTTCAGTCATGAGTTTTTCAAAAATTATTTCTAGAAAGCAGAGTTGGTTTTCTTCAATTGACAGTGGAGTGTTTTGCTCCAGAGTACTGAAATATTCTGTTGTGATGTTGGAAAGTTTCACCAATTAAGGACAAAAACCTTCTCATAGGTATATATACATATGTATATATATATATATATACATATATATAGAGAGAGAGAGAGAGAGATTGAAAGAGAGAGAGAGAGTTTGTGTCTTTTACAGAAATCATTTTAGAAGTTCATGTGGACTTATTTTATTTAGGCTGTTGAGTAAAATCTTTTTTTCTACTTCTCCTTGTGAATTTTATTTGGATATTATTTGAATAGTCTCAGAAGTAGCAGATCTTTATTTTTTAGGATAATTTATTTGGAATCAGCCCAAAGTTATTTGGAATTATGCTGTTAAGGTGGACACTGAAGTTGTGGATTAAAAAAAAGAAAGCCCAGTTGTAGCTGTAAAACACTAGGGTGTAGGTGTGACACATCGATTGTCATAGAAGGAAAGGATATAAGGAGTAGTTCAAAATATGCAGAACCAATGACAATATTGTTTGAATAAGCTTGTGACCCTTCAAAGCAACTATTGTGAAGGGTAATACTCTCTTAAAATTTTAAATCTATGAATTCCAGTGATTTTTCTTCAAAGTTTTAAAGTCTCACCTTACGTAGACTCAAAGACTGATGTGCAACAGTAGGACAAGAAGAACCTGAATACTTAGGACCTAGTTAATCCTAAAGACCTGAAGCAACATAAAGATCACCGTCAACCTTGGCATTAGCCTATTTTAGTCATTGGGCCTCAGCATATATTTATGTATATATGTATGTATATATATATATATTTTTTTTTCTGGATAAATAGTTGAAAATTCATTTAAAAATGTTCTTCTGATTTTTAAATTTTGTATTTATATTTTTTGTCTTCTTGTTTCATTGGAAACAGGGTAACTGCATTTTTGGTGTTCTTGCTGAGAGAGGATAGGTCCCACTGAGGAACATGTTTTCTGATTTGCAAGATCTGGATACCTGGGACATTTAAACTTTTCAAGTTACTTTTTGCAAAGGAAAATTGCTAAAAATTATTTAGGCTCTTGTAATCGTAAATGCTGACTTCTGCTTAAAGCTTATTACCAAGTATGGCCAACAAATACTTTTAAATGGGTTAGAGGCATATCTATAACAAGTATCTCTGCAATGTGGGAAATTAAGTTTGCCCTCAAATATGGAAATCCAGATAAGTAGAAATGAAAGCATTTAAATATATGTTATAAATATCATGTACATTTGATTGGCCTGAAATACTGTAACTATTTGAATGCTATTGCATGATGCCAGCTCTCTCTTTGACATTCTGACTACATCACTCACTCACTCCATGCTACCCTGCATGGAATATTGATGGACAACTTAAAGCCTTCTCATTTTGAAAGTGAAGCATGGGTAATTAAGCAATGCATCCATAAGTTGGATACCAAGTTTTTACTGAGGCCCAGTAATGAATAGAAAGTGCATTAACCAAATTAAAACTGTTGCATGTCTATATGTTTGGACATTGACATGTCTGTGAATTTCATTACTAGATAGTGAAGTCACGCTTATCAAAGAGCTTTCCAGAACTTTCCCTTGTATTAAAGCTTTGGTTAACTTCTAAGTTAGTCAGGGGAGATAATCCTGTGACATTTCGTCTTGCTTACTAATTTAAGAGTAGTCCTACATAATCCTACTTGTTAATGACCCAGAAATCTAAGACATAGAAAACAAGGCCTTTCTCTTATACCATGTTCAGTACTAAATAAATGTTATCCCAGATTCTGTTCTGTACCAATGACTATGAAACATTTTAGAAGAATTCTATTATATCTATGTCTTTAATATAGAACTGCTAAAAGTGAGTAGATGACCATTAATCTTAGTAGGTGATGTACAGTCTTGCATTGCTTAACAACAGGGATACATTCTAAGAAATGTGTTGTTAGGCAATTTTGTCATTGTGTGAACATCACTGAGTCTATTTACGTAAACGTAGATGGTGTAGTCTACTACACACCTAGGCTTAATGGTATGGCCTATTGCTCCTAGGCTACAAACCTGTATGCATGTTACTGCACTGAATACTGTAATCAATTGTAACACAATGGTGTTTGTGTATCTAAACATAGAAAAGGTACAATAAAAATACATTATTATAATCTTTTGCGACCACTATCCTGTATGCAGTCCATCATTGACCAAAACATTGTTATATGGCACATGACTGTATGTGTGTGTGTGTGTGTGTGTGTGTGTGTGTGTGGTGTATGTCCTCTGCAAATATCCCTTAATTAAAATTTTGAAGTTAAGTAATACTCATTGCCCAAAGTGGTTTGATATATAGAAAAATGTGTAGGAATTCTATATAATCAAAATTATATATTATACTGCCTGAAAGTTTACATGGCATATTCTTTTTACACTGTAGCAGAATTTGATCAGAACTAAATATCTTGAAATGAATGACTGGCTGGTCTGTTTCTAGCTCTAACATGAGTCACTAATAAAGTATTTTGGTGCTTCACCTTTTTGAATGCCTTAGAATTGCTAAAAAAATCTGAAGTCAAGATACTAGTTCCCTATTAGCTGCAGAAAACCCAAAGGGGAGGAGGGAGCTAGTGCTGGTAGAAGAAACTCGATTTTAATAGAACTTTAAAGAATCCCTCTTTCATTGTGGCCAGCCAATGCTCTATTTATCTCTTATCTCATTGTGCTGTGGCTCTCCAAGCTAGAGAGGAGAGAAAAGATTGAGAATCAAGGTTCAGAGAATAAGCAGTAGAGACCAAAAGGACAAAAAAGCAGAAACTGACTAGAGGAAGCAGAGGACAGAAAACACAGAAAAGGAGAGGAATTTCAAAGACAGAATTGGATAGATACATATTAAAACCAGTGAGAGAGGAAAGTGCTTTCTGATAATGTGAACTGGGTTGAGGTCTGTGTATATAATCAGATACTTGTCTGAGCTGGAAGGCGCCCATAGGCAGGAGTCCAGATAATCTTGTGGCCTTCTGGGTGTTGCATGGCAGGTGAGGCTAGACTCTAATTTTTTTCTATCTCAACATCATCTCCATTAAGCACTTGTCAAGCTTTGATTTGAGGGCTCCGGGTGATTTGGATTTCGGTGTATCTCTCAGAAGTTGGTTTCCTCACTTAGTTGAGTGAGTTCTCATTTCACCATCTGAGCTTCTATGTCTCCTGTCTAGGTGTCTGTTTCGTGCATGGTTGAGACAGTCTGTGCAGTCTTGAATTGTAGTTCTGACTGAGAGGAGTGGTCATAATTTACCCTTCATTTCTGTCAGAGATGGACAGTTGATAGGTTTTTGCCGTTGTTTATATAATGATTCCATACAGCCATAAGCACAAAGGCAGTGACCTCATATTACCTGGTAATTTACTCCAAAATCAAGGACAAAAATTGTCTGACAATAGGTGCTTAATAAAAGTGGAGCTTGTCATTTGTTTCCTTTTTTAATTTGAGTTGTGAATTTAACATATTTGTTATTTTATTAATATTTATATGTGTATGTAACAGGGTTTTATCTTACACAATTTTAATTCTTTGTATACCTGTTTGTGGTATGATATCCAATCAGATTATTGCTTTGATAATTCTAAGATGAAATGCATAGGTAGTAAATGTGTCATTTTTAGCACAGTATCTCTATTTAAGTTTTCTTTGAAGCCAGGAAGTTTGGATATAAGCTGTTTATTATGCCATAGTTATATCTCTTCCTAAAGAAAACCACCATTGAATTAACTTTTGCATAGTGTTTTTCTATCAAAGCATTTGATCCTTGTTTCTGCAAGATAATCCTAAGAACTTTTTATTTTGAGAATAGAAGACCATGATGGATTTAATTCATAACGGGGAGCTGCTGCAAGGAATGTAAATGTAAGCACTTGATAAGGTAGGATTTCCTAGTTGCTATGGCAACCTTTGGGTCATGAGCCTGAGAAAATATAAAGTAAGTCCTGAAGCTGTGAAGATGATTATAAAATTTAACTGTCATTCTTCATTTAGAGTTGATGGCAAACATTATTTACTTAAGTTTATCTCAAGGCAGGCAAAGATCCATTTTTAAAAATCTGAGACTCAGATCACAAATGAATCCATGTTGCACATGTCTAACATTATAAAGCACATGCAGCATTTATTATTCTAACCAGACTATTTGTACATAATATCCCTGTAGATTTGGTCACCTTCCTATAGAAGCCAACAGTTTTCATCTCTTGAATTCTTAATGAAAACTGTAGAATGCAGCTGTATACATTGAATAATTTTGCAAAAATGTGTGTGCTTTCCATGCCAAAACGAAGGCCTAGGGGATTGTATAGGAAGGCCTTTGTCCCTTCTTTTCAGGTTCAAATATGAATGGTAAACTGTTTAGGGTGGACAAGCGCCAGCATATTAATACAGTTGTATATTCTCAAAATATATCACAACCCGGAGATTAAAGAGGTAGGTTAGAACCTCTTTCATGAATGCTTCCCATCTCCCGGTATGGCACAGTGTTGTGGGGAGGGGGAGTAAAATCTGCTTCTTCTCCGAGGAAAGAATAGATTTGGGGTGTCAAGTTCCTAAATTGAGATGTGACGTTTACCTGTACACTATGACAAAGTGCCAGTTTTTCTTGCTTTATCTTTTACAGAATGCTGTTAGTTTGCACTAATGACCTATGAGACCCATTGAAAATTACACAATCTTGCAAATTAGTGAGTCTGTGAACAAACACTATAAAACTATCAGATACAGGATCAAACAAATGTAGTTTATTGCAGGAAGAAAAATAGACTTGCATATGGAGAAGGAATGCATTTTCACAACCAGATAAGTGCTTTCCTGTTGTCTGCTTGCCCACCGGGGAGCGTCAACACATTATATGGTCTGTGGCAGCCAATGGCTTACTGGCTCTTGGGCAAAAACATCATTTTTTTAAAATGCAGGCATAGAAAATCTCAGTGATTACATGCATACTGGAATCTGATATTGAATTGTTTCCCTTATACTTTGTTTCCTTAAAAGTATTCCCCTGTCTAGCTTCATATGCTGAACGTTTACACTAGAAAGGAGGACAGGATTTAAGGTTATTAAGAAGAGAATGTATACTTGGCTGGCTTTTTTGTATCACACCCATCTGAACCTGGGGGATTATTTGTTGCCCCCCTTTTGGAGGATGAGGTAGAATCCAGCCCACACACACAGTAGCATACACTGTGCTCATCAAAGCACTTTTCTCAGTTGGTTTGTTTTCATGTCTAGCAGCAGAAATAGCTGCTCTTTTTCTTTCCTTTTTTCTTCTGGCATCTCGTAATTGCAACTGGTAATGTGTCTTCTTCCTAACCTGGAAGCAGCACAGAGATGGCAACATTTCCCCACTTGTACACAGCCTTGCTCCTGGCTATAATCCAGTGCTGCTACCGTTGGGTCACCAGTGGTGACCCGGTGCATCACCGTTTGTCCATCACTCCATCTCCCTTCATTGAGAACCTTTCCTGGGCCGACCAGTTGCCTCCTTTATTTTTGTCACCCTGTTTACATATATTCTATCAGGTTTGCTAATAACAATAGCCCCAATAGCAAAAACTATATCAATAATGAACATTTTCTTTTTTTCTTTTTTTAGGTAAGAAAATGAATATTTATTTAGAATGAGAAAATAAATAACAACAAAGTACAAACTTTACAAAGCTAACACGTACCATAAACTTCACAAAATCTAGAAAATATAATTGTTTGAATTGCCTGATATGACTCCATAATACCTTTCCCGCTGTATTTTTGTAAGAAAAATCTGGAAAACTCCCATCAAGTTTCTTTGATATATCAGTTTAAAAGATACACTTGCTATTTGTAGGTTTCTTATAGGTTTGGGGTTACAAACATGGGAATCTGAGAAATTCTATTTCACATAATTACTATAAAAAACATTTCTCTTTTTCTGAACTTTAAGTTCAGGAATACATGTGCAGGTTTGTTACACAGGAAGACTTGTGTCATGGGGGTTTGTTGTACAAATTATTTCATCACCCCAGTATTAAGCCTAATACTCATTAGTCACTTTTCCTGATCCTCTTCCTTCTTCTACCCTTCCCCCTCCAATAGGCCCCAGTATGTGTGATTCCCCTCTATGTGTCCGTGTGTAGTAATGAACATTTTCAAATTATGGACTAGGCACTGTGGTAATGTGTTTGTATGTGTGTGTGTGTCTGCGTTTACTGAATGCTTTACCTGATAGTATTTTTACATGTACATATATATTTTCATTTCATTTTAAAAATTATACAGTAACATTTTATTTTGTGTGTGTATAGTTCTAAAGTTTTAACAAATATATATGTTCTCAAGACAGAGAACAATTCTGTCACAACAAAAAACTTCCTCATGCTCTGTGATAAGCATTTTGAGTGCATTGCTATTTAATTTTTATAATGTTATGGGGTGTGTACTGTTACCTCTTTTTTACTGTTTTATTTTTAATTTCTGCTGAGGAAGGTGAGACTTAGAGAAATTGAATAACTAAGCCAAACTCACACACCAAATGAACAGTGAAGCCTGGATTGGAACTTGGAACTAAGTTCTATCTAAGCCTAGAATTCCAGCTTTTATGCACTATATCATATTACTGCTCACAGAACATGGCTTGGGGGCTATATGATCAGTAAAGTACAGAGGTCTACATGTCAGTTTTATATGATATATATGTGATATTGCACCTTGTAGATGATCACAAGATATTTTTATGTGATGCATTCTCAAAAGACTCTGAAAGACTAGGGTTATTTTTTGTTTGTTCGTTTTGTTTTGTTTTGAGTTCAAGTAAGACTAGTAAGAGGACTGAATTGAACATCTCAGCTGGAAACCATTAGTGCTCTGCTCTTCAAACTAAACTTCCCAACACCCAAGTCTCATTACTGTCATGCCTATTTCCCTCCCGGGCTGTGTCATACACATAGAAAGTGAAGCTGGGCTTTCTCATTTGCCATGGCCAACTCACACTATCCTATCCCTCTTTTGAAAAAAAATAAAACCCTTTTCAGTAGCTGTGGGCTCTTCTGTGAGGGTGAGTCAGCTTTAGGAATAATAACCACAATCTTTCATCCACGCCTTCACTCTAATGTGCTGATGCTCAAATCATCCTAAATATCAATACAGAATTTTGCTTTAGACTAGGGATTCTCCTGCCATCACTCGGTGTAAATCCCCTGAAGTGCAAAAGAAACTATGAGCAATAAAGGAGGTGCTGAAGTTCTATTTGAGCGGGGAGGTGGGGGGAGGGAAAATGCTCTGCTCAGGGAAAGGCTAGTGCTTCGTAGATGGTTAGAGAAACTCCCTTCTCCTCGGAACTTTTGCAGTTTGGAGCCCAACCTTAAATTGAGCTTTACTAGGATAAATGTAGTTTTATGACCAGAGCCTACATGCATATCTCACAGTTTTAAATAATGTATTCACCTCTTCTGGATGATCATAATCAGTGATGATCATGGTGAAGCTATGAGGAAGCAGCCCTCTATGTGCTCGTTTTCTTGTTGTCTTTCCTTCTCGTAGTTTTGCTTCTTAATGATGCTAGACGTAGGCTGTTAAGGTACATTGTAAATAAGGGATACGAGCATTCCCTCTGTATAGGTTGAGAAATATTACTCCAGCAAATTTTGTTTCAAGAGTTCTTCAGGACAGAATTTGGATAGTACGTGTTTTCTGTGATACATATGCTTAAGAAGTAAGATTCACTGTATATTGGTATAAAAGAAAGAAAGGAAGCCAGATATTAACATAAAATTGTATTTTGGATTCTTTGATGCCTTAATTTTATCTTTCTCAAGGCAGCATCTTAGACCTTCGCTCCTGTGAGTAAACACACTCCTGTCTAAAGACAGATGATGGGATCCATTTTTAAAGTGAGGATGTATTTAAAGCCTGAAAGCCAAGAAAAGAGTTTCTATCTTGTATTTGTGGTTACCATTCATGATGAAAAGGGTAGGAATTATTACCGTAATTTAGATGCAGGAGCCCCTTGAAAATTCTCATCTCCAGGAGGTCTCTAGGAACGTTATTCACATCATCACTGAGTAGCTAACAGTACTGAGAGTTGTATGTGTCTATGTTTGTGTTTGTTTTAATGTTTTACTTCTCTTTTTGTAGCCTAATTTAGGCTGGATCAACTAAAAAAAGTCTGTTGCATTTGCTTTTTATAATACATTTAGAGTAGCTAATCGGAAATCACAGTTTTCAATCAGAAAGGAATTTTGGATGCTTTTATGGAAAGATTACTACAAACTAAGTTTTCTTTCCTTTTTTTCTGATTTAGATTCCTTGAATGCACTTTGTTAACGTCTGAACATTGAATCAAATAGTGTATTTCTCCCATCTTTAAACATTGCAAATTCAAGGCAGGGGCCTCTGCTTCTGTCTTCAGATGAATGAGAATACCATTTTAAGAGAAAATGGCGGCTAAAGTGTCAGTGCTCTGTATCACCTCTATCAAAGGGACTGATTACAATGTTGATGGTGATTTTCAAGGCCATCTTCGTCTTGCTTCTGCTTCTTAAGAATGTATAATGGAGTCCAACCTTAAGACAAATAGGTCAAACTGCAAAACTCTGCAGGAATATAAGAATGGATTTCAAAATAATAAAGCAGTGCAACTTTGAGATTCTATATACTATATAAATATCTCCTAATTTAGAGGACATACCTTTTAAACATCTTTCCATCGTGATGCATATTGGTGTCTGGTCTTGCCATTCTCATGCATTTTCAGCTGTTATTTCTAGAATTTATTGAGTTACTGACGTTTAATCTTTAATGATGGTTGAAGGGGAGAAAAAGTACATACACCGTGTTCACCAATTCTCACTGCTGATAAACCGAAAAAAATTTGTCCTCCCTGTGGGGCAGGAAAAAATATTTTTGAGAATATCCCGTCTGCAGATAAAGTCAGTGGCCATTTGTGGTCCTGTCAAAGATAAAAATAAATGCCATGTTCAGCTGTATTAAATACTGTACTTGAGCATAAGGGAGAATGTGCATTTGTCTTATTTCATTTGTCTTCCCAGTCTATGCCCATTTAGCACTGCAATAGCAGTGAACTTCACGGGCAGTCAGGCCCAGTCTTTCATGTTTCCTTCCAGTTCTAAATTGAAAATATTTTTTTGAAAAGAACTATGACAAAAGCAATTTGAGTTAGTGATATCTTGAAAGAGAACCCAATTTAAGATTACCTTTATGGTTGGTCATTGCTACCTACAGTAGGCAGATGTCATGGTGATCTTCTTGATATTAGTATTCCGAGAGAGTCTGACCTGGCAGTGTTCAGGTAACATCACAGATTGGGCTATAATATTGAGATTTCAAGTGGTGGTACAAAGGGCTGCTCACGGAAAGCTAGTGCAGAGAGAACCACTGTAACTGAGAAGGAGGGCAGCCAGCCATTCTCCTTATCCTCCTGTATTTAGTAAATACCATGTGACAGTGAGTGGCTAATTAAAGTGTGTCGAGAGTAAGCTTTGTAACTGTAAACTGTGGAGAAGGAAATAGGAAAACAATGGTGTCTTCGCTGATTTTCCGACCTGTAACTTAAAATGTTGCATCTTTCCAACTCTTTCTCAAAAACTCACCATACTGGTAAAATGTCATCATATCTTTCAGATTTGTGTCATTACAATTGTAACAGGATCAATGATTCATGAACATACGGAGCTAAAGTCTCTTACAAGATGAAGTGACTAGGAGGGGAAGTTGTTGTTAAAGAGGACCATCTGTCTTTGAACGTGTGATGTACTGAGGCATTCACCTCTGCCCCAAGCCATGAAAATAGGATCTAGTGACTGGGTCTCATCGTCTTTCTCTTCCTGCCTCCTTCCCTTTCTTCTTCTCCTCATTCTGTCCTCAGAGCCAGAATCAATCAAGAGATTCAGTAAGAAATGATGCTACTGTGAGTCACACAGCTTCTTACAGCATCTTATTTAAGTTCCTAAAATCCCTACCAGACAAATAACAAGTGTTACAATTGTTTCTGTGTTTCAGATGAGGAAGCCAAGACAAGGCGATGAATTGGCACACCCAATACAGAAGGGTGTCAGTAGCATTGCTGAGACTTGTGTCTAAGTCTCTACTTTGTGGATTATTCACGGCAACAATTATTCCCATGAGAATCCCTAATTACCACCTACATCCCTGTCAGTTGGTGGTGAATCTGTAACAATTCACAAACTGCATATTCTGCCTCTGTGTGATGAGAGAATCCACTCTTATTTTAAACTATGCAGAAATGAAATGAGAGGCCAATGTTACTTCCAAGGGACCATGCAGTGCAGTCCAGAGGCAAATATGAATGACATTTAGCTCTGCCGTTTTGGCTGTTCCACATTAGTGCAGCTCTCCATTCTTCTACATAACCAAGAGTTAGTTATTCTTAAACCCCAGTGTTCTGTCTACTCATGCACAATTTACCTGCATTTCTCAAATTCACCATCCCTTAGTGTGTTTGGCTTTTAAATCCATTTTGGTGCTTACAGTTTGTGTCATGTTCTTGGCCCTTAGGGATGCATTGGATCGCCTAGGATAATCTATTGAACATATATTAGTTTCTTGATCTCAGTAGAGTAATGGATGCTGAAATATTTCAGAAAGATGTATTCTGTAACGATTCAGGAATTGCATACCCTGCCTGTGTCAGAAGCACAACATGTATGATTTTATTTGTGGCTTAATCAACAGGAAAAAATGCCAAGCAGCTTTGACTAGCTGGCAGTGGATCTGTTTGTGTTTGCCTTATTTTCTCTATAAGACACCTGCTGGAGATGAGAGCCGGCACAAACACCGAGTAGGTATCCAGGGCTTCATTATAGCAGCATCTCTAATGATCAAAGAAGCCTTTTTTATACAATCTTGTTCCTGATCATGCAGCTGAACATCTGTCTACCTGTCTGTCCACCTTTTAATTGCATCATCCAGGTCTCTCTGATCCTAGACGGTCTGTCAATGCAGCTCTGCTTTCCACCATTTCTGATCATAGTTAACACAAAATTTCCCACAAAGCAAAACAGTAAAACTGAGAGCTTTCTAATAAACTTGAACTGAACCATTTTATGAGAAGCTAATTTTCTGTTGCATATCCAGTGAAACCCTTGTGCTAATTTATTCTTCAAAGCCAAATACTGTATAGCAAGGAGGGGAATGTACTATAGGAATACTTGAAGCATTGTATTTACTGGATACAAAAGGAGCTTGTTCTACATAGATGCTGCAATCTGCTAAACACTGATTTGTTTTAAAAAATTGACAGTAGAAAGTCAGGAATTTAATTCACTGATTTATTTATGTATTCACTTGTCAAATACTTATTAAGACAAACCCATTATGTATAGGACTGTGTGTGATTCAAAAGTGAGATACTGTCCACACTCAAGATGAGATTCATGTAGATTAATTATAAGAGAAACATTATACATTGATTTCTATAAGAAAATACTCAAAAAGTGGCATGGTATTTGTCTTATTCTGTTTTGTCTTGCTAAAACAGAGTACCCGAAGTGAGATAATTTATAAAGAAAAGGGATTTATGTAGTTCATGGTTCTGCAGGCTAGGAAGTTTAAGGGCATGTCCCTGACTTCTGGTGAGGGCTTTCATGCTGTGTCATAACATGGTAGAGAAGATCAAAGGAGACGCAGACACGTGCAAAGAGGAGGAAACCTGAAGAGTGTCCTGGCTTTATAACAACCCACTCTCTAGAGAAATAATCCATGTCCACAAGAGCTAATCCAGTCTCACCAGAGTGAGAACTCACTACTGCAAGAGCAGCAAGAACCAGCACCAAGATGTTCATGAGGGATCTGCCCCCGTAGCCCAGACACCTCCCACTAGGCCTTATCTCCCAAACCCACTACACTGGGGACCAGATTTCAACATGAGTTTTGGTGCAGACAAACTTAAGGCATAGCAGTACTCTAGTGGAGGGAGAACTCACTTCCAGTTGGGCTGATAGAAAATGACTTTATGGGCTAGGCACAGTCACTCATGCCTAAAATCCCAGCATTTTGGGGGTCTGAGATGGGAGGATTGCTTGAGCCCAGGAGTTTAAGACCAGCGTGGGCAACGTAGTAAGACCCTGTCTTACTAAGTTAAAAAAATATATATATTAGCTGGGCACGGTTGCACTCACTTGTAGTCCCAGCTACTCGGAAGGCTGAGGCAGGAGGATCACTTGTACCTAGGAGTTCCAGGTTATAGTAAACTATGGTTGCACCACTGCACTCCAGCCTGGGTGACAGAGTGAGACCCTGTTTCTTAAAAAATATATAAGAAAAGAAAGAAAATGCCTTTATGAAAGGAGGAGCCCTTAAGTTGAGCATTGACAAATAAGGAAGATTTGTAGCATTTAAGAATATAGTATTAATAGTTGAAGGTATTCTAAATAGAAGGACCAGCATTAGATAAAGCATGGAAACAGGAAGCCCCAAGTCATGGTGAGAGAACAGTATGTTGTAGGCTAGTTTGATCAAAAACATGGAGAGAGTAATTCCATGAGAAATGATGCTGAAAAAGCAGATTGTAGTAGATCCTTCAGAGATTTGAATATTATGTTAGGAACTTCGGATTTTCTTCAGTAGAAAGCAGGAAGTAGAAGTAATTGAAGCCTTTAAGAAGGGAAATTGCAGGATTTATATGTGTGTATATTATATATGTGCATATATATATATATATATATATATCTTGATCAAAGCATATAGTATGGCTTGCAGACGGCAGAGAGTGGAGCCTGGGAGATCCTAATAGTCCAACAAGGAGTACTGAGTACTTTAACCAGGGCAGAAGCAGTGGGAGACAGAGATGAAGACCGACCTCAAGGATGTAGAATGTACAAAGGCAGAGCAATTGATCACAAATGAGGGAGTGAAAGTAACTTAGAGGCCAGAAGGAAGGGCAGGTGGATATACTGATGTGATGGATTTTGCTGTGAACTTGTTGAATGCTCATTAATGCAAGTGAAAGTGCCCAGGACTCTGTTGTCAACATGGAGTTGGGAGTGGATGAAATGCGTCAGAGTGTAGAAACAATTCATGGTTGAATTGATAGCATTTGATAAAACATCTCTAAGCAAACTAGATTAACTAATAAGCATTGCTGTCTCATTGAGCTGATATAATACTTTTTGTTGTTGTTGTTGTTGTTGTTGAGACGGAGTTTCATTCTTATTGCCCAGGCTGGAGTGCAGTGGCATGATATCGGCTTACTGCAACCTCCGCCTCCCAGGTTCAAGCGATTCTCCTGCCTCAGCCTCCTGAGTAGCTGGGATTACAGGTGTGTGCCACCATGCCTGGCTAATTTTTGTATTTTTTTTTTAGTAGAGACGAGGTTTCACCATGTTGGCCAGGCTGGTCTTGAACTCCTAACGTCAGATGATCCACCCACCTCTGCCACCCAAAGTGCTGGGATTACAGGCGTGAGCCACCGTGCCCAGCTGAGCTGACATAATTCTATGTATGAGTGAGGAGGCTTATCACAAGTACAATTTTTATTTAGGCTTTTTGAGATTTTTTTGAAAATTTTATAATCACCTGAGGCTTCCCTCTCTATTTTATTACCTTATAAGAACCCTCAGAAGAATAGCCACATGTAGTAGGCAGGAAGAAAAGGAGGAATTGGAGGTGGGTGTGGTACCAAAAAAAATGAAAAAAGCCAGAGGAAGGAGGAAGGCCCTTCCCGAAGTTGAAGGGAGAGTGCTGAGGTGGGAGTGGGTCAGCACAGTATTAAATACTAGAAGAGATGGAGGTAGATGAGAATGGGCTATTGAGTGTAATGTTCAAGAAGAAATTGTTTCAAGAGAGTAGTTTCAGTAGTTTAGTTGCATTAAAATGGTAAGAGCTGAAGGAAGGAGGGTTTGGTGAGGAAGTGGAGGCAATAGGTATATAAACACCACCACTGGAGAACAGGCTGTGTTTCTCAGTGGTTCTAGCAGAGGCCTCCTCTGGCAAATGCATGACTTGAGAAGGCAGCCAAGGTTCCTTGTGTAGAGTCTAGAGGGGTGTGGTAGGGGTCACCAGAGACTACATCTGGAGAGGCAGGCTCATCCTGATCATGTTTCCTGGCCAGTAGCCATCTGAGCATTGTCCTGGTTGTTACGTGTACTGCTGAGATATTTCTCCCCACCTGATACTCCAAACTGAACAGTGGTGGGTATCAGGAAGCCATCATGAATCTCAGTATCTTATTCTTGCTTGTGAAATAACTTAAGATATGTTGTTTTAATTTCCTTATTTACCCTGTAAATCACAGAGTCTGAACCCTATGAGTTCAGACCGTAGAGTACCTTCAGATTCTAAATCATAGAGTCTGAAGATTATTTACATAGAATAACTGGCCTTATGGCTGAGAAATAAAAAGTTTGCTTCTTATTCTGTTCCTGTGCTTGAATTTGGGACTTAAATTACAGTTGTTGATTACTAACAGAAGTCTGCTAAATCCTTGGCTTAGGCAGCATAATAACACAATGAATCATAGCCAATAATAATAAATATTATTAAGCAATAATGAGAGGAAAACTACTGTGGTTGTCTCATTCAATAATACTGGCTCCAGGGCATTTACAGTATAAGATTTTGTATGTTTGCTTCAAATTTATGATTTTGGGTTAGATGAGACTGTAGGACAGAAACTTTCATTACAAGTTGGGTTTTTTGTTCATGTGCTGTGGAATAAGGGATAGAAACCTCAGATCTTCAGAAGAGCTTCTGGGGTCTCTGGAGGGCAGAATAGCTATACTGGATCTTTTTTTTTTTTGAGATGGAGTCTCGCTCTGTCGCCCAGGCTGTAGTGTGGTGGCGCGATCTCGGCTCACTGCAAGCTCCGGCTCACTGCAAGCTCCGCCTCCCAGGTTCACGCCATTCTCCTGCCTCAGCCTCCCGATTAGCTGGGACCACAGGTGCCCGCCACCATGCCTGGCTAATTTTTTGTATTTTTTTGGTAGAGACGGGGTTTCACCGTGTTAGCCAGGATGGTCTTGATCTCCTGACCCTGTGATCCTCCCACCTTGGCCTCCCAAAGTGCTGGGATTACAGGCGTGAGCCACCGCCCCCGGCCCTGGATCTTTTAGCTGTAAAAAAGTCATTGGAAACTTTGGTTTTCTGCCTCTTCCCCTCTTTTAATGTCGTTTCTTTACAGTAGTTTAAATGATGGCTAATTGTGCTGCAGCATTTGGTAAATGTTGTATATCTACTTTTCTAAAAGCAGTGAAGTAGTGTAAACATGTGGCATCTTTTTTCAAAAGATCTATCCAGTAATTATCCTGAAGGCTATTACAGTATGCAAATAGCAAGGGGCGTCCTTGTCTCCTAAATTAGAATATCAATATTGATTCAACATGTTCAAAAAGAAAACAATATTTCTAACAAATGCTCATCCTGCTTCAGGATAGTGGAAAAGACACTGGATGTCAAGGTTTGACAGGATTTGAGTTCTCGGTCCCCCACTGACTGATCTGCCTGTCATTTGAACTACCACCCCTGGTTTCATTTTTCTCATCTACAAAATGGGCATGTTGATGTCTATCCTGCCTGATACACATATCCCTTGGAGAATTGAATGTGATAATGACTTGGTATATCATAACATGCTGTACAATTGTAGATTATTATTATTTCAGGAGAAACTTTGTCATCTCTGAATTATTAATTATTACTAATTTAAAATGTTCTGAGCACCCGATTTGTTCTGGCTTCCACATAGAATTTAAATTGGCCTCAGATAAGGATGTGCTGTGCTTCCCCTCTTTCATGTTAGGGAAATTGAGGCATGTAGATTTGAAATTGACTGCTTTTTGTTTTCCATTGAAATCATTTCTCCTTGCATATTATTAATGAGCTTACTATACTTGGTATAAATTAAATTCACATTGCCTGAAATTACTGCATGAAGCTACAAAAAATAATTTCTTCTGACAATGAAATGATACAGTCTTACAGGTACTTTCAGTTTTAATGTAAACACGACTGCCTCTGATCCATTTAATACTCCCATCTTGGTGTGCTTGTATGTATTTGGAATCCCTTGACTTTAGACTTGAACAAGGTTGTCAGCGACTGTGCAGAAGTAAGTGTTTTTGCCATCACACCAGGTGGATGACCCCTCCAGCTGTTGTTTCAGTGGGTGGTAAGAAACAGAAGACAAGCCCCTAGTCTTCATTACTCTTAGGTGTGAAAAATTCTCCCAGTTGTGTTTCCCATAGGTTCTCAATATACCAATTACTTCCTAATGTCATGCAGACACCTATATTCTCAGAAATGCCAAAGAAAGGCTGCTCTGCAATCTCTCAGAATTATTTTCCCAGCTGAATTTGCCAGTCCAAATTTAAAAGAGCAACAGGCAATTAAATATTCATTTTTAATTTTTTTGTCAGTCACTGCTGCAGGTCACAGGTTTTATAAGATTTCTCTGACTGCGTAGTACTGTTTACTAAACCCTGTTTTCATAGTATTAATTAATATTCCCTTGCAGGCCCAAGTGAGGGTGAGAGAGATTTGGCTGGGCATTTTGGCAAAGCAATGCTAATTTATAGGCCTGGGCAGTGGAATATTATGGAAGTGTGTAATGATAATATCAAAACTGCATTTAATTCCTGAAGAGGAAGGAAGGCTAGCACAGGAGAGACAGAATCTGCTGTTCTCTTTGTAAGTGAAAGGTCATGCTACTGAGCGCTGCGGGGTGGATTGGTGAGAAATGAGCTCCCGTTTGCTAGGAATTAGAATGAGTCTATCTGATTTTCCTTCACTTGTGACCTTTAAAGATGCAGCTTTTAGATTGATAAGCAGGTGGATGCTTTTAGTAACCCAATGCAGAATTTGTTTCATATAAAAAGACTATCTTTCAGACACTGAAGATATTGCTTCCACAAAGGGTTTTTTTCTACAAAGCCTCTGGAGAAAGAAATTCAATGATTATATCTTATCTGTCACACAAAGAGAAAATTCAGAATTACTGTATGTTCAATTAGAACCTTTTTTTTGTTCCTCAAAGCATTAATCATTTCCTGGAACACACATCCTCCAGTTAAGAATCTCTAGGAAGGCTTGACAGTGGGCACTCCTCATTGCTCTCGCCTCTGGATTTCCTGCGCCACTCCACAGAGCCTCCTCCATGCCCATAAAAAAGCTTCCTATGTTGCTATAGTAATCCTTTCATGTTGGGCACTACGCTATCTTGAAGGCAATCAGATGGGAACAAGGAGTGGGGAGCAGTATAGAGTTCATGTCAGGCACTGAAGGTAATCTGCGCTCTTCTATTTGGAGATGTTTTGGTATGCTGAAGACCGGATGCCAGTCAATGCAAGCCCTTAGCCCACTGTGGGCCCAATTTGATGTTTAGATATTTAAATATAGAGGACACTTGTGAACTCTAAACAAGCCTTTGGATTTAAACAAGTTGAAATAGCTTACTTTCCATAGCCAACAAGCTCAAATTTCTCTTCCTCTCCACTTGTTTTCTGTTCGTAATTACATCATCCATCTTATTTGTTCTAATTTCCTCCTTTTATTTTCCTTATCTCCCCAGCCATCAACAGCTCAAGCCCATCAGTGTGTGTTTTATTTTGTCAAATGCTGGTGTTTTACTGGGGCTTCTGTGCTGTTTCTGTTTCTCATTTGATATTCCTACCTGATAATCAATTCTTCATAAAGCACCCCTGATCAAATACATCAGGACTTCGTTCCTTTCCTGTGTACAGGTTTTAATTTCCTACTCAAAATCACAAATGAGGTTAAAAAAAATGCATTTCTCCCACACAGTATGCCTGACTTATTAAACGTTTAGGGAAAGCAGAGGAGCGAGCTGAGTATCCAACAGACTTCCTGCCACTGTCTATGGCAAGAGTGATCAGCTCTGTTTTCCTCTCTAATTTAAAAATATCCTGCTTAAAAAAAATTAACCCAGTAGCGTGTTGTATAGAACCACGTAAATAAACATTCCCATCAGAAGTGTCTCAACACTGCAGAGCCACTATGTATAGAAAATGCCAGCTTATCTGCAGGCGGAACCACCAGGCCTCTGCAGACACTGCTCTCACCTTTCCGCCCTTCCCTCCATCCGTTTACATGTGCGTGCGTAATTCCACAGTCACTGAAGTCCTCCCAGGCACTGTTCCAGGATCTGAGCATGACACTCTGGCGCTCGTGGAACCTACATTCAAATCAATTTTGACCTATCTGAAAGACAGGATACCTTTGTAGGAGGCTCTAGACCCACACTGTGTGTCACAGAAAGCACTTAGCCCATATGGCTATTGAATTTAAGTTAAGCAAAATTCAATACAATTAAAAATTCAGGGCCGGGCGCGGTGGTTCACGCCTGTAATCCCAGCACTTTGGGAGGCAGGAGAATGGCGTGAACCCTGGAGATGGAGCTTGCAGTGAGCAGAGATTGCACCACTGCACTCCAGCCTGGGCGACAAAGTGAGACTCTGTTTCAACAACAACAACAAAAATTCAGTTCCTTAGTCGCTGTAGCCACACTTTAAGTGCTCACATATGTTCAGTGACTACCATATTGGACAGTGCAGATACAAAACATTTTCATTATCCCAGAAAGGTATATTAACAGTGTCACTGTAGATCATCCACCATTCTTAAACAATTATTACAGAGGAAAATCTGTAAATAAATAACTTTTATTTATTTATTTTTTGAGACGAAGTCTCACTCTCGCCCAGGCTGGGGTGCACTGGTGCAATCTCTGCTCACTGCAACCTCCACCCCACGGGCTCAAGCAATTCTCCTGCCTCAGCCTCCCGAGTAGCTGGGATTGCAGGCGCCCGCCACCACACCCGGCTAATTTTTGTATTTTTAGTAGAGACAGGTTTTCACCATGTTGGCCAGGCTAGTTTCAAACTCCTGACCTTAAGTGATCTGCCCGCCTCGGCCTCTCAAAGTGCTAGGATTATAGGTGTGAGCCACCGAGCCCGGCAATAACTCTTATTTTTGATCTCCAGAAATGTTCAAGCTTTTTTGGCTTCTTCAGTTCTTCCTGAGAACAGTCAGCTAAGCAAAATCAGCATGTTCCTTATCCTAACCTGGGGGTAGTGTGAGGTTTACAGAAACAGGACATGAAGCGAGGAGGGCAGCTGAAATTGAGGCTCCCTCTGAGCGCTACCTGAGTCATCTGCCTCCAGTGGAGAAGGTCAAGATGGGAAGGTTAAAGAGGAAGGTCAAGGTGGGAAAGCTGAGTACCAATCCACTTTTTCATTCGTTTTTTTCCAGAAACTTTTCTTAGGCTTTGAGAGGCAATTGCAGTGAAGTAAATACAATATTTTTATCTGTAGTGGAAGGAAACAAGGGTCAAACAGTGACAGGGCAGCATGATAAGTGCCATGATATAGGAATGCATGACAGACTGTGGGAACTTGGAAGACATTGTACCTGACTGCCCTGTGAAGTGGGAATAAGGGAGAGAAATAGGAGGAGGTACATCAGAGAAGGACCACAAGTTGTGTGGGCAGCGTAGTTTTAGTTTGCTTGTCTTTGATGTACCCCTCTTTAGCATAAACTGATTTGAATGCCAAGTTATATAGAAACAGGGGTTGGTGATTTTTTTTTTCTTAATCCTAAATGTGATGGTTTTTTTTTTTTTTTTAAATCTCGAAGGTGATTGTTGATTTCATAAAATAAGCAGTCATAAAATTCTGTAAGTAACAAAACCCTGTCGTTCCTTTGAAATATTTGCTGTAAAATGTAATTTTTTCTCCTGGTCTTCTGGAAGAAAAGTATTTTATTTGGAGCTACGTGTGAGGTCGTGCTAGAATTCTAGATGACCCATTCTCTCCCCAACATCATCTCTTACTCCTGGTCATGCTGGCTTCCTTGCTGTTTCTGGAACACACCAAGCCCATTCTCCCTGTAGGGCCCTTGTTTTATTGCTCCATTTGCCTAGAGTGAAACACACTTCCTCACAGATATTCACTTGGCTGTCTCCTTCACATGCTCCAGATTCTGCTGGAATGTCATTTCATCACAGAGAATGTCATTTCATCACAAGGCCTTGCTGACCACCCTATACGAAATATCAGCCTCCCCACACACGGCCCCAACTCTCCTAAAGTTTTCAAAGCACTGATCATCACCTGACATAATGATGTTATTGTCTATTTATGGCCTGACTCCCATCTTTAGGATATATGCTCCCTGAAGACAGGGGCTTGGACGTGTATACCATCATATGCCCAACACCTAGAACAGTCCCTGGCATGTAGTAGGTCTCAGTAAATAGATACTGAGTGAATCATTTCTATCTTGATTTATGTTATGGATCCCGAAAGAAATGGTTAGGTTAACCATTCTGATGATCTGTTTCACTATTCCTTTTGTAAAGATAATTGAGACTTGGTGTTTTGTGGCAATTCGTAACTCAGTAATTCTCAGTAACCTAATCTCAGAGGCCACTCTCATCTTCACCACACCAAAGAACTGTTAAGCAAAACTGATGCTCTGGTTCTGTTTGTCAGCTGCCTGGTTGTCTCTAGTGTGGTAGGGTTCATATACAATTCACTGTGTTTGAACGCTTCTTCTGGCAGATGACTAGAGTGCACTGGAGAAGCAGCATTGTGTGCCTGTGAGGCCAGGAACGTGGAGCTCTCAAAGGACCGTCTTGTTTTTCTGGTTTTAAACCAGGTAATCTGGGCTTGTCTTTTTTCCTGCCTCCCTCCCTCTGGCTCCCTCACCTCACCCTCCATCCCTTTCTTCCTTTCTTTCTTCCGTCCATCATACCTTTCAATAGAATAACAGCAACTAATAATGAAATCATCCCCATGGAGGCAGGTGTTAGAGTTCCATCCGCATCAACCTTGTTTTCAGTGCTGTAGAATATCAATGTATAAACTTCAGAAGAAAAACTTCAGTGCAAGATATACAAGCTCCTTTTCTTGCAAAACATGTCATTCTTAATTGAGAAAATGCAATGTGTTCCTGCTTTTCCTTGGATGCTTGGCCCTAAATCTAAACAGGAAAGAAAAGGAAAGGCAGTGTTTCGAACAGGCAATAGTTGGGAGAAGGGGTCGGGAAAAACTACTTCTCTTTTATTGATTTTGTGAAATTGTTTGAGGAATGATTCAGCATTTTGGGATATAAAAATAACAGCTTCGAGTAGCTTTTCAATTAGGCGAATGTACTTTTGCCGAAAGGTTCTGTTGTTCTTGAAATGCACTTTCCTTCTGTTCTTTTGGAGCCTCTTTAATCAGTAGTGATGTGACAGGAGGTGCGGCAACCTCCCCGACACCCCTGCTTCTTCCTTTCCCTCTCTCTTTTGTGAGGCTGAGTTGCCAGGAAAACTGTTTGGCAAAATTGTTCCTTAATTGGGGGGAGAGGTAGTTCTGTAAAGACAGGCACTATCCAGAACATAACAAATTGAACTACCAGAATCTATGTTTTACCCCAGTTGGGTTCTGTTTCATCTAGAAATCCTAAGCAGCCATGGACTGGGTTTGAAGCAGGCACTTACTGTAAATTAAAATATTACTGAGGTTTACATTTTTAAAAATATTATTACTTAGAGCATGGTCATGAGAATTTTTGTTTTATTATTGTGTCCACTGTCAGGTCACTGCATTTAAAATGCATATAGTAATCAGTTTTGTATATAAGCTGAATGCCCTGGGTTTTAACAGAACGGCTAATAGGTGTTTCCTGGCCTAAAGAAAATGAAATTTCCTTTGATTCTCTTTGTGTATTTGTTCTGGAGTGTGAGTGTGGGTATGAGTGTGTGAGTATTGATCTGGGGGAGAAAAGAAGATTATAATGTAGCATTATATTAGCCCTTGTTGAATATTTATGATAATCGGTGCTACAAATTTGCTGCAGTTGCAAAGTAAACTTCAGTGTGCATATAACGAGTAGCAATTTTGTTTGCTAATTTAAAAAGATTATATAAAAACATTTTTAAAATTTAATTTTATTTACACATATCTAAACTACCACCTCCTTTAGAAGAACTGAAGAACTAAGAGCTGGTTATGTTTCTTTTTACTTATGCTCTTACGATGGACAGGTGTCTGTGGCCTTAGAGTATATCATGGTGCTTTCTGCTAATTTCCTTTTCCCCTCAAAACAACCATGTCTATGATAATTTTATGGATGAAAAATATTGAGGCTCCGAAAAGCAAAGTAACATCACTCTGTAAAAGCTGATATTGAGTGCCAAGGTTTCAGGCTCTTGGCTGGGCACTGGGGATTCATGCTAAGATTCAAGCTCTGCCCCACAGGACCCGCGTGATGAGAAAGCTACAGTGGCTCAGAGGGAGGGGTTCACCAAGAGCTCAGAAGCTCCAGGTGTAACCCCAGCTGCCTGTGTGCTCTTTGACACATTAATTTCTCTTCTACCTCATCTATCAAACTTAGGCTATTGAATACTCTCTTTATATTTGTTTTCAGATTAAATGAAATATATGAAAACACATAGCAGTCAGTCAGTGAGTGTTAAATTTTTCTTTATATTTCTAGCCCAAGTATTTTCTTCTTTCCTTATACCAACTTGCATCATAGACATCACACTTGTAAAACTCTGTCAACGGTTCCAGACTTCACTCCTTACTAGCCCGGTGACCTTGAACAAGTTATTCAACTCTCTGTGCCTCAGCTTCCTCGCTTAAAATGGGGATAAGACTACTACTACATTGGGATTATATTGAGGGTAAATGAGCTAATGTATCTAAAGTATTTAGAACAATTTATAACACAGAGTAGGTACACAATGAAGTTTACATATTATGAGCTACAATAATAGTTTTTCTCCTTTAGATTATAAATTGTGTTCACAATTGTTTTCAGTGTGAATGTGTCTATTAAAACGTTTTAGTAAGTTCTAAGTGTTTGATCTGACTTTAAGCCTGAAAGGTAAAGTCATACTCTCCTGAGTCCTTCGACTGTATAAATCAGGGGGTTGGCAATTTGGTTTCTGATTCCTTGGCATTGACTGATCAACATTTGGTTCATTGGTGAGCATTTAAGAACCACCAGTGAGAGCATAAGAAATTAGCAATCCTTCATACTGTCAGGAAGCATTGAGATTGAGCTTTCAGAGGCTGAGGGTGAATGCTTCATTGGATTGAGCCACTGAACCAGCTGTATTTCTTTGTCTTCCATGGCATTCTTGGATAGAGTCCATTTAACTAGGAAGCAAAGACTTTGGTCAGTTCATTTAATAAGAACGAACTTAGAAAATCCTACATTAACCACTTAGACATATTGAAAATAGAACATTAGTTATTGAACTAAACTCCTTTAAAAATAAATCAAAAATATTAGAGCATGAAATAATACATAACTTTTGACTTTAATGCACACCCTACATTGTAACTTTAAAGCATTAGAAAGTTGTTGTATTCTTTCTTTTTTTAAAAAAATTAATCAGAGTGACTGGGGTGGTTGTAGTGGTGAAGAAAAAATAGAAAAGGAGGAACTAGACATTTGGAATTGTGCTTGGTTACAGTATGTAAACTTTCATGAATGTGCTTTATTCCTTTTTGAAAACTATCTTCCTCCTGCGTTTTTCCTTTCTGTTATTTTTTTAGACAAACCTTGTCTGACTGACTATAACCTTTAAATAATTGGTAAACTAGAGCAGTGGAACTGACATGAAAATCTATTGAAAAGAAATGGAAGCTGGGAGCATTATTCTAGTAAAGGACTGGCCAGCCTATTGTTCCCTTCCCTTGTGCTGTGTGTGGGAATTATTTCTGCTGGCAACAGACAACATCGACAGTAGTAGTATTAAAATAATTCACATCTATTTCTGTTAGTAATAATGTAATACTGGATCATCTCTAGGCCACAAAATAATTGACCCATTTCTAGGAGCAGAAAGTCTTCAAACTACAAGTGCTTCTCTGCCTGCCCACGTCTGCTTCACTTTCTCTGCCTTCCCCCCCCCCGCCCCCCCCCGCCCCCCACACACACACAGTGTCTGGGCTTGTAGGTCTTCACCCTGGTTCTTACAGGACCCCCCAGGCCACAAAATAATTGACCCATTTCTGGGAGCAGAAAGTCTTCAAACTACACGTGCTTCTCTGCCTGCCCACGTCTGCTTCACTTTCTCTGCCTCCTCACCACACACACACACACACACACACACACACACACACACACACACACACAGTGTCTGGGTTTGTAGGTCTTCACCCTGGTTCTTACAGGACCCCCTGCCTGGAATGCCACTTTTAGCCGCAATAATTTTATCATTTTTCAGGAGCAAGTCTAGGACCCAATCCCTTAAAGCTTTTCTTCACTTGTCCATTGCATTCAGTCCTATTCAAGAGACATTTGTTGAGTGTAAAGCACTGGAGATACCATGCTGAACAAGGTGGGCAAGCCTCTGCACTCAGAGACCTCACAGTGAAGTGGGGATTTGTAAGCAAGGCCAGGCCTTCACAGCAGCATGGTAGACACTACAACAGGTGGTACAGGGTGCTGTGGGAGCCTTGCCCAGACCTTGCCTAGTCTTCTGCACCGATCCCACTTTGCCCTGAATGTCTGGCGTGGCTTTAGTAGCTTCCAGGGAAGTTGGCACTTAATTTTTTGCTGCCTCGCATTGTTTTCTTTCTGTCTGTTATCTCCCTGGCTGGATGGTAACTACCTTGAAGATAATGGACTTCGTTTTATTTTTATGCTGCCTTTTTAAACCCTATAGGGTCTTAAACGGCACTCAGTGGATGGTAAATACTTAGTAAACACTCACTGATTTGCTTAGACCCTCTTCCCTTCCCTCCACCTCTGTGGCTTTACACAGGGATGATTCCCCTCACTGTGTTCCTTCCAATACCTTCTATAATTTGAAAATGGCTGGCCTCTGAACCGTGTTTGCTTAGGGGCAGTGAACTCCAGCTGATTACAGTCATTGTCTTCTGGCCCTGGGTTCTTGGGCAGCAACATGTCTTCCTTCTACCAACCTATCCTTTCTTCCTCAGCTCCCATCGATTTAATTATACTTCAGGCTCTCCAGGCACAGATCTACCATCACTTCTTTTTGCATAGCCTCTAAAATGCTTTCCTCTTTCAGGGACTGTTTTCCTAATGAGGGCGGAATATAATTTAGAGGCTTAATTTTAGAAAACTATACGAAGCAGCAGACCCATAAAATGTTATGATTCACAACCACTTGTTTTGTTCTCATAATGCAACCTAAACTAAAAAGCCGTTCATCAAAGCTATAAAAGCTGTTCATGGCTGTCTTTAGTATATCGTGTGGAGCATAATTCAGCCCACAGAGAGGCTAAAGATGGATTCATGGGGCCATTTGCCTTGGTGTACGTTAAAGGCCAGTAATTTCTATGCTCTGTAGAATACTGTATTTTACTATAAACCCTGGATTTTTTCTTAACCCCACTTAGTTTTCCTTTCCATTTTAATGTAAGCATGTCCCCATTTATAACCTCTTCCATCCCCTGTAAATAATTGCCAAGATCCTGACTGTTCCCTAATTCATAGTCCTTCTTGTCTCAGCTACTTTGACCATTTAAGGCAGTTGGTGTATGAAGATGTGTTGACTAGAAACCCAAAATGCAGCCTCCATGGAGAGCTGCCTTGGTCATCTGTCTCCTCTAACAACACCCTAGGAGAACCATTGGTCCTCCCATCACAGCTCCCCAGAGAGCAAATTACCAACACTTTCCTAGAAATGAATGAGGGAACAAAGCTGTGGGCATTCTGGGCTATGTTTTTTATAGTGTTGTGATAGGAATGCACTGGTGAGTGTGAACCCAAGTTGCTAACTATAGTGTCGTCAAAACTTAAGATGCCTCTTATATTGTGTTCACATTTAAATAATGAGGTCTGACCTTTACATTTACTCATAATCATGTATCTAGGTCATCACGTCACATTTTCAGAAGTACAAGATAATATCCTGGAAGTTAAAGGCTCCAGCCATAGGGTAGATGCACCTGGGTTTGAACCTGGCTTGGGCACCAGTTTGGCTGTGCTTCCTGAAGCATGTTACATAACCACTCAGTTTCTTCATCTGCAAAATAAGATTACTCACTGAACCTATCCCATGGGATTACTGTGACGATAGCAAAAGATAATCCCTATAAGACATCACCATAGTACTTGGTTCATGGTAATCAGCATTACTTATTCAGTAATTCTTCTTTTTATTAAGAGTCTACCAAAAAAAAAATAAAGCAAAGAACTGGAAGGATCTTATTAAATCTAGACAAACATTTTCAATAAAACTCTAAGATGGATGGCTTGTGTGTCTTTGATACGTGTTTTACTTTGTAGAGCTAGTTTAAATAGCGTTGTAAACAGAGGGACACCTAACAAAAAATGAACCAGTTATTTATTTAACCCCATGATTAAATGTCAGTGACATGATGTTCTTTTTTTTCAGTTAGCTATTAAATATAGTATTATGATTTTTAACTTACCTTTTGCACATCAGTTGTTTAGCTGAAAAGTACATTTTTTTTTTTTTGTATTAGGAACTAAGCTTTTTTTCATTGAAAACTGCTGTAGTTATAGACAGCTCGTGTATTTCCACTTAAGGTATACCTTGTACTGCATATTTGCCCTGGATCTGAAGATCCATCTTTTCTTAGCAGACTCATTTTAAACTCTCATAGAGCTAAATGATTTCCTTGAAGAACAAGTTTCATTATTTGGCAGGTGAAACTGGCGGTGGCCATTCAGAATCTTAAGCTGGATCACACGATTTTTAAAAGCTCAACAAATTTGAAATAAATTCATGCAAAATTTATAATAGAAAAACGGTTAAAAAAATTGAGAATTGTTTTGAAAGTGGCTTTGCCCCCGTTTTAAAAATCTATTTTTCTGCAAGATGTAAAAATAGCATTTATCTTAGTGTTCTCTTTAAGCTCAAGTCTTGAGGGGGACAGTTCCCTAAAATTAAACTCTTTTGGCTGAATTAATACTCTCATTATTTATTATTTTTACTGGGAGTTCCTGGGCATTCCCTGTGCTACAAAAGAGCCTGCCTCCTACGCTCCAGATAAGTTTGTTAGGTCTGTTCAGAATAGCTTGACGCAACTGTAGTCAGGCATCTTCCAGGACCCACAGCTTTAGGAATGCTCAGGCAAAAAGATATGGTGTGGTTCTTTCTGTAGCCCTTTTCCATAATGAAAGAAACGGATTCTGCCTTGTAGTTGGGTGGATTTTCCCAATCTACTGGGAGTTCAATCCATTTATAGCTAACATTAGGTCAAGGCCAGAGGGGCCATAGCCTTCGCAGTTGTCATTAGTGAGCTCTTATTTCTATTCCATTGAGAAGCTGAAATTGACAAACTGTCTAGGGAGTTGTGCAGTTTCTAGCTGCCTGTTTTTGAGCAGAACGCATTAAGGATAGGTCACTTGTCATGGTAGAATTCCTCATCATTAATCACTGAAAAACCAAATTCCTAGGTAAATAAGTAAACTCGTTGATAAAGCCACATCTTGATAGAAAATGTACCTTCTTGACATCCTCCTGTCTGCCAGCCTGGTCAGCAACGTTGTTGCCCACTCGGAACAGACTGCCTTATTTAATTCTGTTGATGGAGATACACCATGGATCTGTGAAGATCTGAGTCGTAGCTGTTGCAGGAGGCCTGCTTTGATATGTATACAATGTGAATAACTCTCTGTGTATTCAGAGTGCTATAATTTTTTCTTCTTCTATGCCTACAGAGACTGGATTGCCTTATCAGGGTAAAGTTCATTCGGTAGGACTAATAATTAATCCCTTGTTCTTTCTGTTTCCTGCTTTCTTATCTGGTGTCTACATTATATACAAATTCCAGCATTTTTCATCACTATGCCAAATAAAGCAGTTTGGAGATGCAAGCAATAAAAAGCTTATTTTTATAACCCCTCTAGAAAGAAAACTGCTCAGATTCCATTTGAGTGAAAAAGGCATTCCATTTTGTGGCCATGTTTACATCTACTACCTAAACCAAATTCTGCAAGAATGAGATGACCGCCTGTGACTGATGAGTCTCTATTGTCCAATAGAGTCAAAGAAAAGATGGTATATTTGTTAAAGATATTCCCACTATCCATGAGCTTCCTGTACACACCACACAGTCTGTTTTGTTTCTCTTGCTTTATAACTTTTGAAACACAGAAATAAGATAGTCTGTAGAGGTTATCAACTCAAGATTCACATCCTTAACTGGATAGCAAACGTCTTACTAATTGAGGCGTGTGTTTAACTGGATTAAATCCAGTGGCTTGATGTTAGCATGCAATGCGGCCAAGTCTGCTGTCCTTTTATGAGAAGGGGCTTAGCTTTCTACAACTGTGCAGTATGCGAGTCACGCACTCATCCTAGGGTACTGGCTTGCCGTAATTTCATTTGGGGACAGGGGAACATTGCAGCGTGATGAGCTGGGTAGGAGCTAAATATTTCACATGTAAGAAGGAATATTGTTCTAATTAAACAGAATTCGGTGCCCATGGCAAGATCTGAGCTTAATATATTTGGGTATGTGTGAAAAATTACATGTAGTTTTTATTAAATTGGTCCCCACCCCATCCTTGACAAAAGGCTTTTGTTTTGGATATCATTTACCATACAGGAATTATGTCATTAAAGATATTTCATAGCACAATAAAATCTGAAGAGTTGTAACAGTTTCCCTGGCCCTTAAATGTTTTCTTTAGAAAAGAGAAGAGTTCAGTTTTTCACCTATAACTTGTAAAATGAAAGAGCAAAATTCTCTTTGCATTATCTAATACAGAATCTATTGTACAAATCCCTGGGGTTTTAACTGTTTTTCATTTAGAAAAGAAAAGCAATTATAGCATAAAGTAGATCTTGGGTATTCAGGAGAAAATTGGGACTGTGTACAGGATACTCCCCCTTTCTTAGCCTGAAACTTTGCTCTTAAGGTGGTCTTTGTGAAATATTTGCTTGGGGAGGAGGTGGGTAAAAATGTTAAGTATCTGATTTCACTTGACAACCCATTGGTAGGCATTGACTATACCCCCAAATCCATTTTTGCAACCTTGAAACGTCTACTTAATATATTACAATTAGAAATAAGTGCTAATGAGTCTAGTTTTCTGACTTGTGGGTTGTTAAAGGGTCTGTCCACAAAGGGCTAGTGGAATGTGGGATTGGAGAGGATGACATTCTTAGGGACAGGATCGTCTTACCAGTGGTCTCTGAAGGTCTGACCCAACTGTCATCTTGATTTGGGTGATTCCCAAATCTGCAGCTTCACCCTTGAGCTCATTTGGAAAATGTAGTCCTACACACCATCCAGCTAGTTGAATGCATTATCTACTTTTCCCTGCCCACATCCTCCAGGCTTCCCATCTTTGGCAGTACGTCCTAGTCCTCCAGACTTAATCTTGGCATTTTCCTTTATTCCCTCCATCCTCTCTCACTACCATTTTATGATCAACCACATTGTATAAACTCCTTCCTTGTAATTCTAGGATCTGATCTTTCCTGTGGTGACTGCTGCTCCTCCCTCCCTGGTTCAGGCCAGCGTTGACTTGCCTGGCAATGCTCCAGTAACGTCTTCGCTAGTCTTTTAACTTTCGTGGTCCCCGTTTCCCACCCTTATCACACACACAACATTCAGTCCTTCTTACAGACTTCTGTAGAATTGTTCTTCCTGGAATACACTGTGGAATGTGGTGCCTCTTTACCCTGTTCCCTCTGTATTCATCGACTTCTAACTACCTTCAGTCACTTTTCAACATCTATAGGCTAAAGTCTCTATTTCTGGCTCTGGCATTCAGAACCCTCCACAGTAATGACAAAACAAGGCCCTTCTTCCTCTCTCTTAACTCCTACCAGTCCTTTCTGAAATATTCATATGATCTTTATTATGCCCTGCTCCTTATCCTAGTTATATGAAGACCTTTCTTATCTATCCTACTAAATCCTGAGTTGCTAGAGGTTAAGTTCTATTTCTTTTACTTGCTTATATCCACCACATACAATTCTAACAAACTGTGACTAGTAATAATGATAGCTAACATTTACTGAACATTTTCTATGTGCTAGTTACTGTTCTAAGTGTTTACATATTTTTTTCTCATCTCAGTTCACTGGGCAGGTATTATTATTCTTTCCCTTTATTACAGTGCACCTGGAATTTAAAGAGGGAGAAATGATCACTTCTATGCAGCATAATCAGGCAAGGTTTCATGGCAATCCACAGGATATAGCGGTGAGGGAATTTATTGTAGAGATAGGCATCTCTGCAGGGGATGAAAATGTGATTGGGGAGGTGTGGGAATTACAGGATAGGTAGAGAGGGGCATGGTCATTGGAAGTTTGATACCAGGGATGGAAGACACTGAGGATGAGGATGAATCTTGTATTAAGTACATTGGCAAGCAGTAGAGGAGTTCTGCAGAGATTTGTGCCTAGCCCACTTGCTCAGTATTTAGCACAAATGGCTTCATATTCTTCTTTTTGGCTATTCTGTCTGTACAGCTAGATCCTAAGGTCTTTGATGAAGGGGAATGCAGTTTATTCTTTTTGGTAGTTTCAGCATTTAGTCTATACTAAATGCCTAGTCAGTGTCATTTGATGACAAGTATGAGAGCAAAACATAAAAATATCACAAAAGGCAGTCTCTCCTCCATTAACAGAAGCCTTCTTCATGTGAACCAAGCATGAGGATGGTGTATAAAACCTATTTGGAGCAGGAACTTGATGAAGAACAGAAGAGCTTCTTTCCTCTAGTCTTTCACAATTACTCGACCCTAGTAATTGTATTGCTTTAATCTCTGAATTCAATGAAGGGATTTATAACTAGCATTTCTACTAGTTAAGATCTGCTTTAATTTTGACATTTAGTGGAATAGTCACCATAATTTCGGTGGACTGTAGATTATTGTTGTTATTATTATTAATGATAGTGTTCTGCACATTCTGTTGTTATTAAAGAAGAAAGCATACCTTACTCTTTAGCATGCATTTCAGGGAGCTGTGAGCCCTGTGTATTTTGTCAGGCCATGGCTTTCATCAAGTCTCTGTAACAACATTAGAGCTTGGTGGTTGATATGAGCTTTCAGGGTATCGATGCTGCATAATAATACTAATAGGCAAAACAAAACAAAACAAAACAGAAACTTGTAGGAGCAAAAGATGTTGCTATGGCTTACTTTGTGGTGGGGCATTGTGTTGCTGGTCAGCGATACATTCCTGTCTACTCAAGCTGGCTTTTGGCTACCAACTGTGAGATGTTTCGTTGCTGACAAGCCTCCCCCATTCTGTATTTTGCCCTCGGGCTCGCAATTTACTGGATGCAATCTTGTTGAGAAAATGTGGTCTTTATTAGTGTTCGGCACAGATCGACTTTTCTTTTTCTGCTTCTGCACAGCTAGTAGGATGCTTGGTGCAGGGAAGAAACAGGGGACAGATGACAGTATGAGGGCAGGAAAATAAGGGTTTTCGGGTGCTGAGAACCAGAATGCTGGCTTAGTGTAGAGATGATTGGAGCATCTAGGGTAGAAACAGCTTATTTGTACCCACAGGGCTTTTGGCAGCATTCTAATCAACAACTAATTGTCAGAGAAAGATATTTGTCAATAAAAGTACTTATAAGTTAGTTTTTAGGTACATGACAAATAAGGAAACTTAATTGTATAAGACAGTTCTTGCCCTCCAGAGGTTTATGATGTAATGAGAACACAAAAATAACATCAATGCTCCCCAAATCACCATGAATATCTATGGCTTTACGTACAATATTTTATTTCTCACTGTGAGGATCTATGTGTGTATTCTTGTGTATATTTTTCTATCTGTCTCCACGCCGCTTTGTCTGTTGACTTGGCTCTGTTTCATTGATCTAATGTATTCTACAAAGAGATTGGTGAGTGGCATGCTGCAGCTACCTCTTTTCCTTCTCCCATATGCTGTCTCTTTAACAAATGCCCACACATGTGACTTTCCCCCTCCTAATCCTGATGGTGCCTATTGTTTTAAGCAGTTCCTCGATTTATAGGTGTTACTGGGTAGCTTTTTAAGCACAAATACAAATGCATTGCAAGTGGAAATTAAATGCCAGAGCATCTGTGAAAAATATAAATCATAGTCATTTAAAATAGTCATTCTATGAAGAATTGTAGAGATGCAAAATTAATAAATACTACTATAAGCATTAAATATTCACTGCCTGCTACTTCTGAAATGGTACAACAGCATCATTTTTTAATGATGGGTAATGATAAAACACATCAATTTTAAATAACCTGTTTTCTCCTTTTCTCTTTCTGAAGCTATGAGTTGGCAAGCTTGAAATTAAATATAGGTAATGGTAATAACTAAGCTTCTGTTAACCTTAGTCATGGAATAGACACATTTTTGTGTTTTCTGGATGTTCTGTGGCTATTTGAAAAGACTGGTAAATTGAAAATTGCAGCTAATGGGATCAGCTTGAATTTAAAGAAAAAAATATGTCTCCGTTAGTGGAAAACAGGAAACCTGGAACCTTAAGTAGCAAGTGCACCATTAACCTCTAATGCATTCTTATTTGTCTCCTTATTAAGGCTCACTGGGTCCTCTTAGAGAAGTTAAAATGAACCTTTAAGATACATTTCTACTCCCTCCCCTCCAACCCCTCTAAAATCTCTTAAAAACACCTTTATTTTTAGTTATGCTTCACTTGTTCTTTAATAAGTTACTTGCAAAATACAAGAGTAGAATTAAAGAGGCAACAATTATATCTTGAATTCATGTGTCTCTATGCTATCAAAGAACTGTGTACACCTTTTATCTTCAATCTTATATGCCATACAAATGGAATTGACAGAAATTTTTCTATTTCATAGATGGGAAACACTAAAGCATCTGTCTCCTAAGGTCACGTTGTAAAGCATGTTACAAGTTTATGTGTCCTAAGATGGGGAAGGGCAGGATGTTGTGAGTCGCGAGCCTGTCTAGGGAGGTTGGAGTGACGTAAGGCCTCCTGAAGGAAATAGCACCTGCACTGAGATCTGAAAAATGAGTTGGAATTGACTGGGCAGCCAAAGGGTGAGAAAGACGTGGGTGAGAGGAGGACATGGGTGAGAGGACGTGAGCGGGAGGAGGTAGGCATATAGAAATGACTGTATGTGGCTCCCACGGGGAGGGGCCATGCCATGCTGTTAGTGGGCCTGATTCTGGGCAGTGCTGCAATGTGGGGAAGGATTTTTGTGAAATTGAAAGGAGTGGGTTTCCCCAAGTTTTTCCTTGCTCATTCTTTCTCTTGAGCTGGTTAAGAAAATGGCATGACCATTTAGAGTGGCTGAAATGTAATCCTGACTGCAGACCTCAGTTACCTCAACTGAAAATACCATGGCAGCAAAGGGCCTTGAGACAAATTCGTGGGAAGGGACTTCGTAGAGGACCCAGGGCAGGAGTCAAGACGGGGCCAAAAGGAGAGCGCTTATGGTGAAAGCAGGACAGATCTGGGGGAAGACACAAGATCTGAACTTCTGATGTCATTGCAGGGTCCCTGGGCTGCCACGCCACCCAAGAAATACCAGTATTTATAGATGTCTAAAGCATCCAGCCTGTAAAGAAAGATATAATGAAGTTATTAATGCTATGAGGACTATATAACATCACAATCTCATCCTGTGGTTCTACCTTCTTTACTACACCTTCAAGAGCTGGCGATTATTTCTCCCAGTTTTTGTTGTTGCTATTGCCTTGTCTCCCCCAGTTTTTAGGCACTGTGCTGCAAAGGCCAGGAGTGGCTCTGAAACATTGCCAATGGCATTATTACCCTGGACCATTGTCAAGATTTTGTATTAACAAGTTGTATGAAACCGAAATGCGGACAAGGGAAGAAGTAGACTTTTTTAAGCCCAGCCATTTTGTTTTTCAAGGGACAAATCTCCCTGGGTGATAACTACCAGATTGATGGGGATAGTGAAATGGCACTCAGAAAGGAGAACTGTTAACACAGTGTGCTAGCAGAGCCTGGTGCTCGTGCTTAAGCACCTGTGCCATTCCGTGATTCAGAGCAAGAAATAGGAAACAAACCCCTGTTGTCTAAAGGGAACCTAGCAGGAATGGTCTCTGTGTTTCCATTTGAACAGAACTCCATTAAGAGATTACTAACTAAGAAGCACCAAGATTTGTGGTTGAATAAGCAATTGAAATCAAACCCTAAAGCTTATCTAGATGAATTCACATGCTCCTTTACCTGCAGAAGCTGGCTGGAATTATGCACACCTTATGTCAACGTTGAAAAACATCAGGTAGGAAGTATGATTTTCAGGGAGGAAAATAGATCTTGAAACCCACCAAACTGTACTGTGGTTTGGGGACTTTTCTGGAGAGAACATAACTTCTATTTAATGGGTATGAAGACCAACACTCTAGTATGTAATGTCAGTGTGTGTTTACTGTGGCACTCCTTTGTCATGTATCTTCAAATGAGCTATAGCCATCTCATTCTTGCTCCAGGCGATGTTTTGATAAATGTTGATGAGTTTATAACTGTAAAACCAAATGACATTTATAGTGTGATACACACTTTACCCATTGCATAATTATATCTAATGGCTTTGCGTGTAGAAAGGCATTTACCATTTACTTTTCTATAAAATGACAATCTAAACCCCCAGGCCTAAATTTTTTTTTTAAACACAAAGATAAAGACTTAATTAAGAACCAAATACAATTTATTTTTGTAACTGGCATTTAAGGTACCTAGTTCTTTGGTTAAATATGTGATAAAAATCATGATGCTTCTAGTAACAAAGATCAGTGGGTTTCATTTATTTCCCTCTGTCTTTGAAACATTGGTGAACTCATTTAATTATCGAACTGATATCTGGTATGACTTCTTGTTTCTCATTTCTAGTTAAAAGAGCTATTTTGAAAGGTAGCACAGAATTGAATAATGTGTTCAGTTAATGAGGAACATTTAAGAGATGTTTCTGAATTTAATATGATGGCAAAAAAATAAACCACCACTGTAGTATAGACATACTTTATCTAGACAGTGATGATGTTTCAGGCCTCTTGGTTGTGGTCAAACAAGGTTTTATTTTGAGCCATTTAGACATTTTGCAATGTTTATCATCATATACAGTAGGTCACTTAATAGATCAAAACAGTTTTGTTCTTAGTCTTCATGTCAGAAATAGCTTTTAGTATCTTGTTAGGATATCTACTGTGTTCATGTGGGACAACTAAGTAGCTTTCTTGGAAACAAGTCTGCTGTTGTAGTAGGTTTATCTTTCTGGCCCGGTATTGACCCTACCTGCCCTGACATTGATGGCCTCTGATCAGCCTACCAATGAGCAGAAGTTAAAGTTGTTCTCTCTGTCTGCCTTTCCATGGTAAAAACTTCACATCGTTGCTCTCTTTTTACAGGAAATAAAACTAGATCGAAATAGGTCTCTTCTCAAGTGTTTGGTTGTAGAAATAATCTTATTTTGAGTCTCAATACTTCTGAAAAATACTGAATTATTTGTGAATAACATGAAGTTTGTCCTCTTCAAATTGCTAATGTTAGATCTTATTAAAAATCTAAGCTTCATGGTATGCTGGAGAGTTAAAAGTTTGTTTTTGTTTGTTTGTTTGAGGTTGAACTCATAATAATGTAGCTGTATAATAGTTGGGTCTAACTGGTTAAACTAATGTTTTTTTCCTTTTAAAATATGAAAACAGTTTTTATATACACCTGAATAAATATGGAACTCGTTACTATTTGATAATAAGCAAAAAAAAAAAATCTGTTCATCTTAGTGAGTAAGCTCAAAAATCAAGAGTAGGGTGTTCACTGATTTCTGAACTTGAATGCACAATTTGGAGAAATGTTGCAACTGAGTATAATCCTTTGGCTAGGAGGCTTAATAGAAATGAGAAATGCACTGACCACAATTAAAACGCAGAAATGAGACCCTTGCTTGTGTCTGAGGTCGGGATTTTAACAACGCATCTGTGAACTGCTTTCTTTTGCCGTTAACAAAATTATAGAGCAATGGTCTTTGCAAGTTCCTAAAAAAAAGAAAAAAATCTATAATTAACCAGAAAAAGTGATGTTAAACTAACATTTAAGACCTTCCAGAGAGGTTGCAGAATTTATTGGAAGAAGGAACAGAGTAATTTTCTGTGTAAGAATGATTAGGAAGAATCATTTTCATGGTTTTAGTCTGGGACAGGTGGTATAGATTAATGTTGAATACATACAAAATCTATTGAGACTAATTAAAGATGCATATCCACATGGAATACCACATCTCAGTGGATCTTTGGCAGCCAATCCAACAAGCACATGTAGTGTTTATACCAAGCATTTTTCAAATTTAGCCAAGAATGGTACCGGTGAAACTTCTGAAAACTGCGCTGAAAATCCTTAGTCTCTCTTGAGAATTTCTACCTCCAATAAATGCTTCTTGGAATGAAAAGATTATAACCTGTGTTCATCTATAATGGGCACAAATGTTATATAGCAATATAGAACACTAGTTGACTGTACTGATCAAAATCCTAGGCCGGGCACAGTGGCTCACTCTTGTAATCCCAGCACTTTGGGAGGCCGAGGTGGGCGGATCATGAGGTCAGGAGATCAAGACCATCCTGGCTAACATGGTGAAACCCCGTCTCTACTGAAAATACAAAAAATTAGCCAGGGGTGGTGGCAGGTGCCAGTAGTCCCACCTACTCGGGAGGCTGAGGCAGGATAATGGCATGAACCCGGGAGGCGGAGCTTGCAGTGAGGCGAGATCATGCCACTGCACTCCAGCCTGGGTGGCAGAGCGAGACTCTGTCTCAAAAAAAAAAAAAAAAAAAAAAAAATCCTATATACAGAGCTTCAATTTAAGTATTTGGCACTGGCCATAAGAATGATCTTGACCCTTTACTTTCTGAGAGGGCATCCGATTCTAACCTGATGCTTAGCCTGATAAAGATGAAGCTGTACTAAGGACCTATCTTGGGTGTTTAATCCAGGAGAGTGAATTAACACATCAGTCCCTAAGCCTCTGTCCCTCATCCAGGTTGGCTTAATACCCTTTGGTGACTTGATTGCTTCTCACAAATGCTAATGAACAGTTCACTTTGACACTGTACACAAACACAATCTGGTGGTTGTGTTCAGATGTTTTTCATAGTGCTAATGAATAAACTCCCAGTGGTTCACAGTTAGCCGAAATAAGCAGTGACTTGAGGTATATCCCAAAAGTGATTTATTAACCATGTTGTAAACCAAGTGGACTGGATTTTAGAGAAAGTGGGAATGTTCTCTTGAATTCAAGGGCCAAAGTAAGAGGGATATTTTAAATAAAGGAGCTTAATAACCTTAGAGAGTATTCCATACCAAAGTTTTTATTGGCAGTAGGGGTGAGAGTTGGGAATATGTACAGGGAGATAAGAATGCCTGTTTATCATTTAACAGAAGAGGTATCGACATTTGTCTGTAAAGCTTTCTTTTTAATAAACATTGAATTGGAGCTTTGCTGGGCCATCAGCTATCCAGTCAGTAATGGGCTTCAAAGAGGCCACCCTTTCCTTTCTTTTAAGGTTTTCACCAAGAAAGCAAATCCTGTAGTTGCAGCAAGAATAAGAAGGAAATGTTCTGGAAGAAAAGGGGAGGGGGTGCCCAGAACTTATGGGGAATAGATTAATATTTATAGACATCAGCAATGGTCTCTTACCAACATTTATAACTCTGACAGTAGCAGATTGAGGGCTGAATCAACATTTTTCCCCCTCTGTAAAATAATAAATATGGTAAAGTAGCTCTCAGAACTGCCTTTATCATAGGGATAAATCAGGACAGTTTGTGTTGCAGGAGAGACTTAAAACTTATAAATATGTTGCCCTTTAGGCTACTATTCATCAAAGTGTCTGATATGAAATCTGGACTAAAGGCTTTTGTTATTGTGTGTCTGCGTATTCTCTTTTAGAAGTATAAATTGGAAAGAGTGCTGTCATTTTGGTCATACTGGCCTGCTGTGCTACTTAAATGCAAGTCCCTTTTGGGATGTATTTGAAGAGAAGGAAATAGTGGGAGTTGACGACTGCACACTTTTACACAAATCCTCTTCGTCGCCTAAACCTTCCTTGCAGAAGGCATAATTTCCAGCAGGAAAAATACAGCAAATAACCGCTTGACAAATGACCTATTTTGGTGCAGTCAACTTTCTTCCTAAGACACTGGAGTAGAGAAGTTGTTCCTTAAAAGCCTCATCAAATCCAGAGGGACGTAGCTTTCCTTCTTGGTGCTCCAATTCAAATGTATACAAATGGGCATGGCTAAAGCTTCTTTCAGTTTGCAGAGGGAAAGCATATTAGGCTAGTGACAGATGCTTTAAGTCACATGACTTGATGGGTATTATGGTATATAAAATCTCATATAACTTTGCAATTCTGATCTGAATTTCCTGGCTTCTGTGGTTTGGAGTCAGAGTTGAAGCTCCAACCCTGTCCCCTACTCCCCTTGGTGCCTTTCAATGTTGAATCACATATGGTGTATGGAATCACCTGCCGTTTGGAGGCCCCCACAGAGTATGTACTGAGCAGTTTTCCTTTTTTAATGTGTAGTACAGCTCCTAGTTTTCAAGAATAACTAATTGGGAGCATAAACCTCACTTTGTCCTTGAATGGTTTGCAATTTAGGAGTCCTGAATAACGGAAATGGAGGGCCTACAAAGAGGGCATCGAAGCGTGCTGCAGTTTGATAATTTGCCCACTTGGCTTGGGTAAGCTGCTGGTGTGGAATTGCCCTGGGAAGAAACAGCAGACTCTCTCAGGTCGGTAGCTTGTCTCTGATGTTGGTTTGGGGGAATTTAGAGAGTTGGGGAACTCTGATGACCCCTTGGGGCCTCTATCCTGCCATGCGTGTTTTCACAAGAGCAAAGTGTGGGCCACTGGGTTAGTTTGAATTTGCTTGAATGCCAGCATGTGGATAGTACACTTAGATTGGAGCGCTGAAGTTGCACCAGGCCACACTCATGTATAGAAACCATTATTCCTGGGAGTCCAGTCTAGAAGCTATGGCTGAGGAGAGAAATACTTTGAACTATGGGATCCAAAAAGCCCATTGGTCCCTATCTGACACCCAAGCGGGTTTACCTCCTGCTTGGCCATGTAGCCAACCAGAAGAGCGCAATATGGTGATGTCAAGTTCCACCTGTGTGTTGAACTGAAAAGACGGCAGCTCTGCAGCCCCACTCATTCTGTTGAGGTGGTGGCAGTTTGACTTGCCAAGTCAAATTCCTTGTACTCTGTACAAGTCAGAATGCCCAACCTTATCACTGGTAACTGACTCTAAAGAGGGGCTCAGGAACGGGAGAGCACAGGTTTTCCCTTTATCAGATGCCTTTAAAGCTGCTTCGCAGCACATCCCTGTGATTGCTAACACCATTATGAAGATTGACAGTTTCATCAAGAAAGCAAAGAAGAAAATCTGCAGACAATAAATGGAGGCAGTACTGGGCCCTGCTCCGGTTACCCTCGATAGCGCTTCCAGAGCACTGAGCTGGGGCTAGGGTCCTTTCCCTGCTTCAAGGACCTGTGGCTTTTTTTATTGAGCACAGAGCCTGAGAACTTTTGTGGCCCTTTTCCTAGTACAAATAGTAGCTTTAAGACTTAATGAGGAGAAATCCGAAGAGTGTAGATAGAGATTTGGTTGTGGTGGTGAGGATTGGTTTTTTCCTTGCCGGAAAAGGATGACCTGAAAACAAGCCTCTAGCATTGTCCAGCAAATTTTCCACCTCACAGGCTGAAATGCATATCCCAAAGTCTGCAAATATTTTAGTACAGTGGCCAAACCGGAGAAGCTCAAGTGTAAGAAATCAAGAATGTTCTTCTAAGGACACAGAATATCTCTGAATTGTTAGCAGTTACCTATAGCTAATAGTTCTGGGCACTCTCTTATTCCAAGCCAGCTGCGTCACAAATATGTGGGCTGTTGGCTGCAAGGCCAGTGGTGTGAATGATTCAATGCAAACCCATCAACACTACTGGAAAAACAATTCTTCATAAAGACTTACTGGAGATGATTCAGTGCCATCATCAGCAGAAGCGAGCAGCTGTGTGAAACCACCACTTCTCTGAGCTTGGGATGTGTTAAAAATGTATTCTCAGAAGTAAATAATCCTTTTGCTAACAAGATGAACCCTATTTACTCACTTTCATTCCCTTGAGGTTTGAATTCAGCCCAGTGACCGTGTCATAAATATCATTCTGACCTCCAAGGGGGCTGTTCCTGAATCTTAGTTCTTTTGCAAGTGTCCTTCTTGGAGGTTAAACTGTCCACCCAGCCATGTTGCCTTATATTCGTCATATTTTTTAAAGGAACCAAAGGAGTTAATTGGTTTCTTCAGTAAAGAGACTTTTGCCGAAGAAAGCAATTTTAGGTTAGTTTGTGTAGTAGCCAGGGAAATGTACTGAAAGGGGTGGACCGTGTTTCTGTTGTGCAGATAACCTACATACTGCTTTAGAAATGTGTGATTTCTAGCGTGTGCTAAAATAAGAAGTGGTTGTTTGATTTATCTCCCACAATGGTATGGCATTCTCTTCCTAAGTGGCATTTCATTCGCAAGCCAGGCACTGTAAATTTGAACTGAATATGTAAGTAAATATCCCTCAAGGAGATAGCACACTGGCTGGCCTCGTCTGAGAATACGGCTGCTAAAAATGAAGCTCTTGGCTTGTGGAAAAGGCTCAGCACCTGAAATACATTAGCATCCAAAAGAGGGCATGGTGTGCCAGCCGGCCAAACAAACTGAAAGTGAGTCTGAGCTATAATTGTGGAGCGTCACCTACAAACAAAGTAATATTTGGGTTGTACCTCCTACATTTGCCCTCAAGAACTGAAACTTACATTCAACCCATTGGAATTTTGCTTTGAACTTTCATGTTTGGGCACATCACCTCAGTGCATGGCAACCTGGTACGTCATAGCTTTTACTATAGCATCTTTGCATGGCAGGGACAAAGACAGTGACAGTGTTTTATCAAGCCCTAACAAGATTGCTGCTGTGCATAATTGTTAAAGGGCTGTCGATCTACTGATGTGGAACAGGCGAGAAGCTTAAAGAATGGAGAAAACCCATAATCGCAGAGTAACTTGTATTCTGATTTATTATTTATCACATCACGGTTAAAACAATTTCCTAGTTTTGTGTATTTTTAATATTGACATTGAATTTTCACCTAATGCAAAGGCAGGTTTCAGAAACTTTTTAAACATTTATATATGCAGGTAGTTAAGGGGGAAAATCCCTTTTTTATTAAGATACAGAATGCATGTTTATCAAAATTCATCTCAGATTCCATTTAGAAATATAGATATCTTGGGTTTGAAAGAGCTTATTGAGCTACACGGAATGACAGATATTACTGACAGAACAAAGTTATGAATGATAAAAGAACCCAGGAAATGCTTATACTCATGTGGCTATAAATTAAGTAGTAGAAGAAAGATTGCTATTTGTTGGCTGGCATAGAGCAAGCATTAAGTTGGTAAATGTGGAAGACAACACTCAGTGTACATCTTGCTTCATGCACAGGTACTGAACCTCCTCTGTGGCCCAGTCCTGCGTGGCTGATGGCCTGTGAGCCCAGCACTCCCACGGGATTCTCACTGTCATAATGCAGACATGGCACTCCAGGAGGCCCCAGGCAGTAGCACAGGAGTCCTGCACAGAGATCCTAGCTGAAAAAGTTACAGTATTCTAGAACAATTGAGCATTGTAAATGCTGGTTTATGCTTCAAAATGTTACATTTCGATGCTATGAGTAACATCTGTCAGAGCCACCTAATATTAAGACATGGCTGAGTAATATTACCTTTGTTTCAAGCACAATAAGCAGCTCCCTGGAATAACTGGTGCAGTCCAGCCCCTTTGGAAATCCTACTGGCTGATGCCCACAGCACACTGAATGCTGGCGGGTAAGGCTGCCTTTGCACACCTTCGTAACTCATCTCTCACCACAATGGTTCTCAAACTTCAGGAGGCCTCAGAATCATCTGGAAGGCTTATTAAGACATTGTTGGGCCCCACTTTTACAGTTACTGACGCATTCAATCCGAAAGGACACCCAAGAGTTTGCATTTCTAACAAGCTTCCTCATGATGTGAGGCTGTGGTCCAGGAATGACCACTTGGGGACTACTGTCCTCCTAATTGAGTTATATGGTTACCAATTATCAATTTCATTGATTAACAAACCACCTCAAAGAAAAGACCTGAGAGGCGAGGGGTGGTGAGGAAAGACCTGGACTTTACACGAAAAGATTAAATGAATGTACAGCCATATATTTTAAATCAAAATGTTTATGGCATGTGTGTATCTTTTTTTATGATTTCCCACCATAAGTCATTCTTTTGGATTAACCCAGTGAACTACTGGTCCCAAATACAGATTAGACAACCTGTTTTGTAGGAGTAGTGTTTGTGTTTACAACACAGGTAGGTGTATTCAGTGGTGGAGACAGGGAAACTTTTCTATGATTTTATGAGGGATGAGCACTGGAGCATGTAAAAATATAAGAAATACATACCAAAAGCATTTTCTGTGTGAATAGAGGCAGGGCTAAATAGCTGAGTAATGAAAAGCCGGAACATAAAGGAAATATAACAGCAAGAATGCACTGGCCAAGGTTCCCAGATTTGGCATAGCCTGTATCTTACAGACCAGAAGCCAGAGGCCCAGGAATACTAAGGGCCAGATACTGGTCTAGGCACTGGAGAAAGCACCGTGAACACAACACTCAGGTTCCCTCTCTCTTAGAGGTTAAAGTCACTTCTTTCCTCATGAGAAAACAGGAAATTTCAGTATTGGTATTGAATTCCTAAAAATAGGAAGATGTTATGTTTCCTTGGTTTTAAAAACAGGCAGGCAGAAAACTGTTTTCCTGATGTAAGTATGTATATTCAAGAAGGGGAGGGGCATGTGGTAGGTGGGTGGCAGTCTAGCAAACAATATTTCGAGAGCTAACATAGTGTAATGAATGCCTTACATTTTTCTTAATGCTAACAGACTTTTCATTCCTAATATAATGGTTTGCGTGTGTGTGTGTGTGTCCCACCAAAGAGATGCAGAAATACTGTGGTGTCGTTCACTTACCTTCATGGCATCCTAGTTTAGTAAATGGGGTCAGGCAGTAGACTCTCCTTCCCCATTTCCACCCCATTCCACCTTGTTCTCATGTGTAGGTGTGGAAAGAAGGATAGTAAGAGAAATCATCATCATTGTCACATAATAGCTGCTGTTTATTGAATCCTTATAATGTCAGACAGCACGTTCATTGTCTTGTTTCATCCTCGCATCAGTTACAATGGTTCTTAATATTTCCATTTTTATAGATGACAAAATGGAGGCTTAGGTTAAATAACTTACCCAAGGTCACAAAGCTTATACAAGTTGAAACAGGATTTGAGCCTAGCTCCATCTGATTCCACCACCAGAGCTCCCATCATCAGCACAAATATCCTTGTACAGGAGCTTTTGTTGTGTTCATGGAAAAACTAGGTCTCTGAAACCTTCGTTTTGCAGAGAATGTTTTTCTGTGGTCTTGAGATAGGGTACACCTGTCCTTGGTTGCTACAATAGATGACAGAGATGGAAGTGACTATTTTAGAACTGAATGTGCCATCCATTAGCCCACAGAAAGGAAACATTTTTGAATGTTTGTTTTTTCTAATTGTGTGTGTTAAGTAAAGTGATTGGACAAACAGTTCTCTCCTGCTTGGTAATCTGTTATAAATCAACCTTCAGATGTTAATAAAACAAGTCAAGACTGACAAAGGAAGTTCCATTTGTATTTTAAACTCCAAATTCATCAGGGTCTCCTCCTTTAGATCTTCTGTGAGAGTGTCCTTGGTCTTAATGTAGCTGGAAGATAAAATGCAGATAAAAGAGCCATTGTCTCAGAAGAGCATTAATAAAAAATGAATGTTGATCCTAATTGAGTAGTATTTAAACACACGGGGTGGAGGCAGCAGTCTGCAGGGAGCATCTGATTCTGTTAGAATTTGACTCTCGATCTCATCTTCCTCCTCTTGTTACAGGGACCTCACCACCCAGCTGCCTTCTGTGAATGTAAACTGTCACACTGGAATCAGAAAAGATATATATAGACATAGTACTATAGCAGATTCTCAGCTCTTTTGCTATCGTTGTTCTTATTTTGAAACAACGTACTACTATTCCTCTTTTCCTAAAAATCTGTTCATAAAATGTTCAATTAACTCATTTTCTGTTCTTCTCTTTTCATTGTTTGCCTGTTTCTGTTTACAGTGGTTCTTGATAACTTAGTTTTAAGTTCTCCTTAATTCTTAATTCTGTTATGCTGGATATAACAGAAAGAACTCGCAATGGTCAAAGGTGAAAGAATTTGAACAAAATTATGAGTAATGATAGTACTGGATTATAAACCAAAGAACAAAATAAATATCCGTGAGTCCATACTGATATAATTAAATTACTGAATAAATACATGGGAGGAAAGAAAAATGTCTTCCTTACAGAAGAATTTCAATTTAAGGAGTGAAAGAAATAAAAATACTACCACTTGAACACTGAAGTAATTTCTGCAGACAAGATCCACTAGTGGATGCTAAAATTAACAAGTGAAAGTTTAAGGAGAAACATGATAGTTTCACAGCCTCCAAGTATTTTCCCCCAAATATTTATTCCTCTGGTGGTTTTAACATACACATGTATCTACAAATTCTTTAATACTGCTCCCTCTTAGGAGATGAGGCTAAATTCCCCTCCTCGTGAGGATGAGCTGGATGTCAGTGACTCCAATTCCAATGAACAGACGCTGGAAAGGTAAAAGTCATAATTTTTCAGTGGAGAAACCTGGCATACATCACCTTAACCAATGGATCAAGGTCAATGTCACCAATAGTAAGACTTTGATGTCATGTATTTCATGATACGATGCAAGGAAGGGGTGTGTTGCCTCTGTGGCATTCTTCCCCAAATTCATAACCTCAGTCTAATCATGAGAAAGCATGAAACAAACCCAGATTGAGGGACAGTCTGTAAAATAGCTGACTGGTACCCTTCAAACTGTCAAAATCATGCAGTATTGTACCAACGTTCATCTCTTAATTTTCATAACTGTACCACAGCTAAATAAGATGTTAACATTAGAAGAAGGTGGATGAAGAAGGCTTTATGATAACTTTTTGCATTATTTTTGCAACTTTTCTATAAGTCTTTAAGTATCTCAAAATAAAATGTTTAAAGAAAAAAAAAATGACCCATCAAGGGCATAGAAAAACTTAGGTGAAGAAACCCTAAAATAAATCCTCATTTATTGACTCATTCATTTATTGATTCATTTGTTCATTCATTTGTTCACTCAAGAAGTATTGGTTGCCAGACACACTACCAACAAAGAAAATAAGCATCCACTATGGCTTTGCAGAGCTTGGTACGCAATGCCTGGTTCAGAGGAGATACTTGTTCATCGCTTGCTTTTACTGTATCACAGCCTAGGGTGGCATGTAGAGGTTTGAATAAGTGCTGAAACAGGACAAGTGAGGTGCTTATGGAAACACACTGGAGAGGCACTTAACCTAGTCGTGGGAGACCACAAAAGGCTCCCTGATCAGCCTTTGTAATATGAGTAAGCCTGTTGTTTAATCTTTCATTTAAAGTGTGTTCAGTGTTTTCTATGGGACGAACATACTTATGACTTACATTTTGAAGTTGATTTCATTCTTTTAGATTCTAAATGCCTTAAAAGTGAGTGCTTTCAAAGTAAGAATAGCATAAGTTGTTTATATATATCCATCAAATCCTAGTTGGTAACACAGAGTTTTTATAAGGAATAAAGGGGTCTCAAATCCCTTTGGGTTGGAATCATTTGTTACTTTGAGTTTTCCTTAGCAGAAAAAAAAAAGTGTGACACAAAATATATACATGCTGCTGTGATTTTAAAATCCTGAATAGTAAAAAATATCTTCGGTGGCTCATGCCTGTAATCCCAGATCTTTGGGAGGCTGAGGTCGACAGATCATGAGGTCAGGAGATCGAGACCATCCTGGCTAACATGGTGAAACCCTATCTCTACTAAAAATACAAAAAATTAGTCAGGCATGGTGGCAAATGCCTGTAATCCCAGCTACTCAGGAGGCTGAGGCAGGAGAATTGCTTGAAACCCGGGAGGCGGAGGTTGCAGTGAGCCGAGATCTCACCACTGCACTCCAGCCTGGGCGACAGAGCGAGACTCCGTCTCAAAAAAAAAAAAAAAAACTTATTGGAGTGCATGAAATTTTTGATGTTAAAAAGATGTTTTCTAAATAGGCTGAAACCAGAACAAATATTTTTACAAAAGTATTTTCAGTGGAACATTTTCAGAAAAAGAAACTTAGAAACAATGTAAATATATAACAAAAAAGAGACAGTGAAATGACTTTTTGTATTCCTGTATGACGGACACACAACAGAGTCATTAAAATTATAGAATATATGTAGATGTGCACATCACACACATACACCCCCTCAACATATGAAAATGAAAAAGGAATACACTAAAATATTAGTAATCCTTATCTCAGAGTTATGGGATTGTGGGATTTTGTTTATACTACTTTGTTTTACTTTTTCTACCATGAGTATATAATTTTTATAATTGGAATGAAATTGCCCTGTGTTAATTTTTGAGAGAGGCATTAATTCTAAAAAGTAGTGGTGCAGAGGTCCTGGGACTCTTAATGTATGGGTTTAGTAACAGATGCTCTAATTGAAATGAGAATCAGAGCCCAGGAAAGCTAGTCTAAGTCTTCCTGCATAGCTAAATAATAATTTCATATTAGCATTATTTTTGTGTACCATTTCTCAATATGTTTTTAAATAACGTTTTTGATGGTTTTATATAGGAAGAAACATTGTGCCCATAATAGGTGTACTCTCATGACGTTTAGCCTACCTCATGGTAGGCTCTCTTACAGCTTGTCTCAGGCATTGAGAAGCACTTGGCCTATGTAGCAAGTAGGTAGACTCTACATTGCAAATTCCCAAAAAGGTACCTACCAAAGGTCTGATTAAAAGCACCTGGAGGTAGGCCTGGCATGGTGGCTCACACCTGTAATCCCAGCACTTTGGGAGGCTGAGGCAGGCAGATCATGAGGTCAGAAGATCAAGACCATCCTGGCTAACACGGTGAAACCCAGTCTCTACTAAAAAAATACAAAAAATTAGCCAGGGATGGTGGCAGGCACCTGTAGTCCCAGCTACTTGGGAGGCTGAGGCAGGAGAATGGCGTGAACCTGGGAGGCGGAGCTTGCAGTGAGCTGAGATCGTGCCATTGCACTCCACCCTGGGCAACAGAGTGAGACCCCATCTCAAAAAAATAAATAAAAATTTTTAAAAAAGCACTTGGGAATCTTTTTCTTAAAATCAATTATGACTCAGTAAATAAGCACAGCCCCTCATCAATCAGTGTCAGTCATTCTCATGTAGCCATTTGACCTAATGTCTTGTTAGCAACTATACCCCCTCATTATTCTGAAAACTGGCCAGGCCTCGGCCATTCAGGCCATCAGGCACAAAGATAGAGAGGCCCACTGGCCACATATTACCTGATACAGTATGATACAACCATTGAGAGTTCTTTCTGTTACATCCAGCATACAACCAATATGTATGATGTGACATTACCTGATACAAACCAGGGAAGGCAACCGTTTCTTAGAGTGTTGAGCTCTACCTGTCTTATTCTCTGCACATTGGATCATTAGAGACTGTCCTGAGACTAATCCAGAGAGGTCAATCTAAGCACATTAAAACAAAAGGGTGGCCAGGCATGGTGGCTCATGCCTGTAATCCCAACACTTTGGAAAGCCATGCTGGGAGGATCTCTTGAGTCCAGGAGTTTGAGACCAGCCTGGGCAACATAGACCCCGTCTCTAAACAAAATTAAAAGAAAAAAAAATTAGGCATAGTGGCATGTGCCTATAGTCCCAGCTACTCAGGAGGCTGAGGCAGGAGGATTGCTTGAGCCCAGAGAGTTCAAGGCTCCAGCGAGCTATGATAGCACCTCTGCACTTCAGCCGAGGTGACACAGTGAGACGCTGTCAAAAAAACAAAAAACAAAAACAAAGAGGGTTAAGAGCCATTATCTCAGAGATGGAGACAGGACTGAGCAAAGGAGAGGCTAGAGCTAAAGTGAAATGAGGTGGGAAGGGCATAGAGCCAGGAGTGACAGAGGGAGAAAACGATGCTGAAGAGTTCAGGATGAGATCTTTAGATGGCAGGATATCTGCTTGGACAGTGTTTGGAGGAAAGCTACTCCTTTAGCTCCTCTTGGGCTATACTGAACCTTAAGGAGGTAGACCCCTAACAGATAGGTAGAGACCCTAGCTCTGCTTTCATCTGTAGATAAAGCAACTCTTTCCTTTAAAAAAACAAAAAGTTGGCTGGACGTGGTGGCTCACGCCTGTAATCCCAGCACTTTAGGAGGCCAAGGCGGGTGGATCACCTGAGCTCATGAGTTTGAGACCAGCCTGACCAACATGGCGAAACCCCATCTCTACTAAAACTATAAAAATTAGCTGGGGGTGGTGGCGTGTGCCTGTAATCCCAGCCACTCAGGGGGCTGAGGCAAGAGGATCACTTAAACCTGGGAGGCAGAGGTTGCAGTGAGCCGAGATGGCATCACTGCGCTCCAGCCTGGCAAGACTGGAGCAAGACTCCATCTCAAAAAAAAAAAAAAAAAAAAGTTAAGACTGGGTGCAGTGGGTCACGCCTGTAATTCCAGCACTTTGGGAGGCCGAGTTGGGTGGATCACTTGAGGCCAGGAGTTCGAGACCAGCCTGGCCAACATTGTGAAACTCTGTCTCCACTAAAACTACAAAAATTAGCTGGGTATGGTGGCACGCTCCTGTAGTCCCAGCTACTTGGGAGGCTGAGGTAGGAGAATCGCTTGAACCTGGGGAGCAGAGGTTGCAGTGAGCCAAGATGATACCACTGTACTCCAACCATGGTGACAGAGCAAGACCCCATCTAAAAAAAAAAAAGTTGGAAAGTTAACATTTTTCTTTTTTTCATGTTCTTTAAAAAAATTAAAAGCTTTCTAGGGCACCTATGACTACCATTTGTTTTTCTTTATGCTTTGAGCTCCAATCGTCTAAAAAATAAAAAGAAAAATGATCGTGCTTCTTATCTTTATTTTCCCCATTCTTCCTCTTTGAAAGATGGATTGAGGAAAGGAAAAGTATATGTGAACTGCTACATCTCCTTAGATTTGAGAGACGGAGGGAGAAAAGGAAACCTTAGATTTCTTTAGTACTTGCCTCCAAAGAACTCAGATATCTTATTGATCTTAGTAACACGTTATAATAAAAGTAGAGTTTTAGCTTCTTGGTTTTGGCTGCCAGTGTCCATGACAAGGTTCACCAAAGATGGTTTTGGACTCTGGGCCTGGCTCTAAGCTACAGGGCCCAAATCTTAGACAGCTGAGATCCAACAAAGCTGGGCTCTGGAGTAGGTCGGGAAACAGAGCTGGTGGCAGAGTGCATCTCGGAGTTCCCTCTTTGACCTGTTCACAGGCCTTTCATTGAGCCTTGTTTACCATGCTTTTCTTGTGGTTTGTGACAGATAAGAACTGTATTGATTCCTAGCATCTGCTGGCAGTAACCTTTGAAAGGGCAGGCGATGCATCACCACTGAGTTTTATCTATCAATATCGGAGTAATAGAAAGACAGGGATGACATCTAATCACAACACAGCTGGCAGATCATAAATCTGAGCTGATATGGTACTAGTAATGGGCAGTAGAAAAAAAGGGACATGGATTAACATTCGGATAAAGTCAGGGGTTCGTTTACATGGAAAGGACACGATCTGGCCATGAGAAAAGTCCTCATGGAAATGATCACCCTCAGAGGCCTGAGAAGTTAAGTAACCTGCCCAAGTTTATCCAGTTAGTCCGTGGAAGAGCCCTGCTGTAAGCCTCAGTTTCCTCATCTATAAAATAGGCAAATACTTTGATGGATGGTAAAGGATTCAATTAGATTACGTATGCCAATTCTCAAAGCATAGACCCTGGATCAGCAGTGTCAGCATCACCTGTGAGCTTACTAGGCATGCAAATGCCTGGGTTCCACCTCACACCTGCTGAACTGGAAACCCTGGGAAGGGCCCAGCAGACAGGCCCTCCAGGTGATGCTGATGCACGTGACAACATTTGCGAATGCAGATGTATGCAAAACAACCAACAAACACCCTTAAAAGGGTGGCCTGACATAGAGCTAAGGTTCAAAGAAGCAGCATTTAACTGCTGCTTTTATTACTATTAACATTACTTGGTCCTGTCATTTATACTAATAATTTACTGTGTGTACAAGCCCTACATTCTTCATACTTTTTTCATTCACTGGCGAATTAGTGATAAAAATAAACATTTTTTGACAGATAAACATTTTTGACATTTAAAAGATGTCATAGAACTGGATACACTAACTCCTATGCTCCTCTGGTTACAATGCTAGAGAATACCAGCATTCTAAAGGTTAAGGTTCTAATGTGTGCTTTGGACATATTTAGTGCTTTTGGCATGTCAGGAAGCTTCCAGCCTGGACAGTGAATAGTGCTACAATTTAATAACATAAATGGAGTCTGTCTGATTCTGCAAAGAAACGGCCTTCCTTGGGGCCCAGAATATATAGTTCCTTCTGCAGTTACACTCACAGTATTTTTAATCATTTCATGTTTTTATTGTATCCCAAGTATAAGGTGCTACAAAGAGTCCCTGGTGCTGGCAGTCACTCAAAAATTGGCAAATCTAAAAAGTGAATAGAACAGCAAGTAGCCCATTAGGTCATTTTTTTCTTTATTTAAAAAAAAAACTTTTTTAAAAAAGAAAAACTACCGTATAACGTTGGAAGTGTTGATTTTGGCATCTTATACATGAAAAGTAGTCGTAATAAAGTTCCTCAATTGTTGGTGCTTGTTCTGCTGAAATTATGGCTGTGCACAATTGTGAGGGCTTAACTGGGTTTCCATGAAGTACGTAATTCACGCTCTAAATGTGACAAGCATGACTGCCCATAAACCTAACGACTTTTTTAAGAGACCAAAATTCAGAATGTTATTCTCTCTGAAACTGCACTTCAGTAACCCAGCAGAAAACTGTTCAGAGATCTGCTCCCATTGCAGTGAAGGCATCTGGACATACCAGTGGTGAGAACAGCTAACAGCTTTCATATAAGAACAAATTTTTTAGAGGAAGGAGTAAGTGTGAACCTATTGCAATTGCCATATGTTAAAGAACACAAACAATAAGAACTAGAACATAGCAATGGCCATTTTGTTGCTCCCTCTCTCTCCCTGCCCACCTCCAACCAGAAAAAAAGTTTACTGGAAAACTGAAACAAATTGAAGTCCTAGGTATATAAATTTTCAGAGTGATAGGAAAGAACCTTCCCCACAGTGAGCCTTTCACTCTGAGGTGAATTCTCTGGTTTCAAGGTAAGTGTTACTTCCTCCTGTGAGCAGCTGCTAACGATGCTGTTAGCCTATATCCGGATGGCACAAGGCACACTGACTCCAGTGACTGAGAACAGGGCCAGCATTCCAGGCTGATCCATGGATATTCATTAAGAGGCTGTGTGAAATGAAACTGTTGTTTACTTTTTCTTCCCCTGAACATTCGGTGAGGCCCATTCCAAGCCTGATTCCTTCTGCCTCAAGCTTAAGACTCTTGTTATTTCTCTACTTCTGTTTATGCTGTTACCTATACTTTTGCAGCAAATTTTATCTGCTAGCCAGAGTGAAAAGGCCTGTTGTAATGGGTAGGATAGCTTTTATTTTTTTCCTCCCTTCAAATCATATAGCTGAATTTCATGACTTTTATAACAAACCTCTGCTGCCTCTTTTCAGTTTTCATTTTGGAACACTTGCTTTATTTCCCTATTTGCTGTTTTTGTCTTCACTGGCCTAATGCTCACAAACACAATACACACAGTAACAATAAAACCAAATAAGCAAAAATTTAGCTAGGGTGCTACAGCTTGTGAACTGACAGACCCCACTAAAGGGGAGAGCGCTGGCTAGAAGTAGTCATTTTTGCAACTAAGTGCAGAATAATCTATTTGCATTGGTCACAGTCAGCTAGCTGCTTTGGGAGAGGATTTTTCATTTGTGCATTGGTTGTTGTTATTTTTCATCTGTGCATTGCTTGTTGTTTGCAACTTAAGGAAGAATGATACATTCAGTTTCCTGCTGACTTTATCCATGAGCCACACCAATTTATCTTCATGCAACCTTGAATTTTTAAAAATTTGTTTTTAAACATGTTTATTCCTGGAAACTGGCCTCATTTGGTGGCTAGGATTCATGATCTTCTTTATCCCATGACACACCGAGATTCACCAATTTCCTCAAAACAAGTTATCTAGGAATATTTCTCTTTCTAGGATGTCCCTTGGTTTAGCTGTTAGTCTTGTGTTTACGACTGTGATATAAAAGAGTGATTAGAATTAACATACTCCAGGCCAGCGCTCCTCAAATTAATATGCATAGGAATTATCCGAGTCTCTTGTTAAAATGCACTTTCTGACTTAGTAGGTCTGGTGTGAGTTTGAGATTCTGCATTTTTAATAATCTCCCAGGGATTGTCAAAACTGCTGGTCAACACCACTGCATAGCAAAGCCCTGAGGGGACCGGTGGGCAGGTGTCCTAATTATGTTTTTGGTACAATTGGGTGCTACAGAAAACCCTCTTGAGTCATATTGGAGAATGTATGTGTCCTTTGCCCACTAACTTCTGAAATTAGCTCTTTGCTGGTCTTTCCTTAGAAGGCGGCTAGACATTGACGTTTATAGAGGCAAGTAACGCTCATTTCTTCCTTTAAAAGGGGAACACTGATGCCAAAGCCCGTGCGCCTGACCTCTGAAGTATTCTCGACTCCTGCTCACTCTCTTTTCCTTCTCCTGAGTTCTGCTTCCTCCTCTCTGTACTCCTTTCCCTGACTCTTATCAGCTCCTGAGCACTCTGTGGCAGTCTCTTAACTGATCCTCCTGACTCCAGCCCTTTTCCTCCTCAGCCTCCCATCCCTCTCTACATAGAAGTTATCTTTCAAAATACAGGTGTAATCGTTCCCTGGATTAAAATCACTTAATGGCTCCCTATTAATTACAAGATAAAGTGCAAATTCCCTAGCCTGGCATGCAATGTCATTCAATATCTGGACCTAATGACCTTTCCAGAAAATGTTCCTTCTTGTCTCTATTCAGAGCACACTGTATTCTTCACAGTGTTCCAAATATGCCACGATCCTCCTTTCAGATTTCTTCTCCTTCTTCGCCCTCTCTAGAATCTGCACCCTCATCCCAACTGAGCTGGTCATCCTTTTCTGTGGTACCCATAGCAGCATATTAGTAAGTTGTGACTTGCAAGTACATGTTTGTTGTCTCTCTCTGTGTGTGTGTGTGTGTGTGTGTGTGTGTGTCTCCCTTGCAGCATTAGGAACTTCTTAAAGTAGGGCTATTTTCTCTATTAGCACTCTAGGTCCAATACTAAGGCCTGGGGCCGGGCGCGGTGGCTCACGCTTGTAATCCCAGCACTTTGGGAGGCCGAGGTGGGTGGATCACGAGGTCAGGAGATCGAGACCACGGTGAAACCCCGTCTCTACTAAAAATACAAAAAAATTAGCCGGGCGTAGTGGCGGGCGCCTGTAGTCCCAGCTACTCGGAGAGGCTGAGGCAGGAGAATGGCGTGAACCCGGGAGGCGGAGCTTGCAGTGAGCCGAGACTGCGCCACTGCACTCCAGCCTGGGTGACAGAGCGAGACTCCGTCTCAAAAAAAAAAAAAAAAAAAAAAAAAAAAATACTAAGGCCTGTTTCTTTCCAAGAGCCTTGTGAAAATCCCCAAGACATCGAAAAGTATTGACTTCAAAATAAAATATTTAATTGGAAATAATTTTGAAAGCAAAAACCCTTTGAAAATTTTAATTCAAAATTATATTTAGTGTGGGATATGGATGCTACTTAGTACATCTTGATGTGATATGGACCAGTTACTTCAAAAAGTGAGAGCACCTAGCACCTATGAAGTCTTAAAACAGGCTATCATTTAGTAACTTTATTCAACAAACATTTATTAACATTTGCCCTCAGCCAATACTGTATTATGCTTTCGAGACACAAAGATGATTAAGATAGTGTGACTGCTCTCAAGGAGCTAAAGATAATTAAAATGACAATATATATTTTTTGGCACACAGCTTTTGTGTCAAGACTCAAGCTGTACAAATATGTGGATTATTCCATTTTCTCCTCAAGATAACCTAGCAAGGGAGGTATTTCATACCCATTTTATGTGTGAGAAACCTGGGGCTTAAGAGAGTTTAACTTTCCCAAGCTCTGCCTAATAACTGGCAGAGCTAGGATTGAACCCAGATCAAAATCAAATGAAGGAAATAACCCTATAAACAAATAATCACAGAGATATCCATGTAATGAGTACTGAGACTGAGATACATACGATTTGTGTGAGTTAGAAATCAAGAAACCTGGGCTGTCATCAGAGCTCTCTTCATGGAGAAAGCTGATGGCTTTGAGCTCAATCCTGCAGGACAAGTAGGAATTCCTCCATGGTCAGTTTTCTTGCTGTGATGAGTAGATTAGTAATAGGTGGGTTTGATCAAGCAATAAATTAAGAAATTATGTCAGTAACTATGGTCAGTCATCAATTACATACTGATTTGCTTCCTACATTCAAGGGTATATTTTTACCTAAGAATATCTATTAGTATCATTGTATAGTTATCAAACTAAACCAAATATTATTATTTAATTAAATTTTGTCTGTGCAACTTTTCTTTGTTCAGTGTCAAATGAAAGGGGACAATTATGTCCCGTGATGCCACAGGAGCGCACCACTTAATGAAGGTTAGGTTTCCAGACACCCCAACCATCTTAGACACACCCAGGAACTCATTAGGAAGCAGGAAAGGTCTCAACACCCCATAGCTTTCTCAAAGCTCATGCACTTAGTCCTAAAGGCAGGAATTATCTGTGAGATGTGACAGCCAGCATTCGAGGGAAACAGCAGAGGACACGTGCAAGCCTAACAGGCTAAGACTGTTTAGAGCCAGCTTGTCCAACCCGCGGCCCACAGGCCGTATATAGCCCAGGACGGTTTTGAATGTAGCCTGACACAAATTCGTAAACTTTCTTAAAACGTTATGAGGTGTGTGTGTGTGTGTGTGTGTGTGTGTGTGTGTGTGTGTGTATGTGTGTGTTGTTTGTTTGTTTAACCTTATCAGGAGTCATCAGTGTTAGTGTATTTTATGTGTGACCCAAGACAATTCTTTTTCCAGTGTGGCCCAGGGAAGCCAAAAGATTGGATACCCCTGGCTTAGAGGAAGGCCAAGTATTTCTACGTATTTCAGTAACTCATGATGTCCTCCCTGTATAAAAGCATAGAACAGAGAAAATGGGAAGACATCAAGCTTTTGTGCAATTTCTCATTTATTTCATGTTGTCTTAGTCTCAGTGTTTAAAGAGAGGTTTAGTTATATGAAAGCTGACTTTTGTGAAACACCATATTCCCTCAAGATGTTTGGTATCTGAAATACTGATTTTTTTTTAGGTTTTACAGGGAGAAGGGTGTATTGCATTACCAGCCTAACACTAGGCACCCTTCACACCCTTTGAATATGGTGATTGCTCTCTGAACTACTTATGGGCTTATACAGAAAGGGAGGAAACCCAGACGATAAGTCATGTTTTTAATGCTATAGATTGCAATTCCAAATGTCTGGTCCTCTGCCCTCATGTGCTATTTACCTTATATGTTTCATACTTGTGGTTTTTAATTTGCAATTCAATATAAATGTTTGATAAAGATATTTTAATTTGCTCTCTGCTTTTTAGACTTAGAATTAAAACAATTGTAGCTAAACCTCTGAAATAAAAAAAAATTCAGCAGATTATGGAAGATCATAAGAAGGTCCTAATAAAATAGAGAGTGCATAGGTGGTGGTGATGCTGATGAAGAATATGGAAGAGAAGGTCATAGTTCTCTATTTAGCATTTTCGGAGCTTAAATACTTTCATAGGCATTACTTCACTCAATTCTCATAATAATCCTTTTGGAGAGATAACATTTATCCATTTTAAAATATAGAAACATTCAGAATTTCAGAGGTTTTCCTATTTTCACCACCAGTAACTCAGAACTACAACAAAAATTCCTGTTTTCCAAGTGTGATGGTCTCATTTCTTCTTAGCTGCCCCCTATTAGTGAAAAATAAGTCACAAGTAATGTTCTTCTCACTTATGTCTAATTTCGGTGACGATTAATCAGCAGCCCACACTTGGATGATACTAATCAAGTTATTGTTATAATGGCACCAGTTTGTATAGTTACTATGCATAATTGTCTGACATAGGCTTTGCACTAGGAGCCAGCAGGCATAAGAGTAGAATCTGGAATCTCTTTGGTCCACTGACTTCCCTCCATATGCAATTCCTTCATCAAACTGTGGCTTAAAAGAGCTTTCTACCTCTAGTATACATCTTCCCAGGCTGAGCTGGGACCAGTAACTGAGGAAACCAGTTTTAAAAACTAATAATCAAACAAACAAAAAACCACTAGCACTTGCTTTATGATTGACAGATGATAGAGTGAATAACTCAGCAATAAGGGCCTTAGTCATGGACCCCAGTTTTCCAGCTAAGAAATTGTCATTTCATATAATAGTCCAAAGCTACTTGGCTTCCTGGTAGGAGATGTGGATAAGTTGAATGTTGCAGCATTATTCAGCATGATGATTATCATGGATTTACAGCTGTTTCTTGAAGAAACCATATTACACACACTCACAGAATACACTCTAGAATAAGAATATAAAACACCTCTCCCCTCCCACTTCCCCATTTTCTGTTTCTGTAGTAATGTCAGTTGAAACTGACGTTCACTCTGAGTCCACATCTGATGTGTTCCAACTGATATGCTTACTTGCTTGTCCTGTCGGCTCTAAGCTTTAAATTTGGAAGGTTTTCAGTGACTCTTCTTGGCAGGAAAAATGAATGAAGAGATGCAGAGAGAGACTGCTATTACAGCCAAATTTCAGCCACATAGACTGTCAATACTAATGAATGCCCTTGAAGCAGGTACTGTAAATGCCGTTAAGTTGGAGTTGAGCTGTCTTTCGAGTTTGGGTCATTTGGCAGAACAGACATCTTCTCTCTAAATACTAAAGACCCTGTTGTAGAGCTAATTTTATCAGTATCACATATTGGAACGTGCTGATTGCTGATAGATTGGCTGTTTGGCTTCAGATTCCTTGATATGCTGAGAATGTTACTTTAGTTTTGTTCCTGAGTTATAAAAATGAGATACTATAGATTCATTCATTAGTTCTCCTTCATTCTTTTAGCATCGTAAAGCTTAATGTCCTTTCAGCTACCTCATTAATATAGTATAATCCTTAACAGCACCCAATCTAGAGTTAAACAGACCTGGGTTCAGATACTGGTTCCAACCACTTATTCAGCATATGTAAATCTTAGCTTCCTTGTCTGTGTAATGGGGATGATAATGGGATATTGAACCACTTAAGATTGTTGTGAGGTTTAAATTAGATAATGTGAAGAAAGGAAAAAAAAAGGAAGCATAGAGCCTTGCATAGAAAACATTTTAAAAATACATTAGCTATTGTTATCATGCAGATGATTAAAAGAATATCCTCCTCCAGATAGCAGTGAGAGTTTTCTTAATATTAGAAAAATTAATAAGTGCTTTGGAAAATAAATAATTTGTTCTTCTTGCCTGTATACATATGGAGAATAGCAGCCGCTTTCCTTTTCTTCTCTTTATGTAGTAATTATTGTTACCTGTTACAGTCTCATGATTTTAAATATCTTACACTAGTTGTTAATCTTTTAACACCCTGGAGACAAATGTAAAGGGGGAAAAACCCAGCTTTTAGTGAGCTGAAATGAAAAGTGACCCAAGTTTAATCACAGTACCTTTTATCAAAGAGAAAATCATATTAAATTGGGTACTTAAAATTAGGATATATAAAATAAGGGAAATACACATGTTATCTCCATTGAGACTTGAGGATGGGGTTGTAAAGAAATTCAATTTAAATAATTTTATAAAGAATAACTAGTAAGGCTGGGCACAGTGGCTCATGCTTGTAATCTCAGCAGTTTGGGAGGCCGAGGCGGGCGGATCACAAGTTCAGGAGATCGAGACCATCCTGGCTAACATGGTGAAACAAAAAATTAGCCAGGGGTGGTGGCGGGCGCCTGTAGTCCCAGCTACTCGGGAGGCTGAGGCAGGAGAATGGTGTGAACCCGGGAGGCAGAGCTTGCAGTGAATAGAATAACTAGTAATGGCAAGTATTGTGAACAGCCTGCATCTCTGATATACTTATGACTCAGGGGAATAGAGAAGTATCCGTTAAAGTAGAAGAGACCCAGTAGGGTCACCCATCCCCATAGCTTTGAAATCCTAAATTTTTCCTTAATTTGGTTAGGGAAAGCCAATGTTATATTTTCTTAAAGAGTAAGAACTCACCAGAGGCTGCTGCGGTATATATAATAATAGTTTGGCTACTAAGATCTCTTCTGGGGTAAAAGAGAAATCTGAGTTCCCTTAGATTTTATAGGAGCAGTAGAACCTAATATTTGTATCTTCCTTTGTGGTTTTCAAATATGTGTTTTGAATTTTAATTCAGTAAACCTTTTGTTTTAGTTGTGAATAGCTTGTGGTTTGGGAAATGTAGATAGTTCTGTATTAAATCAGTTGCTTCCTATTATCCCAGACTTCAGCTAACTCTGGGGCCTGTGACCAACACACCGGATGAAGTGAGGGTTTGTGCTTCATCAGCTATCAGCTGCTACTTACATAGTTCATCCCTTTTAAAAGAATGTGAGTTTCCTTCTAAATAGTCCATGCTTGTCAACAGTGGAATTTTGTATAACCGGTTTTCACTCTAGAAAGCAGTCATTTAATGTTTCCTAGAGTATAATATCATATTATAAGTTCATTAGCAAAAGTGGTTGATACAGAAGATCAACAATTGGCCTTCAGCACAACTCCATTTTGTCTTAAAGAAACTTCATATGTTTTGAAATGCTGGAATACCACCCAGCTTTGAATTGCTACTAAGGCAGCTCAATCTAAAACTATTCTTTTATTCTTTTTTTGCCATAAACGAGCATCACAGAATCAAATCCATTGAGAAGAAACTGCTTGCTTTGCCAACACAATTAGTTTTATAAGAAGCCTCTGCCTTCAGATTGTTCTTTTCCAAAGTCCATGTTTGTTGGATCGCTGCAGTTATTGTTTAATTAATATTTTTTAAGAGCTCCCCTCCTTCTCCCAAGAGCCTTTAAGCAGATTTAGCAGGCTTCAAATGACTCTTCCACAAGGTGGTTTCAATGCCATCTCACAAACAAATGAAACAGTGTGTTTTCTACTCGATTTTTCTCTCTCTCTCTTTTAATTCTCATAAAACCTGTCCACTGGAGAGAGTTTTTCTTCAGGGTTAGCCTATCTTCTCTCCAAAAAAGATGCTGTCTTGCTTATGAACGAAAAGGCCATGCAACCTATCCAGCTATGAAAAGGAGTGAGAGAAAAAAGTCTCAGGTTTTCACCTTCCAGTGTGAAAAGCAAAAGGATTCAATGATTATTATTATCTTTTATGGTTTATTTTTATATTCCTGTTTCTTTTATGGCCATTAGCTTCTTTGATAAGTGAATTTCAATGGAAAAGCTAATTCAGATCTTCAAGTTTAGTGGATGTTTATGCGGAGTGACACCCATTCTATAGAGGGAATTGCACCTCTTCCTTTTATGGGATCAGACAGCCCAGACCTTAAGCGTCATAATTGCTTGGCCCTTTTAGTGATGTGGGCCCTGATTAAAAAGTCGTATTGAGCTCAGTCTTTTAAAGGGAAGGCAGCTAATGTGATGGTTGAAATTGAAATAGTACAGGCAGGGATGCTATAACTACTTTCTTTTGTCACAGTCTTCCTTGAAAAGAGTTTTCACCCAACTAATCAATGTTTTCTTTCACAAGAGATACCCATCCTGTATGTAAATACAAGTTGGACTGTGCTTGACCTCCGTTCTTCAGCCTTAATGTCAAAAACCAGTACACACAAAGGTAGAAATGGTTTGATGTATATTAGTCTTTAAAGTCAAGACTTTGGTCACCTTTGGTTTGGCATGGTTTAAGAGATCATTCTCTTGGGATAGAAAAGCAGAAATAACTCTTCTTGCAGCTGACGTTAAAGAATTTCATGGAGACAAAAGAAACTTTACATAATTCTTTCCAATAACTTTTTTCCTAATTTACATAATTCTTTCCAATAACTGTTTTAAAACCTGACTACTTTCCAGTGTGTAAGTTGAGGGTGGAATTGTCAAAAATCTATTCACCAGGTAAGTTTTGTTGGCCTTATAACTGTGGAAAACCCAGTCTGGGGACTCTGAAGGAGAAACCTTGCTGTGCTATTTCAGAGCTGCCTCTCCCCAAAGGAACTTCAGAATATAAGGGACACTAGAAGATATGAGGTTTGAGAAAACAGGTCTTCGTGTTATTTGGTGTGGTTGATGTTGAGTTAGACCCTGAGCGGAATGCATCGTGGTGAGCCACCACCCTAAGCATCAGTATTCTTGGCTATTCTCCCTTCATGTGCATTTTGGACTTAAAGGTGAAATTCCATCTTTAACCCCCTTGTGGTTGTCTGAACAATGATTAATGAACTAGATGTGATTCCCTGCAGACCTTTCAAAGGGTGGATGAAGGATGGAATTTCAGCCTTTTTTTTAAACCAGGCCTTTTGCTTAATACTGCTTTTAAAATTAATGTCCTCTTTTGAATGCCAAGAAAACAAAAGGAATTTCTCAAAAGTGTATGCAGCTTGACACAATAGACCTTAATTGGTGTCAGGGAGTTGTTAGGATGAATGGGAAAATGCCCAATAAGACTGAAAAGTGGAACCTTGTTATAAGCTGTCATTTCAACATGTATTTAAACTATAGCAAAACTGAAACATATTTGCCATATAGATCATAATGACTCCAAAGGAGCCATTATACTCTATTATGTAATTACATAATCAAACCATGCATAGTAATCAGCTTTTGGAATTCAGTGCTAATCAAACATACCTATAGTATGTGTTTAAGCAAAAATAGAGAACGTTAATTTGCCATTAGTCAACTAAACAAGAACGTGTATACAGAATATTCATGAATAGCTTAATGTTGCGTCAGATGATACTTTTTGTTTTGTATTCAGGGGAAATCAACAATTTTAATTGAAGTAAAAACCAACACAGAGAAGGATTACTCTTTAACTTGCCATTCAAAAATTTGCCTCACCTGTTACTGATTATAAAAGGTTAAATTAAATAAAATATTTTTTCCTTTTATAAGCTCAAGTGACACAATGGTAATTATATAGCAGAAGATTCTTTTGAGATCCTGACCATCTCCATGCCATAGGATACATACAGTGTTATAAATGCTACATAAAATAAAGCTTTCAAAACAACAGCAACAACAAAAGCCTTTGAGCATATATTGCTTTTGTAATTAGCAATAAATAAAAGGTGTTATTTAGAAAGAGCCAAGAATAGAAATATCTTGATGACTTGGTCAGGGGGTCTGGCATCTACTCGTGGCTGGGCCTCATGCTTGTCATAGGATTTCAGGCCTATCTCCTCCCTGGGCCTAAAGTGAGAGAGTTGATCTCCAAGTTTCTTTCTACTCAGTTCTATTGATTCTGGATTCCATAGCGTTCTATAAAAAACAAGGTGATACAGATAAAGTGTTTGGGTCAATGTCACGTATTCTTGTTCACTCCATTATTTGTTGAGTTGGTTTAGTTTATTTTATCTCTAAGCCTGTGAACTGTATGGTTGGCATTTATAATTATTTTCACCGTTAAGTAGACAGTCTTTGGAGCAGACAATCAACATATTTGACTTAACTGTTTGGTGTAACAAAACATGGAGAGGATCAAAAAGGTTAAGAGGGGCTTTGTAAACAGCAGACAGATTGATTGCTTTTGATTTCAGATAAATACTAAAGTATTCATGCAGGTTGATATTTGCCTGTCTCAGAAATAAAGAATTGCATTTGTCTTGAAGAGGTCACACCCTTAACCTTAAATCTACAGTTGATGGGCCCCTCTCTTTGGACTCTGGTTCTCACTGTCTCTTGTCTGTACATTGGATGCCTAAAAATGTTACTGTAATATTTAAATAGAACTAAATTCTTTCATCAAACACTTTCGTGGCTTGAACTTTGAGTAATTTATTTTCAAATTACTTTTACTGTAATTCTTATTAATTCAAATAGGTTTCTGATTTGATATAAAACTCTGTAAATGCAGGGAACAGTTTAATGAATTGAAAGATAGGATTGAGTCTTTTAAAGGAAATGTACAAAATATGCTGACAATAATTGCTTAGATAGAAATCAAATCTTAATGGCTTTGTTAATGATTTGTAGTGAACACTGTGTTTACGTTGACTTGGGGGAACATATGTAGTTAGAAAGATTTTTCCCTCTGGGTTTCAGCAGAATCTTAATATTTTTCATTCTTTTCCTGAAACGTACTCAACTCTGTACTAGTTCTCAGAAATGTTAGCAGGAATTGCAGTGCCTCTGCTAGTGATGGTTTTTTTTCAGGTAGGGATTAGAGGTTCTTCTTCCAAGTTGGGCCCATCCTGAACAGGGCTGTAGAAATAGTATCCAACAGAAATGAGCATAATTGACAAGTCATTTGAAGTTTCAAGTCAGCGAAGGCTCACACATCTAAAGAAAATAAGTTTTCCAAAATGTGCTTCTTTGAAAATTTCAAACCTAGGAGGGTAGGAATGAATAACCCTGAGCCTTTCATTTGTGTAAAATTTCAAGAACTATCATAGAGTTTTTAAAGTAATAACTTACTATATTGATCATTAGCAGGATGATTTTTTTTTTTTAACAATCAGTAGTTTTGGTTTGACTCCTATGTGCTGATTTAATGTTAGGTTCAGTCTTCCATAGAGCAGAAGGTTTTCTTAATATGATTAGTTTTCCTAATATGATTTTGCTACTGAAAGGAGTAGGTCAAGGGACTGTATTTGCTTTTTCTCTGGGCAAACTGTCTTCCCTGTGAAGAGTCGCTGGTGCTCCTTCTCTATGTCAGTAACAGTTTACGTAGTTGCCATAGTATAAACTCAATTCTGTTTTAACTATGACTTGCCCTTTTATTATAGTCTTGAGTAGAGAGACTCCCCGGTGTAAATGAAGTGCTTTATTTATGAACAGCCAGGCAGCGGGGGCGAGAGCTTGTGGTGCTGGCAAAAGGCCGCCATGCACTGGTAATAAAGGCTTTCTCTAGGGGCAGAGTGCCGAGCACTGAGAGAAGGAAGCAGTAGTAAACAAGGTGTTTTACATTCAGGACAGTTTCTCTCTCATCTTAAAGTGTGTAATTGTGTTCTGGATAAAATATGGAAATAAAAAAATTCAGAAGTTGCTCATAGGCAAATAACCCTCTTTAAAAACAAGTATATTTTCCAAGGCAGAGCCAGTATGAACCTTGGCATCAAAGCCTGATGCTGGCTGGTAAAAAGTGCAAGCTGTGTGGGCCGGAGAATCTGATAGAATCAGGTTCAAGCACCAGCTTGGCCACTTAGCTGAATGACATCAGGCAGCTTATTTAAATCTCTCTGTCTCAGGTTTTTCATCTTTAAAGCGGGGATACTGAAAACTCCAGGAGTTTGAGAGAGAAAAGTATGTAAAGCATCCTGCACAGTGCCCAGCCCTGGATAAACATTTGTTCCCTTCCCCATGTCTCATTTAAGATTTGCCCTGTCACCTCCCTACGGTGGCCATATTGTTGACTGAATAGATTCCAATCCACGCAAGTGTTTTATGTAATGTCACTGAAATGGAGTTTATAATAAAATGAGGTTTTAGGAAAGAATCTGTAAACTATGTTAATTGAAGACTGAATTAGTAGGGGATTTATGTGCCCACTGCACCCCTACCCCAACAACTCTGCTGTCGTGGTCATTACTAATCATAAAAATACATTTTATCTTTCTTTAGACAATAAGCTTTCTCTTCATTGTGATGAATGCCCTAACAACTTCTAGTTTACCACAGGAGGCTTGATTGTAAGCGAATGGGACTCTCCAGTGCCATAGTTTTATTTTTAGGAATTGTCTGGCAGATTGGGGAGTTATAGGGAATATAGTTGCTGTTACAAATAAAAATCCAGTTGGATTCTGTCTTCTAAACCTCACCCATATACACTGATTAGCAGTCAAAAATGTCTGTACATGCCAAATATTGTTCCACCCTTAAAATAAATTACCTTCCTGTTAACAGCCTTATTTAATGGCTACAGTATATTGTACCTATTTGATTTCTTTTGCCCAGAACATGTGCTGTTTCTGCCTTGACATTATATCTGCTAATTGAGTTTTAGAAAATCAGAAAGGTTTTAAAAATGGATTCTTGAAGAAAGGCACCAAAGTTGCCTATTTGTACCCTTCTGCTACACATCAAATTGTGTTTTGTAGCTACCTAATTGTCATGATATCTATTTCAAGGGGAAGTTTATCAAGTCACAGTGCACCCTTCTGTTTGGAAGAAATATTTGAGGATGTGAGCAGAAATTATTTTTACATAAAGGCTTCGGGCAGTTAAGAGTACTGACATACATACCGTATTTTCATCACTGTCATTCACTTCCTTTGCCTCAAATAAATAGGTCATTATTATTCCTTTGCAGCCATCTTATGGCGCCTTAAAGTGTGGAGCTCTGTGTAACATAACTGTCATCCAGCTGACCCATATAATTTATTGGTGAGTTTTACAGAATGACATCCTTGGGCCACCACCATCAGCCAAGGCCGTTTGATAATCTTTCAGCAAAATATTTCATGATCACTTATAATTTTTTAGCATTAGTATTATAACCATGTTAACATAGCTAGGAATTGGCATTTTCTGAGACATTGGATTTTAGGTTAGCCTTAGCAATTTTAGAAAATAATACAGTCATGATGATGATACCACCATGGATTTGCAGAGCACATTAGGTGCCAGAGCACAGCAAGGGCAAACATTTGCAGATGGAAAAATTTTACCTGAATGATTCACTCAGTAGTGACACATTAAAATAGTCTGGCCTTATAGTACTCAATTATAAGTGATTAAGAATGTTTAGACTTTTCTAGAAAACAAACAAAACCTCACTCTGTTTTATTGTTGTCATTGCTTAAAAGACAAAATCATGGACAACATGCCTCTTTTCCCATTCCCTATATACATGTTTTGTTGCCTTAATATGAGTGTAGTATGCTACTCTCAGAATATACTAGCCTTAGGATTTCAATAAAGAGCTAAAATTAAAGCATACAGTTATTTCCACAGGAACTATTCTATTAAAGCATAATTGAATTGCAACTGGCTTTAAGTCCCAGTGGCTGCAAGATAGTAGTCAGGATTTGTAAGGCCTTGGTTTATGTTGAAGGGATTAATGCCTGTCACCAGGCATTTCCACATGTACCTTTTGTAAACTGAAGATTATTTGTGTTGCTAATATACTTCCTTTGATAGAAGAAATCCCTCCCATAACCCAGTAAGACCCTGTTTGGTATTCTAGTCTACTCAAAGCAAGTCCTATGCCTTAAGACAGTTATAGCCCTTGAATCACACAATTAAATTTTTTCTTAATTTTCTTAGTAGATTGCACGTTACCTGAGGCTGTGAGAGTGGTGGCTTTTCTGTACACACTTTTGCCAGGGCCAGCAAAATCACCTTGAAAACCTCACTTGATTGGTAGGAATTTTCTTCTCCTTTTTCTTTTCTGCAATCTGGGAATAAACTTTCTCTCTCCAGCTGGGTTCTGAATTCTGTGTTTGTCACAGTAATACACTAAGGAAAAAATAAGCATCTGTTCATTTTTTTTTTTTTTTTTTTCTGATCACCTTTTCTCTTTGTTGTTATTCTGTAACACTGTTCGGCGTACTAAGCCTCCACTGCTGGATCAAGCTACGGGGAATTTACCCTCTCACTCACTACAAGCCCTGTGGGCCTGCGTGCTCACACCCGGGTTAATTCCCTGGATCGTAGAGCTCGAGGTTGGGTTTCATTTTGGTCTGCTCCTCAAGCACCAGAAATTTTTGTTTATCTGTGGCTCTAATAATTTTTTTTCCTTATCCTTTTAATTTCCTCTTTTCTAATCCTCTGCCGGGGGCTGGTCTATTTCTAGGTGGATTTGGCTTACAGCCATCTTAGCCACCCCTCTCACACTTTCCCAGTGTGTCCTAGCAAAGAAAAAAAAAAGGATCCTTCAACAGAAATACGATAGCAGGTGGAAACCTTCCATTTATTCTAATTGCCTCTCTATTTATACTGTCTCAAATTTTCTTTAGATGAGTATTTATCTTTGACCTTTGTTTCCTTCTGTGGGATCATTTTTTTAAGGAGCAAATAATCTGCTCTGAGTTGGTGTAAAACAGCTACATAGGGAGGTTCTTGAGAGCAGGAGCCTTATTCTTGGATCCACACTACTCCCAATGCAGAATGGCTTAATAAATCTTTGTATTTGATGTCTAGAGAAATGAAGGTGATGATGATGATAGCAGCAGCTGCCATTTATTCAGTTTTATGAGAAACTAGACACAGTGCTAAATGCTTTATATTTATTATCCTTTTTCATTCCCCCATCAGCCCTGTGAGATAGCTTTTAATTACTATCCCCATTTTTCAGATGGGAAACTGGCTCAGGGACTTTAATTAATTTTCCAGAGATCACACAGCTAAAAAGCAGTCTCCCTCTCTCCCCTTCCCTGTTGACCATTACACCGACTGCCTACACCACACTTTTTGTTCTGTAAGTAGGGATAAGGTATCGGTTTTCACCCACATGGCAGCTTCTTAAAGGCTAGGACAGCATATACTTCTGTATCCCCTACTATGCCAGGTGTGACATTGAACACTGGACAATTCATCCTTTGGTTCTGAGTTGAACTCACTTCTCTGTGCTGTGGATCATTTAGGACATTTATGAGGTGGCCCACGCTGCTGTCACTAATCTTAGAAGCAACAAACTAGGGCAGATCTGAAGATAATTCTTATATATCAGTGAATCTGAAAGCCTCAACTTTTTGACATGTTCTGAGGGAGATTTTCTAAATGGCTGGCAGTGGGTGGGGGGGTGATCTGCAGATAGGGGTGTCAGTTCAGAGATGCCTGGGGCTTTGGGTGAATCATGAAGGTGTGAGTTTCGGAGAACAGAGTAACAAACTCCGAACCCTAAGCCTTCCCAGGATTTTATTGAGATCCCAAAGAGTCACTCACTCACACACGATGAACTGCCTATGCATTGGGACTGTCAACATCACCTAACAAGACGAGATTATTTATTGAACCCTCCTACCTACTTCTATTAAGTGGCTCCTTGAGTTTCTGTGAGGCTGACCAAATAGCTTAGATCAAGGGCAGGTAAGCTAAAGTTGGCTGTGTCTATCTTCCGTACTCCATTTGTAAGAGCTTCAGCATTCACAAAAACCGGTACTCTGACCTTTCCAATACCTCCTCAATATACTACTCAACTAGTACAAAGTACTAGAGGCTGAAACCTTTTGTATCACAGCTTTTGAGAGTATGATGATTCCAGGCTTAGTTGTATTTTGTCCCTTGATCTACCTTGGATTAACAGACTTGTTTTGTAGACTACGAAGAAAGGTATTAGAGCCATGCTAAATGTTGCTGCTTGTGTTCATTTTCTAATATGCCTAGTTCCCACTTTAATAGATCCCATTGGTCACATTTTAATTGATGTAAATTTTCCTCTGACCTTTTCTTCCCTTTTTTAAAGGTGATGGACAGAATCTGTTTACGAAAGACGTGACAGTGATCGAGGGAGAGGTTGCGACCATCAGCTGCCAAGTCAATAAGAGTGACGACTCTGTGATTCAGCTACTGAATCCCAACAGGCAGACCATTTATTTCAGGGACTTCAGGCGTAAGTTTCCATCTCTATAGTTGCAGATGGCAACTTTTTTACCTACATGTTGTCTTGATAAAGAGATTGCTAAGGCCACCTTTTTTAAATTTAATGTTAGATGCTTAAAGTTTAGTCAATTCTTTAGAGGGAAGAAGAGACAGGCAATCATAATCTTTCTACTTAATAGAAACCTTGAATGGCCCCTTTTAAAAGTAAAGCAGTCTTACTTTGCAATAGAAATTGATTGTAGTAATTCAAGGTGAATTGCAATCGAGTCCCAAATACTTAGCTGACACAAACAACTCAAACAGGGTAAGGCAAGGAAAATACGGCGTTCTGAAAGGTAATCCCTTTGGTTTGAAGATTGAAGTCTCCAAGGCAATACATGCCTATAAGCATAAAACCAAGTCTTCTCTCATCATAGCCTTTGGCATATAGAAGTTACTGTATGCTGAAATCTTTCCAAATGTAATATCACAAAAAACAAAATTGCAATGAACTTGTGTAGAATAGAAATGGTTCATATCAGTGTCAGGGCTTAGTAAGAGCAAGAATCAAATCTTTTGAAAAAAAAACAAAAAAAAACTGTTATTGGAGAGCATTGGTGCCCAACCAAAGCAAAGCATGTCCCTTCCCAGCTGCTTGTTCCCTTCCTCCCCAATACCTCAGGGTCATTCATGACCTGTGGAAAACGTTGATAAACCTAAGGAACATTTAAAAGGTTGAGGGAAGATAAAAGGAAATAAGCCAGCTTCTTTTCTTAAAGTTAATTTTTGTCATATACTAAGTTAGTCTTTGCCAAAATTAAGAAAGGATTTTGAAAGAGAACATTTGAACTAAATAAGAGGCCGACATATATCAGTTTTGCAGTGATTTTGATTTCCTGCTTAATGCCTAATCAGTTTCATACTGTGAAGCCAAATGTACTTAGGAAACCACAGGACCAGTTTAAGGCCCCCGCAGGCTCGAGGTCATCCACTTTTGGCAGCTCCACCTCAAATCACATCAAATATGTTAAGGTGCATCCAAGTTGCTTAGGTTTATTTTGCTATTAGATTGTTAGTTTTTAAAATAATTTTTCATTTTGCTTTTGTAATTAATACGAAGGCTTTTTTAGTTCTGTTTCATAATTTGAAACCCTTGTTTTTTGAAGGCCTTACTTACAATTTTTGAGGCATTTTAAAAGGCTGTAGGCCCTAGTCCCTGAACTTCCAGTGCCCAAAGGCTAGGGGGCCCTGGCAGTCCCTGCTTCAGGGGACTCTTGACCTGCTTTTTCCCTTTGTTTTCTTTTTGTCTATCTCTAGTAGAAAACCTGAAAACATGTATGAATAAGTGCTGAAAACTGACAGCATTTGGAATTGTGCCAAGATAGAAGGGTGTGTAGCTGGGTGTGTGTGCGCATATATATATATATATATATATGCACACACATACACACACACTCACACATGCACTCATATGCATAAGCTTCCTTTGGACAGGGTTATTTGTCTACATGAAGTTACTGCAAACACCCAAAATAGTAAGTCAAGAAGTACCAGATACAGCAAGATTTAATAAATAATTAAGGAAAATAGACTGTCCGTCCACCTTCTTACAATCACTAATTCCATGTTTTGTTTCACAGCTTTGAAGGACAGCAGGTTTCAGTTGCTGAATTTTTCTAGCAGTGAGCTCAAAGTATCATTGACAAACGTCTCAATTTCTGATGAAGGAAGATACTTTTGCCAGCTCTACACCGATCCCCCACAGGAAAGTTACACCACCATCACAGTCCTGGGTAAGAAATGCATGTGGGGCTTACCTGGGGAAATGGAACAGGGATGGACCTTTTACAGCAGCAAGAAAAAGGTTAATGGTGAATTCTCCTGTTCAAACTTGTTTCAGGAAGAATCACCGCCCATCTTGCTGAATTTTAAAAATAGCCTATTTTACCAAATGCTCTAAGGAATGGCAATCAGCAGTCTTTATAGATTCCACCTGCTCTTGGGTTTCAAACCTCAAGCTTCAGAAGCAAAGATCAAGAGAATTTAGAGCCCTCAAATGAATCACTCACCACATGAAACGTTATTGCTTCTAACTACTGGGATTTTTTTCTTCCTTGTGTGCGGGAGAAGGGGAGATGGACTCCCAAATCTATACCCCATGGCAGAGCTCAGTTATGAAATCCATGTAATGATTTTTCCTTCTGAGTTACATCCTCATTTTAATATTGTTGATCTCCTTTTCATTGGCTTGACTCATGGCCTTGTTTATTGCTTATACTCTAGATTATGCTGTCAAAATCATACTCCATGAACATAAACTTTGCCACAAATTGCAGTCATTGGACATAGAAGAGTTAAGAGCACTGTAATGATAATAAGCAAAGAACTGTTGACAGGCTGCTAGGTACACCTCCAGTGAGCTGAGTGTCTTCATTTATGATCACCAGATTGTGAGTTTCAGCAAAATCCCAGTGGCCAGGTTTCCATGTTTATATTTTAATATAGTCAGCAGATATTTCTATGTTGAAGGTGGTCTGAATTAGTCACCTTTAGACAAGCTTACTCTACTGCATAACACCAGCTGATTTGGATTCTTGAAGCTGAATTTTCAAAGACATACACTATAGCATGAGGCAAGATCTCTGATTTACACCTTCGGGAAGATGATGAATCAAAGTCTATTTGAGGCGGCAGACTGCAGCTTTTCAGTGTAATGATATGAAGATTAAAGAGGAAAGATAAATATGAAGGACATTTTTGCTTGGTATGTGTGCACATATATGTATTTATGGATGTACATATTGAGCTGCTGCCTCATTACTTTACTTCAACACAGCTGTAGAAGGGAAAATTTTTTTATTCATTAAGCTAAAACATAACCCTAATGCTCACATATATGTTTTTGACAACAGGAGTATTGATTTTAGAAAGTTGTGTTTAAAACCTGTCCATACAATTTCTAATCTGGTCTGTGTTTAATGATAGATGGCTGTCAGATAATCATATTTGTCACTATTGTGGTCTCAATCCAGATTAGACCTGTAGAAATAGTAAGCATGGGAGGTTTTCCTGGGATGACTATTTTGGTATTTTGCAGATGTACCAAATTTGCAAGCATAAATTTGAAGTTTTCTGTCTGTCTGCTTGTATCAGAGTATTTGAAAATGCTCTTTGCTTATTGGAGTAAGTCATTAGCAGCATAGACTTCAAATTGACCATCCACTCATCCACCCTTTGACTCATCATTGTTTATGGCATTTCCACAAAAGTGACAGTCATAAAATCTATTTATGGCATTTTGAATTTTCAGAGTATTTTACTACACATACCTTTACATATTTATATGTTGTTTCCACAGAAGTAAAATGATAATAACAGACGTTAGACATCTTGCCTGGGTTACAAAGCACTCAATAAGAACCAAAAATCTTAGAATTCAGAATAAACCTTACAATTCTGTTTTACAATTACAACCTTTGTGTCTTCCAGTCTAGGTTGTTTTCAGTTAAATACCGAATGCTTTTGTTTTAAGATTTTTTTTTTCCTAAGGGCACACATCTTTTGTTTTCAGGAGTATATCTAGCCATTGGCAAGCAGTTACTACTGCCTGTCATTTTCTGGTGCCTGATACATTTATTCTCAAAACAACTGCTTTAGATCGGTTTGGCTCTGAATACACCATGTGCGTGGGAGCCAGTGTGCCAGCACTAGAATTTTGAGAGGCATTATGCCTGTAATCCTTTTGGAGGTCTGATTATTCTAGAAGTAATAAGTTCCTACTTGTATTTTATAGAAGTATTAACTTAAATGTACTTGAAAGTAGCACTTTCAAGCATGAAAAGTAGTAGATGTTCTTTCTGTAGATATTATTCATTCACTTAATATTCTTTCCATTTAATTTACTCTAGGATTCCTTGACAGAGTAAAATTGTTGTCATCAGTGTTTGAGTCTTTCATTTTCCAAAATCTGTCAATTTCCACTGATACTTGTATATCCAAACCTTTCTCGTAAGGTTTAGAGTTTTCAGATATTACAATGAATGAAGAATGACATTAGCATCTTCGTTGCTATCTGCAGTTCTCTGAAAAGGACTCCGTGTGTACTTACACAGCTGTCAAACTTCTTGATAGGTTGAAGATGCTCATTTTAGTGCATGTGTCTGTTAGTTATTTGATGCATTCAGTAAAAACTTCAGCGTAACTATAAGATGGAGATAGGTACTTGTTAATGTTGTTTATGCTATTCTGTAGTTACTATTATGCTTATGATCTTATCCATGTAAAATCTGAAGACTCTCCTATGATATTTTGTATGCATTTGGTGCCTTTAAGGATATTCATTCACTCCTTCCACTTGTGACGATTTTGTTTCTTTCTCCAGAACATACCGTAGGACTCTCTTTATACTACTATTCGTAAGAGGAGATGAATGAGACAGAGAATACACTTCTTTAAGATTAATATAGTTGCTGATAATAGTAGCTAATATTATCACAGTCCTGTCCTTCTAAGATTAGTGTTCGTTCTTAAGATTCCAGGGACAGGAGAACCTAATTATTTTAAAGGGTCTTAGAGTGAGATTTCACATACTGATCAGCTTTAAGACTCCTCTTTTGTTGTAATTAATGTGACTCATCTTGATATTGCTGATTTTTGTTAAATGTTGTAGGCGTAATGTTTATAATTAGCACTCTTATAGATTTGAGGTTAGCTAAAAGAACCTTGACATTTCATTACTGTTTTCTGGTATTTCCCTCTAAGTGATTTTCATTCAGGTTTTCATCTATATGCACCTCCTTAGAAGTATCTTTGGTTATTTTCATTAATGGCTGCAGGCAGTTTTTACTAAATGTGCCTGTTTAGTGGACCATGTGTAAGTATATTCTCTGGTTAGCAGCAGTTTTAATTCATTTTTCTTATAAATGGATTTTTATACTTTACTAACCTTTTGTATTAGAGTAGACATTATGAAGCTAAAGGAAAAACAGGGTAGAATTAATAGACCAAAATAAGTTTTAAGATTTTCTTGTCCAACCCTTTTTTTTTTTTTTTTCAGAAAAACAGGTTTAAATCACCTCATTTATATTTTTGAAAGCTTTGTTGCTCTTAAAAAAAAAAAAAACTGAGCAAAGTCAGCTTTGTAACATATCACTAAACTATTATGATTCACATTATCAGATTTTATTTTATAAACCAAACAACTCCAGTATACATGCCTATTTCTTCTTCTAACCTTAGCTAAGATCAGAAATACTGGTCACAATCTTGAGAAAACTATTTACGGGCTTGGAAAAAAAAATCATTCAGTGATTTCACAGGATGGTGAGCTCAACAATAAATAAGCCCTTTATTTTTCTACACTGGTCACATTTTTTTTCCTTTTTTTTGAGATGGAGTCTCCCTCTGTCGCCCAGGCTGGAGTGTAATGGCCTGATCTTGACTCAATGCAACCTCCACCTCCTGGGTTCAAGTGATTTTCCTCCCTCAGCCTCCTGAGTAGCTGGAACTACAAGTGCCCACCACCTCACCTGGCTAATTTTTGTATTTTTGGTAGAGACAGGATTTCACCATGTTGGCCAGGCTGGTCTCAAACTCCTGACCCCAGGTGGTCCACCCACCTCTGCCTCCCAAAGTGCTGGGATTACAGGCGTGAGCCACTGCAACACTGGGCGCATTTTCTAATGCTTTTGAAGTTTTCCACATTTTTACCTTGGCCATAAAGTTGAAGATGATGTCAGCTCTTTGGGCATATGATCCTAGGAACCAGCACTGGTTCAGGAACTCACTCTGAAGAGTTATAGAGTAGAATATATCCGTTGCAATTGTTTGGATAATGCCAAACAACAAATAATCCAGATGAGGACCTAGCTGCCTGTCAGGCTGTCAGCCCCCAAACGAAAGCTGGAGGAGACATTGGTGAATTTTCCTTGATCTTTATCTGTACCTGTCCCTTTTCATTTCCTTACTTTGGACCAGCAGACATTATTGATAATGTGGAAGGAATACACCCTCATCTTTATTAACCAAATGGAGGCAATAAAGACTTTCCACCGAGAAATATCATTGAAGATGAATGGGTAGTGAAGGTTAGGAGAAGCTTGGGGTAAGCAGAGACAAGAGGTTTCCAGGCTCAGCATGAAAACCAAGAGAATAAAGGAAAGTTATCCAGGAACACAGGAAACAACTATCTGAGTATGTGTGAGGCTAATTAGATTCCACTAAGACTCAACAGAGATACACAGAGGAGTCTTTTAACAACTGCTGGACTGTCGCATCAAGAAGATTCCCATGTTTCCACAGAGGGAGCATCAAAGTGTTGCTCCCAAATTTATACAGATAAAGTGGGATCTGATCTGCCCCATTCCCTAGGGATTTCCCAGGTTGCCAGTGGCTTTAGCCATTTGCCCTCTTTGTCACATACTAAGAGAGCCACCTTCCTGAGGTCCTATCCCATCGGTTACATTGCTCCATTACAGTTCTCATTAGGAACCACTGCATATTTCAACATGAAAAATTATTTTCATCACTCCTATTTTTTCGTGGACCTGGAAAGGTTTTTTTTTTTTTTTTTTTTACTTTCATTCCTTCATTTGTTGAGAAGACACTCCTATATTTGTTACACCTTAGTTGTTTCCTTTTCATTTTTTCTTATAGCACTCTTTAAGGTCTTATTTTCTTTAGGCTTTTCCTCTGACATTTGATCTAACAATAGCATGTAAAAAAATTCCTATAATACTGCACTCAGAATGGAGTAGTATTTATTAGTCCTAAACATCTAGTCTCTCCGTGTATCCCCTATCAACCATCTAGGTATGTGTGATGAAAATCTGTAACCTACCTGACTATCATCTAGCATGTATAAACTATGTGAAAGATACAGCTAGTTGAAGTCATTCCATTTCTTCTGTTAAAGCCTTTCTGTGTCTCATAAAATGCTAGCAGATGTGAAACTCTAAATTAGATGTTAAATTATCTTTTTGTTTACTTTTTCTTAAAATGTAAACTAAGGTAGTTCTTTGCCATGTTTAACTACTCATTTGGGCCATATCATATTAGCAACACATCCATTTGAGCAAATATGTTGTTTTCCTTGTACACGGGAAATAAAGAAGAGGGATCCTTTGGCTGTACTCATTACACCCCCCACCACCAACACCACCAAACACTATCTTGCTAAGGAAGTATGTGCAACAAGTCATTTTACTTTTACTTTTCTATCATTCTCTATAGGAATTTTCAATTGCTCCAATTCAGTGTAAAAGTCTTCCTGTGGGCAGAATTTTCACATTGTGGACTAGAACAGTTGGAAATCCCAAATACATGGTTTAATCCCATAATTTATTGAAGCAGTATCAGAGATTTATTATTCAACTTGATCATCAGGATGGCATGTTTATACATATTTAATTTCTTGTTTCTCTTCTGAGTTGAGAAACTTATTAATCATAAGTCTTGGAACTGTCTTTGCTTATTCATAGTGGTCAGGACACATATTCTTAGATTCACTGTACTGAATTCAGTATTCTTACTGATTTTTATTTCAACAGGCTCAGTCCTGAGGTAAGGTTGCATATGAAGTTTTACTGTCAACTCAGTTTCATAAAAGATATATTATCATCATCATCATCATTGTCACCATCACTGTCACACTGCGCACTCTTGATTTGATAGTCAGTATTTTAACTCCCCAATCTGTTATTTTGACCATTTTATCAGTATTTTAACTCCCCAATCCATTATTTTGACCATTTTATCACATATATGGTTAATATGCTTACAGAAGGGTGGTTTTAATTCTGATATGTAAATCTACTTACAAGCACTTAAGAGTCTCTCTCATCTTTGGTTTCCAAAATCTGGAGCACTGGAATTCAGAATATGGAAAATTGCTGCAAACTAATTGGCATTTCTTATATTACTGCATCTTCATATTCCAAAGGATTTTATTACTACATTATCCATCAGAGGTTATGATTACATCTGGATCTCTATGAATCATTTTAATTACATGAAACTGGTTTGAGACACAATTTTTCTGTGCATTTTATGGTGAGTGATTCTTTTAGGGGACACAAAGATTTTTATCTTTGCCGTTGACTTTGGAATCTTTCATTTGAAGATTGAAATTCAAGAGTTGAGTTCAAGGAGAAATACTGCTTTTGGGGGTTTCCTGGTAAGGATGATCGTTTCAGTAGTAGGTACTCCTCTTTTATATCTACTTTCTGGTTAGTTTTTGAATGGTGACTAAAATCTATATTGATATAATATGCTCAGTGATAAGAGTGAGACATTGGTTATTATTATTATTTTTATTTTTGAGATGGAGTTGCGCTCTTGTTGCCCAGGCTGGAGTGCAACGGCGTGATCTCGACTCAGTGTAACCTCCGCCTACCGGGTTCAAGTGATTCTCCTGCCTCAGCCTCCCAAGTAGCTGGGATTACAGGCATGTGCCACCGTGCCCCGCTAATTTTGTATTTTTAATAGAGACGGGGTTTCTCCGTGTTGGTCAGGCTGATCTCAAACTGCTGAACTTGGGTGATCCGCCTGCCTCGGCCTCCCAAAGTTCTGGGATTACAAATGTGAGCCATCGTGCCCAGCCACACTGGTTATTTTATAACATAAATTTAGGATAGAAATTCTAAATTAACTGATTTTGCATAACTCACTTTATTTGATGATTACTTTGTATTTCTTTTTCCCCTCTTGTGATGATTTAAATTCCCATCAGGAATGTCTACTGTTTTTCTCCTTTTTGATAGCAACAATGCAAAAATTTATTCTGTGTTTATAAAGCACGTATGTTTAATTTGTAGTCCCACCACGTAATCTGATGATCGATATCCAGAAAGACACTGCGGTGGAAGGTGAGGAGATTGAAGTCAACTGCACTGCTATGGCCAGCAAGCCAGCCACGACTATCAGGTGGTTCAAAGGGAACACGGAGCTAAAAGGTAAGCTGCAGACTGCCCCACAGTGAAGTAGTTAGTTGATTCCAGCAGGCATGCCTTTGTGAAAATCAAGGACAAATACAAAACATGCCCATGAAACAAAAGTATTCATTTAGATATGGTTTATAATCAATTACTAAATATGTCTGAGGCCAAAGCATAAAAGCATTTTATTGTTCTAATCCATGTCCTCATTCTGCTGTTTGAGGGTTCATGGTGATAGCTGTCTCTCTACTCAGATGCCCAGAAAGAACTAAAACTGTAAACTAGAACTCTTTAGGCTAGGAAAAATTTTCATGAGGGCTGTCTCCTGAGCTCGGGCTGTCTCTGTCTGTACCTTCAATTCTAATTGCTTTTACCCTGTCTTTTGCAGAGACCTAGAGGGGATCAGAACCCCACATTTTCAGGGTATACATTTAAAAAAATGTTTAACAGTCTTTCGTATGGTAAATTCCAAGTCATTCTGACATCTATTGCACTATCAACTGTGTTGACTATATGCTTTCCTTTGCACTAAGTGGACTAACAATTTCATCTTAATTGTGAATTTACAGGGACCACCTTTATTGTGAAATTTGTGATTCAGTTGCCCAATTCACCAGCCTGTTCTTATGCAGTCTGTGATTTTGTGATGACAGTACAAGGCAGCTCCTTTAGCCCCTTTCTGATCACCTTTACCTCTGTACTGGGCCATCCCGGGTTTGGGTCCTGGATCCTCAAATACCTGCCACCTCAGGTGTTTCATCAGATAAAGGAGACAGCCTATACCCTATCTGACCATTTTTTGCTAGTAATCTTAAATTCCACATGTATTTCTGCATTGAGATTCCTTCCTTTTCAAAGTTACCCTGCAGGTAGTACCCTGCACAAAGGTCTTAGGGGCTGAACTCCTCTAATTGTTTGACAGAAATGCAGTGGCATGCTTCAGTTTCCTCTAAAATAGGGATAATCATATTACATACTTTATGGAATTTTTATGAAGATGAAATGAGTGAATAGTTGTAAAGTATTTCGCTAATACTCGGGCCAAAGTAAGTGCTGTATATGATATGTGCTTGTTAAATAAATAAAGAGCGTGAGAAAGAAAAGAATCAGCCCTTTTAGAAAGAGGATATAGAAATCTATATCTGGAAGCAGATAAATCTATATATAACAGCTTAAGTTTCAAGAAGCTTGTTCTGTTTTAATCTCCTATTTCCTAGGTATGGTTTTGGAAGGAAGGAGTTTCTCATTTCCTCTCTGCTTTTCTGTCTAAGTGAATTCAGCCATTAAATGTGTACCGATAAGTACAAAACATTAAAAGAAAGTTAATGGTGTGCCATGTTCCTGGGAGTGCTGAGTTCAGGAAGGGACTGCCTTGGCCTATTCATTCCATCCGGAAGCCTCCTCCCTCCTTTTCTGGGTGTTCTTGGACGTGTCTCCCATCTGGCCCCAAGCCCTGTATCTTACTTTGCTCTAGCCCACTGCCACTGCATTTTTGTGGTCTTCCAAAAGTCTCAGAGTTTAAACATTTCAATTACAATTTCAATTATGTAAATCCATTTAGTTACTTTCTCTCTTAATTGTTGATGGTGGGAGTAGGCAAAGGGGGTTGTTTGTAACTCTACTGCTTGTTGAATTACTTAGGGGATTTGGATAATATCCTAGAATTTCTAAATGGCATGACAGCCTAGTCGATATTTCAAGTTCAGATGGTTATAGGGGTGAAAAATATTTTTCTTTTTCTCCTCCTGAATACCTTGAGCAGCCAGATGTCAAAATGTTTCAACTTTCAGCTGTCTTTTTCTGGGAGGTTTTAAGATAGAAAAACCATACATAATATATTTCAGTAAAAATAGTGTATGGTATTTGGACTTGAAGTATATCTTAAATACTATGCTGCCAGGTTGAAAAGTCATAAATTAAGGAAATAAACATTTTATCAGGTAACTATCTACAGGTTACACTCATCCCAAGTAACTGCCATCATATTTGTTAAAATAGCAATGTTGGGGTTAGAGGACAGAGAGGGGGACATAAAAACAAACTGATGGAAATTCACCCAACTCTGGAGTCTCGGTACATTTTCTGTTCCCCAGGCAAATCGGAGGTGGAAGAGTGGTCAGACATGTACACTGTGACCAGTCAGCTGATGCTGAAGGTGCACAAGGAGGACGATGGGGTCCCAGTGATCTGCCAGGTGGAGCACCCTGCGGTCACTGGAAACCTGCAGACCCAGCGGTATCTAGAAGTACAGTGTGAGTACCCTGGTATCTTATTCTGAGGGCGTAGAGTTGCAATTACATAGAAACTCTTCAGAAGCCATTTATTCAATGCATTCATTTTATATAGTATACATAGAATTCTTATTTTTGCTAGAAAAATAAAGGATTATTTTATTGAGATATTGTACTGCCGTATTACAAAGTGCCAATGAGGATTTGAAAATGCTACATTGAACCCAAAGGTAAAACTGAAATGATTTCAATCTGCTCTAACACGTGACTTAATTAATTTCTTTGCGTATAGACTGTCGTCATTTCTATGCCAACTGCAAAATCTAGGGTAATTTTCCCCCTTTTTTAATCCCATCATAAGTATTGAAGTTTGTATAGAAGGGATTTTTTTCCCATTCTACATCAGCATTTTGTTTTAAATGGCATGTCCTCGTCTATTTTAGCTTAAATTATAGCAATGAGTTGAAAAGTCGACTCTTTGGGATCATTGCCACAATCTTGATGGCTTCGTCAATAAAAGCTAGATCGTAGTGAGTGAGGTTTTCTCCTTACCATGCCCTGTAGACTGAATATGTTGTCCTCATCTTCTCCTCTGGACCCTTCTGCTTGAGAGGAAAAAGTCTTTTTCTGCACAAAGCCATTCTTATGCCAAGGTTGTGGCTAAGTAGCCAGCTTCTCACTTTGTATTTGGCTTCTGAAAAATCAAGGTGATCTTTGAGTATGCATAATGAAATGTTACCAGAGTTTGGTTGGGATGGCAGTGATTGGATGTCTGATAAGGGAAAAGCTTTACCCTTTGTGAATCATTGGATTAATTTCCTAGGGCTGCCGTAACAAACTGCCACAAACTTGGTAGCTTAAAATAGCAGAAACTTCTTTCCTTACAACTCTGGAGGCCAGAAGTCCAAAATCAAAGTTTTGGCAGGACCACACACCGCCCCCCCCGCCCCCAAAAGACTCTAGGGATGGATCATTCATTGACTTTTCCAGCTCTGGGAGTCCCAGGAGCTCCTTAACTTGTGGCTTTGCCACTCCATTCTCTGCCTTCATCATCACATGACCTTCCCCTCTCCTCTGTGGGTCTCTCCTCTGTATGTTTTTCTGAGGACACTTGTCATTGGATATAGGGCTCACCCAGATAATCCAGAATGGCCTCATCTTGAGATCCTTAAGCTGATTTCCTTTGTAAAGACCTTTTTTTCCAAATTCAGCTACAGTCACAGATTCCAAGGGTTAGAACATGGACTTATCTTTGGGAGCCACCGTTCAACTCCATACAAGCCCTATTATTTGTCTAAATGATCTGAGCAAAATGGGAAGGCAGGAAAAGTTATAAAAAGTTGCTTCTAAGAAACCATCCCATTCCAACCTTTTCTTAACTCTGTGAGCTTGGCTCAGTTTAACATTACATAATGCAGGGTTTCCTCCTTAATTCATTTAATCTGCTTCATTACAAAGCTTCATTATGGGCATCATGCTTATAATTTTCATATCACTAAAACTATTGTGGTATAATGTCCCTATAATGGGAAAACAGAAATGATCAGATATTATCTAAATTAGCAGATAGTAGGTTTCTTGTGACTTTGTTAATATGTAATTCATTTAAGCAAACTTAATATCCATTAACTTTCCTTGTTGGGGCCCATTAGCTTTAATAATACATTAGCTCCTTCGTACATCCTGAGTAGATATTCACCCAGTTTCCACCCCTAAACTCTTTCAGTATTTTCCCAGAATATCTTTTAAATAGAATATAGTCCCACCCACCTACCAAATTACCCTCACTCCCAAATGCAAAATATTTCAAGTGCTACACCTCCTACTCCTTGGAAAACTTGATAATGATCCTTATAAGCCTTGGTTTCCATAATCTGTAGATTCTAAGACAAGGAATACAGCTCCACATCTGAATCCACTTGACTTCAATCTAACAAAGTACTGCTAGCCTTTAATTGCAGGAAAGTGACTCTAATGCCCTCCAAAAACAAGGATGCACCAATTGATCATTTTAAACTGTAATATGGCACCTTTTTGTGGGAGACTCTGTTTTTTATCCAAGAAAATCATACAAATATTTTAGCCTTTATTCCACTTTTTGGAATATACATAAGGAAAAATACTTTTGTATAAAGGGAAGCTAAGATAATTACAATGCATTATATTAACCTGAATGGTATTTTGCATCTGGTTTGATATCTTAAGTAAGGCTCTCTGTGCTCAAGAAAGTTCACTACCCTCCACTCCTAGAGCACTACTGAGAACTTTGCAGAGTCAGCCAGGAATACCTTTTGTATCTTCTTCAAACACAATTGGAATTCTCTACATCATTTCCTACCAGCTTTACTCTCCTTGAACACTAGCAGCTATGCAGTAACAAAAAGTTTCATTCTTCAAATGCCTGAAGCACTCAGTCACTGGGCCCTGAAGTCTGATCAGTCATTGCCCATTGCTGTTGATGGCTCAACTCCAGTGCCCGCCACAGCCGTCCTCTCTCTGCAGACAAGTAGCACCATATTTTGATGACCATGAGGAAAGAAGAGACACTCGAATACATGAGATTCCTAGAATAATTTATTCAGTAGCCACTCTGCATGGAGGCTGAATTATTTTGGATGCCTGTGAGGAGTAACATTGCACCTGGATTTTAATGTTGACTCATGCCCTTGAAGTCAGCAGTTCTTAACCTTTTGGGGATCATTGGCCCCTTTAAAAACCCTTTGATAGCTATAGACCTGGAAAAGATGAAGACAATCACATATTCGGCATATTCTACTTACAATCTAAGGAGTCCATTTACCCCTCAGGGTTTTCATAAATTCAGTTATTTGAGGACCACTTTCACAAATTTGCCACGTTCATGCGTCATCTGTATTTCTACCTGATTTAGAATTTTTCTTTAAGTCACTTTATCGCTTTAACCTAACCAGGGCCTATGTAAAAATATCTATTAAATTACACATTTAATTTGTTACATATACTGTCTAATAAGCTTTAAAATAAATGTACAACTAATTTTTTTCAATGTCCTTTGCCACCTAAAAAGATTTCTTATGTTCTTGGTGAGAAACAATAGATTATCACTAGGAAATACTGATCCCATTCATGGACCTCAGAGTTTACTCCAGGTAAATAAGGCTACCTTGGGGGCAAATCTAATCTGATATCATTGGTATTAAATACGCTCACTTGTTTAAGCCTGGCTGATTTTACTCCATGAACGTTCATGGAAAGCTCTCTTTATCCCCGTCTAAGATGAATGGATGTTAACCAGGACATGAACAGGGTTAAATGACAGATCATGGATTTGAATTCTACATGAAGCAATTTTTTTAAAATACTATTAAACAGGAAATAATGAAAACCTGCATTATATGTCATTAAATATTTTACTTTAAATAAGACAGGGAAAAAAGAGAGGAGGGATAAAAAAGAAGGGAAGTGTTGCACTTCTGTCCTTAAAATGGAGTGCTACCATACTGCATAGAAGACAAGGCTTGAGCTACGACTTGGAATTGCTTTTGTCTTGTGGATTTAAGTCCTAATTAATTGAACCAGAATTTTGCAGTGTTTGTTTGTTAGGACCCTTATTTGTGATACCAGGAGAAATTGTTGTGCCCAGTTATGTGAAAAATCAGCCAGATGTGTATGCTGTCATACTTTTAATAATCCTTAAGTTTTCGGTGAGTACAGATATTAATTGTGTAGTATGCATTGCAGTGATTAACATCAATGTAATTTATCATCTGGAGATTTCTGAACATAAATAAATGAGTTGTTTTGTTCAGCAAGGTGTTGACCCCTTCAGAATCAGTGAATTAAAGTCCCCCCCCTTTTTTTATTATAAATATGAAAGGCACCACAATCAGCCAAGTGTTCAGTTATTTGATTTTCTGGGGCATTAGCCGCTCTTGTTTGTGACATTTCCCTGTTGGGTGCTCGTTTGCAAGCTCATTAATAAGGTTTTCTCATAGGAACGTTGCTGGGAATGAAGAACATAACAGTAGGTCTCTTAGTTTTCTAGCTTTCATTCTGAGACTCAGCAAGGGTATAGCAGCAGCACATAGTTAAATGTTTAAAACAGAAAATAATTATGCTCCCAAGCTGGAAGAGCTCAAAGCTCTCTTTCCTTAGATGTTACGCAGAGAACAGTTTTGCTTTTTAATGTTCCGAGCTATATGACCCCAAAATCTTTCCGTGCATTTTTTTCTTGCGAATGTCTGTACAGGTGGTGGTGCCCAAATTCACAACATGGTTGATTATAGCAGAGCGTGATACAATTGTAGCACGGTTAGTAGAGCTTCAGATCTGAGGGAATGTACTCTTGTCAAATAAAAGCCTGTTTAAACGGGAACAGTTCACTGTCTGAGCGTTAAGAGAAAACTGTCTAAATAGCATCAAGGTGGCAACACATAGCGACATAAGCTGGGAATTCAAAGAAAAGCTGTGACCCTCAGTATGGAATTCAGATTGCTTTGCGCAAGGGAGGAAAGGCTTCCTCTAGACTGGGGTGAATATGAAGCTCTTGAATTACTGCTATGTGGCTTCTGCTCTCACCCATCATAGCCTTGCTCTTTAAAATGTTTGGCAAAAAATCCTCATTTTGTGAGGGTTTTGTGTTTGTGCATATTTGAAAAAAAGAAAGAAAGCTCAGAGATGAGTTTTGAAAGGAAGAATGAAAACAAAGACTCTAGAATTGGGTGTTCGAATGCCATGCCTGCTCTGATTATCATCTGACAGTTAATCGTATATGTGGGCATCATTTTCAAAATGAGTTTTATTGACTGAATGTAGCTAGGTATTTTATAAATCCATAGCCCTGTTCATCCAAGGTCCAGAGAAGGGTGGATTTTTTTTTCTTTCATTCCCTCAACTGGAGGAAAATTGGGCATTGAGGAGATGATCAAAACCTGTTCTTTATCTGTGCCAAAATAAATGTTTCTCTGGTATTGATAGTGCCCTGCAGTGAAGGAGAGAGGAAAACCTGGAAATCAGAAAATCTTTCCTATTTGGAGTGGAGGATAACACTTAGTTTCCAAGAGCAGCTTCTATATCAAATCCTCTCCCTCATCAATTCTGTTTCCAGGTTGTATTCTTCAAAGCATAATAGCTGGCGTTTTCAGATTTGGCCTGTTTCTCTCTGATCTCCAGTCTCTCTCTCTCTCTCTCTCTCTTTTTAAATGGAATACACTCTTCCTCCTACTCTCCCTTTTATTTTTTTTTAAAGCAGTCAATTGAGTTTCAGGGAGGTTATTTTTGTATTTATGATTCCTTATGAGAAATAATCAAGGAATGAACCCCGATTGAAGCTAATTTTTTAACCTATTATTTCTTTGTGGTTAACACAGAGTAGTGTTTGTTCCAAGTTCCTGATATTATAAGGACTATAGATTGTTAGTGATACAATCTGCAGTACCAAAAGTGTCAAGAGGCTGAGTAACCAGTGTTCAAAATACAAAGAGTGAGTGTTGGGCAAATACATCGTGAGCAAGACTGGAATGACCCTTAAGGGAAAAGCCTTTGCCTTTATACCTGCCTTCTGAATGCATACCCTGCAGAAAGAAGCCTGTTTTACTAAGAACCACCTCCTCTCATCTCACTGACCTTAATGTATTTGTCAAAGATGTGTCTGTGTGGCTGTGGACATTGAATACTTACATAGTGAAACCAGTCTTCTAATGTACATACTTCACGTAATGGTTTTTAACTCAAGGTCAAATTTTGATTCTATGGAAGGTTAAATAGTTGTGAAGCTGGCATCTAAAAATCTAAAAGGAATGGTCAAACAACATCCTTTCTGATTTCCTGTAAGACACCACTTAGAGACACATCGGAAGTGCTAAATAAATGTGTAGTGAAGTGGAAATATGTAAAGCAGAACACCTGGGCTGAACCTCCGATTTGGGGGGCTGGATTGACCTTCCAAAAGAAAAACACAATTATATTCTGTGATGAGGACTAACAGGAACTCATAATCTGATTTTATTTATTTTTTATTCAGTAGTAAAGGTGGAAGGAGAAGTCCATGACCCAATATTTCTTCACTGTCTCATTCACTTATTCCTTCATTCATTCATCCAGCAACTATGTCTTGAATGCTTACTGTGTGCCAGTCCCTGGCACCGTTCTAGTTACCAAGACTTCAAGAAACAGAACAAAACAAAACAAAACAAAAACCCTCTCTTGTTACAGAGGGAACATTCTTGTACAGAAAATCTTGCTATAGGGATTTTCTTGCCCAGTGTTTGCTTACAAATGATGAGAATTGCTTCCAAGACATGGAAGAATATTCTGTGAGTGTGTACCCCCATTTAAAAAACACTGGGAACAAAGCTTTCTGCCACCCCACCATGGGATCAAATTTGATTCTTTTTTGTAAACAGTAATTCTAATACCCACAAACCTACCTGAAAGTCTCAGCAAGAGAAAATTGCTTTCTACTGTGGTATTGGTCTTACGTCAGTCCCACCAGATTTGACTCATCCCACTCACAATAGTTCAGCCCTCTTCAAGAAGCCCAGTTTCAGTACTATGATTCATAACAACAGATGTAACAGCAGGAGGTTCTTCACCTTGCAAACAAACAAAATAAATGGCAGTGAAAATTATTCATGAATGTATTATGACAATAGAAAGCAAATCTTTTGCAAGATGTTCTCTTTAACTCCTCTGAGAGATCTATGTGACTCCGTTCATTCACCAATCCCAGTCACCTGGCATTGCTAGACATTGCCCTCCTTTGGTTGCAAAGCTGTCCTCCCCCAACAATTTAGACAGGCATATTGTAGGGGTTGATTCTTGCTTTGGGCTCAAACAGCTTCTAACACCCACCAAATCTCAGGTTAATCTTTGCATTGTCGTTCTACTCCAAACTCCAATAATCCTCCATGATTGACAAAGACTCTTCAGTCAATGCTTCCTCACTTGAATGCACAGGGGCTGACCCAGACCCGCTACCCAGACATTCTGATATCATCTGTGCTCATGATGCCCTTGAGTTCTCCCTGGTAGGACTTGAAACAATTAGCACTTAATCCACAAGCATCAAATCCCCATACTCCCTGGTGTTTCAGAATATTGGGTGAAATCTAAGTAAGAAACATGAAGAAGAGCCTGTGTCCCAAATGCAGTTGCAGAAACAGATTTGCACTCAAGCCCCTGGACCTGGTTGCACTGAGCACATCAAAGAAAATATGACACCTGCATTTCCTAATTTAGAAATTCTCAGGAACAGAGGGAAGGTTGTGGGAACTCCAGGGATAATAGGTCTCCCGCTGGCCTGTCTCCTGCCAGGGTATCAGGATGCCTTTTCCATTGACTCAGCTCTGCTCCTCTCTGCTATCCCAGTCATGAAGAAACTGCAAAGTACCTTTTTCTAAATAAACGAATGCAAAGACCTGATACATTAGCGTTTGGACCTACAGAGGAGACTGTGTCTTTTCATTTACATAGGAAACTGAAATACAGGTTCAGAATCTTGAGTTTCATCTTCTGAAAAGATCACAGAATGTGGTGCAAGGTCAGACTGGCATGAAATCAATTGTAATCTGCCAGCAACCCATTCCAGCCTCTTTAAGAGTTTCCTTTTATATATTTTTTCCCTTTATAGAGAGAGCAAAGTACATTTAAAGAAAGTCTCATCAAATCAGAATGTCTTTCTAATATATTTTTTTTAATTGGTTGCTACTGTAGTGTGACCTAAAGCCTCCTGGTATTTAACCCTCTGTGCAACTTTGACTAATGAACAAATTTTGTCTGCTATAGCAGTCTTGCTAAATGTCTTTTACGGGGTTTAAAAAAATTTACAGTGTATTATGAAAACCTCAGATCCCTCGACCTAATTGATTGGCTGTTGGTGATGCCATGTCTATAACTGTAATGTTCTTTAAGTGTACAGACCTAACTATTTTTCTTATTTTTATATAGCAGTTCCATTTTATAATGACATTAAGCCATTCTGAGTGATACATTTCTGGGCAGTTATTGCACTTGGGTAGAAAGTATCATCTGGCTTTTGGCCTCGTGCCTTACAACACCAACCGAGGTGTAAAATGATCCCCCAGAAAATGTACTAGGCTTTACCTCATTACTTAAAAATAAATCTTGGAGGCTGGTTCTGTTTCAGAAAAGGTTTGGTGGGTTATAACATTTGATTTATGAACATAATTAAAATATAAATGATGAGCTCTGGGCTAGTCAGTCAGCCATCTGGATTGTTCGGTATTTTGACATATTCATATCGTAGTTAGGCTCTTCAATGGAAAATTTTATGTCCCTTACTTCTAGAGGTGCCAGTGGAATCCCAGGGTTTCTATTCCACCTGTTGAGAATGCTTAAGTTTCTCTTTCAGGACAAAGGAAGGGGAAGAGAATTTCTTTTTAAGTTTCCATCACTCAGGGATAGATCTCGGCACATAGACCTTCTATAATATTTGATTCCTAGACTGGGCGAGAGGATAGCTCATCTGCCCGTGGTCAGATAATATGCCTATAAATACTGCATGTGTCAACAGAGGGGAACGTTTTTCTGTATAATGCAAGCAAGACTAATGCTTACCTTTTCAGCCAGCTATTACGGTAACTGTGGCAGCTGTAGCCATAAGTAGATAGTAGATGTTTCTCCAGAACTTAAAGAGTAAATTGGGAAAATCAGTTATCAAAACTGAAGGTGTATTTTCTATGATTTAGTAAATGGTTTTTAAAATAAATTTTGGGTATAACAAATCCTTAGCTTGCTCTTCCTAATTTATATGAATAATTGACAACTGATAAACAGCTCATTAGGAACATAAAAAAGCATTTAACTAAAACTCAGTGGTACTGAAGAAGCAGGGTGGATTAAGTTTTTCAACACTGTCTTTATTATTGATGGAAGTTGAGCATGTAAAATCCTTAGTGCACTGTGCTGAAAAATATGCCCTCTCTGTTTGCTTGTAAATTACATTAAGGAAAAAAGAAGAAAAACAAAATCCTTCCACATAGGCCAGCAAGCATTCTGCTTCTTCTTAATTAATGGCCAAAGTCAGCAGTGCACGAAAAATGTAGCCTTTCCGTAGAACAGAGATTAACCTATAAGCAGATGTTACATTTCAGCCCAAATTTGGGGCTTTAAATTTAGCCTCACCCAGAACGGTTCATGGGTAAGAATGATAGAGGTCCCCTAACTAGGAACTCTATATAAAGTGCTGCTGTTTCTGGGTATGAACTATGAGGTAGCAGGTCTTTTGTTTTCTGTGTGTCCAGTGTGATAACCTTCTTCTTTCATTTTTTTTGTATCTTTTTTAAAAACTAAACTTCACTAACTAGTGTGTGTGTTACACAGCCAGAAACAATAAACCCACACCTGATGCCCAGCGGTTGTAGTTAGCCTAATATGTGGCCTCTGTCTCTAAAAGGGGGTGCCCAGGAGCTCTTGAACCACCCAGTGCTGGTTCAAGGTCATCCTGTTTATCCTTTACAAGCATTTCTGCTTTTCTTCAATGACTACCTTCCCGACCCAGTTATCAGTATCTGGAAACCTCAACACCATTTTGCTCTTAAACATTTTCTTTGCCAACGTGTCCGAGAATAGAACTGTCTAACTTGCAAGGGTCAGCTGGAGCTTCTGGGCTTGTTAACTTTACGTTCTCTGGCAAGAGACTTAGCTTCTCAGAAAGCACTACCAATTCACAGTATGCAGTGCACACTGGTGGGTGAACAAGGGGGCTCTCTTAAAAGATTTTGAATGTCATGTAATTTTTAGAGACATGAGAGAAAGATTTCTGACAGGAAAGAGACTATAAGAATGCATCTAGAAAGCAGCCATCCCTAGTGAGGACTTCCTTGTGCAGCTTATATAGCTGTGTACAGGATGAGATTGGTTGAGCCTTGCCTTAATATTTCTATCTTCTCCCTTATTCCATAGGATGAATGTTAATGAGCTAACCACAGCTTGTAAAAGGCCAAGGGGCTGTTGTTTAGGTGGTATGATTGTCTGAGAAAGTAAAACTATGGTAATTGTTTTGACCTTTCAGCCAACCGATGTCTTGCCCTCTCACATTTATTACTCTTGGGTACATTTCCAAAAATGTGCATTTACAGAGCCACAGAATTAAATGAGAAAACTGATTTAGGGATTAATAGCTTGTTAGTTTAGCACAGAAAAAAAAAATCTCCTAATTCCATTCAGATTTTATTTGTTAATGTATTTGTATATGTATCTATGTTAATTCCAACTTCTGTAGCGTCCCTCCCTATTCCCTGGACCTTCCATTATTCAGCCCTCATAGCCATATGCCCACGCTGACAAATACAGTTTTAAGTAGCTGGTGGAAATAAGAATACTTGTATCTCCTTCCTAAGTACCTCACTTCATTAGGAAGCTATACCTGGCTTTAATTATGGATTGCCATTGGAAATGCACTTATGAATCAGAAATCTATCCCAACATACACTTACTGGGCTGTCTCTCTCTCTATGATCTTGGATGAGCTACTTCAGTCTGTGGGTACCAGAGTTCCCATCCCTAAAACTAGGCTTATTCTACCACCAATGATGGTTCCTAGGAGAGTAGATCCTGAGTAAATGTCAGTATTTTTTCTTTTTAATGTTTACACTGAGATGTCAGAGTTTTCACTGAGAGGGCTCCCAAAATGTCCCAGTTGTTTTTTCTTAAAGTCATTTGAGTGGAATTCAGAAGTTCTGCCTTTCCCATTTGAAAACAAGAACATAGAAGAGGCAAACTTATTAACATGCAGTGTCACAACATATTGTCACATAGTAATATATGATATATGATAAAATGTATCAATTCTGAGCACCACAAATATCTGTGGCTTCACCTCAGCATGAAGGCAAATGAGTTTCCTTTAGCTTGAGTGAGTTTGGAGATAAACTTCAGTGTAACAAAATGTATTTCACAGGAAATGTTTGATGTGACGCAGTTGGCTTATGAGTCTCTTATCTATTTGCGGTTCACTCCTTAGAGTTATTAGTCAATTTAATTTGAGCAAATGCCAGGATTACCAACTAATTAGAAGGGTGTTACTGAAGGCATAGGATGGGAGAGAGTAAGTGCTGGTACTGTGGTTTTGAGGCAGTGTGTGAGTCTGATTTTGCCTGATGATATCATTTGCTAAACATTATACTTTGTGTTGTTGTCACACAGATAAGCCTCAAGTGCATATTCAGATGACTTATCCTCTACAAGGCCTAACCCGGGAAGGGGACGCGCTTGAGTTAACATGTGAAGCCATCGGGAAGCCCCAGTAAGTTCTGAAGGCCAAGGTTGGCAGAGGGTCATGCGCAGTAAATGTCACAACACAGACATGTGCATTCACCAGTCCTTGGCCTGTCACCTGTCTCCTGCTGCAAAGGATGGATGGTTTTTCAGGAACTAAAGAATATTCAGTGAGAGGGGAAATAAATATCCATAGTTCTTAATGGTCAGGACTGGGAGAAAAATTAAATGCCCACTAAGATTGAAATCTCAGCTAATTCTATTTTATTATCATCAACATGATTGTCAGGACTATTTTCTCTCTCACACACAAAAATAATCCTAATAAATTCTTGGTGTCCCTACAATCTAATGATATATCTGCCACCTTTTGTGTTAATGTCTAAGCTGCTAGAAAGATGGTTTTAAGACTTACGTTAAGCTGCTATGTTTAGGGCCAGCTGTAGGCAAATGAATTTGCCCTACCTTTAATTTTGCATCTTCTTCCCTCAAAGAAAAGTGTCATTCATACTTGACTCCCAGAAATATTTTTGTTAGTAAGGAAAAGCTCAGGAACTTTTCTTAAGGAGGACATATATGCCACTTCATAAGAGAAAAAGAAGAAACAACTAAGACTCTTATTTTATTGAAAGTATAAAGGAGCCACTTGAGTTGCCCTGTGAAATGATCCAAAGTGAATTAGAGGAACTACATATATCATCACTAATAGAACAAAAAAAGCCACACAGTGGTACCACTTTAACTATTATTCAGTTTACTTAGTGGGCAGGGGACACTTCTTTTGTGTTTCTAGTAAAGATTGTTTTTAACTGTTTCTTAGGGGAATAAACCAAGTTGAGGATTCATGAAATGGAATAATAGGTCAATGTTGGGATTAAGGACACTCAAACTTTAGCAGTACCCAACAAAAAACAGCATTGAGCTCCCTCTGCTGTCCCCGTAGTATGATTTTTTTTTTTTTCCCTCAAAGAGTTTTGCTAGCCAGCATCATCACAGTTTTCATATAAAGAATTCAGAGCATCTTAACAAAGCTTCCCCAGAAATCTCTGGAAAGAAGCCTCCCTATTTTACCTAAGGAGTGATCTATGACAAGAGACCAGAAAGCCAAAGGGGGCTCTGGCTGCTGTTGGTTCTCTCTTCTCATTTCAGCCCTCCCTATCTTTGTGCTTACCTCTCCATGTGCTGGAATTTCCTTCCCTCTGTGCTAACCATGTGGAGTTTTAAATGACCTTTAGGAGGTGGAAAGTGGTCTTGGTTCAGTTTCACTTTCCCTCTGGTGTTCCCAAGTTATTTGGTTTGGAATGCTTCAAGCTTCAGCAGAGTGATCTTCTTCTCTTTTGAGCACTGCCAAAGATTCAGATCTTTCTTTTTGTAAACAGTTTGAATTATTCCCTAATTAGCAGCTTTCTTCCAAAATAATCTAATGGAGGAAGAAAAAAAAATTCTCAGAGGCCTCTTGCCGCTTGCAATACCCGTGCTCGGCCACATTAACCACAGTTACAGTCTATGGCTTGCTAACCTATACTTTGTTTTTGTATTTTTCCCCTGAAGAAGGTACTGCGTTCAATTGAATGTGCCACGGGGACAGTAAATTACATGTTTCCTTCAGGACATTTATGCCAGAGAAGGGATTTGTTTGTTCCTTTCAAATAGGAACTAGTATATGGTTGTGTGAGCAAGCTCACATTACTCCACTGCTATCCCTTCTAGCATATTACCTATTTATTTTCTCAAGAAATTGCATACAATAAAAATGGTAATTTAACTTGCCATTAAATGTTGTGAATATTCTCAGCACTTAACCCCTACTGATCGTTTCAGCTGTCAAGCAGCAGGACATTAGGTCTGATTGCCAGGCAGGCCCATTTGCCATTGCCTACAAGGAGGACATATGCAGTACTAATTTTTAAATAATTTACTGGGTTGTGATGACAAACCCATGTGTAATTAAAGAAAAATTGTAACTTCACATCCCATTTGAAAATTGGAATGCTACTTGACAGGGCTAACTTGAGGATCCGTTCGTCATTAAGCATGGGTCTCTTGTCGTGTCACTGCTCCTAGAGGCAGCTGTAGGAACTGGAAGGAAGTCACTTGTGCGCTGGATCTCTGTTGTCCTTCCTTCAAAATGAAAGTTTTCAGGCACAATTCTAACTGGCCTCAACTTTATAGGAGGTTGAGGGAAGCGCCTTGAAGAATGGAAGTTTTCAAAAGATACTTGGTGTGTATGCATTTTTAGCTTTGGCAAATCTTACGAAATTTGCTTTTTCCTGATGGATACAAATGTGGCACTTTAAATCACTAAAACAAACTTGTCTCTGATGAGCAAATGCCCTGGGCCCTAAGGGATCCATGTGGAATGCATTCTGTGGTGATTAGCCTGAGAGCCCTACCCACGAGCTTGGGGGACTGCAGGTGCACACACAGGGAAAGTTCTCACAATATGCAGGCCTTCGAGAGCCAGTAAAGAAGGCAGTTTGCCAAGGAACAGATAGACATGGTGGACTAGGGCATCAGAGACAGGAGTGGCATTCTGGGTAGGGGAAGGCAGGTTATGGGGAGGGGTTAAAGGGAAGAGGAAATGATTACATCTTTCCAGAATCAAAGGTGGTTTTTCAAACAGAGGCCCAAGAAAAGCACTTTTCATATATAAAAGTCCATTCCTTTTGGTGAAACTCAAAATCCATTTAAATATCACAAGAGGCTTCTAAACAAGTCCTGGTGTGTTAGTAACCATCAGATGAATGCATGTATCACTAGCCAAGAACTTGATTTCTTTCCTAATTAATGAGATGTTAACAATGGGTGAGCTCTGTCCTGCCTGAATTGGTGTGAAACCACACAGCAGGGCATAAAAATAGGGCACACTGTTTTATTTGTTGATTTGTCGAAGATGAATTGGAAATAATGAGACTCCTGCTTGTGGTCTGTTCAAAGTTGTTCAACACCTGATCATGTTTAAAAGAAAAACAATTGTATACCAAACAGATTTTTGGAGACTTCACAGTTGTAATTCTGTGAACTTAAAATATCTCCAGTAGATCCTCATTAATTGTGTCACCCCGCATGTGATTCATTTAATGCATGGGTGAGCAGTTTGATGCAATGGGAAATGATAATGTGACTTGTCTTCCTCCCCTTCCCCCTGCAGGCCTGTGATGGTAACTTGGGTGAGAGTCGATGATGAAATGCCTCAGCACGCCGTACTGTCTGGGCCCAACCTGTTCATCAATAACCTAAACAAAACAGATAATGGTACATACCGCTGTGAAGCTTCAAACGTAGTGGGGAAAGCTCACTCGGATTATATGCTGTATGTATACGGTACGTGAGAAGATAAAATGCTCCTCTACTAGAGTCAGTCACATGGAGCTGCTACTTGTGATTTACTCCCAAAGCTTTTGGTCAAGTTGAAAATCAAAAACCAGTTGGTTTCCTTCTAGAACTTAAAGAAGCCTGGCCTGAGGTGGACCCTAGTGTCTCCACCTGGGATAGTGACTTTTCTTCTCTCCCTCTAATCGTGGGTGTTTCTACTAGATCACAGTCTTTGGTCGTGCTGAGAAGGAAAGCTGTGTCCTCAGGCACAAGCCATGGAGATTATGTTAGAAGTAATGACTGAAACATTCAACCTTACCAATTAGTGGCTTTTCAGCTCAGAAAGTTTATTCCCAGTGGTATCTTCCTGTGATACCTGGGCTAGCTTTCTCCTGCTTTGATGAGCAGAACTACTCTATTTTCAGCATGAAGCTATTAAATTCCAAAAGAGGTTGTAAGCCAGTAAATACTCAGAACAAATACAAGGTCCTTTGTAGCTACATGAACCACCTGTAGCTACTGCTTCGGAACAAAAGCTTTTTAAAAAAGTGTGTCTGTTTTGTTAATATCATTTTAAAGGATTATTAAAACATGAATTTTATTCTCTAGTCAACAGATGTTTATTGAGCATCTACTACATTTCAGGCATCTTAAACTTACTTCCTGTTTATAACTTACTGTTGATTTTGCAAATGGTGAATATTTTCTATTTAGTTGAGATGTGCACCTCCTCTCTAGTTTTATAATATCAAATTAAGTCTCTTCTGTTCAATTGAAGCCTCATATGCCAAAAGATGGCCACGAACTGACATGACAAAGAATGAGTAACCAGAGGCATCGGCATTTCAATGTGTCATAAATATTTGAATATGTGTGTGTGTGAAGGGGGCATTTTTTTCTTCATGTTAGCAGTGTAAATAATCCAAGTATATAAATGTTTAGATACACATAAATTATACCTATGAAATATCCACACCACAGTGTCTTAGAACCAGGGTACTTTCCTTATGAAGAAAATAGGAGTGGCAGTCTTTTTAATCAAATAGAAGCATGCTTTACACCATATCTGCATGGATATTAAAATATAATCCTTAGCCTATACCTGAGGTTTTTTTCCTAGCATAATGCAAAATTAAAAGATCACATCTAATCACCTTATTTGTAGACTTCTAAGTATGTTTTATCTTTACGCACTACCAGTGTTGTCTGTGGTTGTATTATGTCTGTTCACACATAATAACATTAATTCTCCCAGTAGTTAAGGAAATCCACATGAAGCAAACAGCTTTTCTACGTAGGTGAGAGGGGACACAGCATGGCCCATTTTCAGCTGGCGATTTGCAGAGCCACCTCTTTCCACAGACTGCTTGGTGGGGGTGAAAAGTACATTCCTCCCTTTTTCTGCCTGTGCTCTCTTCACAGAAGGGCCTGTGCCTCATGGGAGTCCCCGACATTGCTGTTGCCCGGATTTACTGGCTTTCAGTCCAGCTCTTTACAAACTGCAGATTATAAAAAGCAGTGACAAATTTCCATTAGTCCGTTATGTGATTCCTTGACTCAGAACACTAAATTATCTGGAAAAACAGTTTTGATTTATTGTATGTACTGCCCCTACATTTCAAGAGAAGAAATATTTTGTGGGTTTGATGGACAGATATATTTGAATAATTTTGTTTAGTAGTTTATAGCTAGCATTTATTTAGTGCTCACTTTATTTATACCATGCCCTATGGTAACGATTTTACATGCATGGTCTCCTTTAATCTCCACAATAACACCAGGAGGCAGGCATTATCATGATCCCATTTTACAGATGATAAACTGAAGCTCAGAAAGGTCGTACAGTTTTCCCCAACTTCACCAGGTTTCTAAATGTGTTTTAGAACCAAAATACTTTGGCTCTAAAGTCCACAACAAAGTTTGTCGGTCTTTGTGTATTCTCTTATTCTCACTGCTTTCCAATAGAACAATCCCCTTCAATATGAGATGATCCTTTTAGAATTAACTGTCTGGGCCAGAGTGCATTATTTGAAAGCCAAGAAATATAGGGATCCACCTGTTTAAGGCAGACACAACTACATACACATGTCTCCCTAATCCAAGATGGTACACCTATCCTTGTCTAGGGATTTACTAGATCTGTAATATACTACCTACCTCCCCTAATCAGTCCTAGTAACAATACTTGGGATGACAGATGAGAATGTTAGCCTAAGGTATTACTAGTCTATTAACAAAATACTCTAGCAGTTTGGGAAGGTGTTGAGTAGATTTTCTTTCCAAAGCTGATTTGTTGTATTACTACTATAATTTTGGAAGTATTTTATGAACTAAAAGTTAGCAAGCCCCCATAAAGTTTAACTCTCTGGAAGCAACTTCTACACATGAAGAATCTAGCTGGTTAGTGCCTGAGCCCCAATTGGTTTTGTTCTTTTAGCCTCTACGTGTCAAACACAGCTCATTAACTCCAACTCTGTACTTTCTTAAATAGTGACCTCACATTGCTAGAAATGATCTAACCACTGAGGTTATTATACCTGTTAAAGGAATCTAATTCTTTCAGGTCACTTTAACCAGATGTGAAGGACAACAGTTGCCCCAGTCATGATAAAGATAATTGAAAGTGTGTGATTTGCACAAAATGGGAGGGACTGATGACCTTTCTCTGAAGTCTGTGCCTTCATTAGTCAGGTCCACTCCTTGGTTCATAATCATATTTTCAAATCACCTTCAGATCTACTCTTATTGTATTGTGAACATCACACACTTTATGTCAATACTTTTAGAATAGGTGCAGAAATAGGATTATAGGCCAGGCATAGTGGCTCGTGCCTGTAATCCCGGCACTTTGGGAGGCCGAGGTGGGCAGATCACAAGGTCAAGAGTTTGAGACCAGCCTGGCCAATATGGTGAAACCCCATCTCTACTAAAAAAAAAAAAAAAAAAATTACAAAAATTAGCCGGGTGTGGTGGCGCATGCCTATAGTCCCAGCTACTCGGGAGGCTGAGGCAGAAGAATTGCTTGAACCCGGGAAGTGGAGATTGCGGTGAGCTGAGATCATGCCACTGCACTCCAGCCTGGGCAACAAAGCAAGACTCTGTCTAAAAAAAAAAAAAAAAAAAAAAAAAAAATAGGATTATAGTATATCAGGGGAACTCTCCCAGGAACAAATGTTTCTTTTCAGTGGTAGATATAGTAATTCAAGCAAAACAGAAAAATCACATTAACTGACCCTGTGCTGGGCAGCAGGCACCTCTCTGGATATAGTTTATTTGTGTAGTGGAGGGAGCGGGACGTCTTTAGTGCTGGGCTCAGGGGTCAGTGCACTTGGTTCATTTATATCTGCACTGGCACCTGCAGCAGGTGTGTAGGTACATCCAAATGAGTTTCCAGGTCACAAAATGCTTCCCCACCTGTGGCCTCCATAAAAAGTGTGAAGGAGCAAGACTGAACATATGGCCTGAGTCACTGCATTTCTCATTCTGCCTTTCTTTTAAAAAGGTAGTTTAAAATCACTAACTTAACCATTTTTACTTCTTGGAGGAGAATGAGATTTTTTTTAAACGACATCGTTTTTTGGACTCATGTGAGGCTGCTTTAAATGAAAGTGTAAACTGCTTGCATCCCCAACTTAAAGGAAGGGAGCCTCCCATCGAACAGAACAGTTGATTCTTCTCTGTTAATTTCATCCAAGTGTGTTTGTGTGAGAGAAGCAATTTGTGAGGAAAATTAAAACTTCAGATTGTTGATCGATGGTAGGAATCATTTTAAGTAGACTTTGCAATCAAGCACCAAAATAATATTTTTATAAACTTTTGGGAAGTTGCACCAAGCCCAATAAAGGTGCAGTATATAATTAAAGTTTTGATGTATTAATTAGACAATCTGAGAGCTCACTTGAAGATAAAAGGACACCAGATGTGTCAGGGAGAAAAAGTTGATGTGCTTTAGATAAAATTTAAAATCAAAAGCTTTCAAATCATCTTATGCTCTATTATAGCAGAATGATTGCTTAGTTCAAAGTCTTGCTGACAATTTAACACATTCAGTTTGATCATTTGGGCTTAGTTTTTTTTTTCTCTTTCATATTTGCCCTTCCCTTGTCTCCAAATAATTTTTGAGATGATAGAAGAATATACAGTATATCAAATATCCGACAGAGGGTTCCCTATCAGGTTCCTGGCTTTGAAGGTCGAGTCTCATTTATATTTAGTTCTCTTGTTTACAAGATGGAAAACATTCTTTCAGTTTTATCACTGTAGTCTACTTAGGTCAAGCTTTTAATATGAGCAAAGGCAACTTATTAATATTTATAAGTTGTAAAATTTATTGACTTTTAAAAAATAAAATCTCAGTAAAATCTCACATGCCTGGAACTTGATATTTAGTGGTGACATTCTCTCTTCTTTGTATTTATTATGAGTATAGAAGTAGTTTTACTTCCTGCTGGGTTGTATTGATGGAGAATAATGAAGTTAACAGTCACAGAGAGCAAGTGTGCAGGGGCACACTCATCCTTGGCTGATATGAGCCCCCTAATAGAGCAGCGCCACCTCCTCCTCCTCCTTCCTCCCATCTGTAAAAGCTGAAACGAAATGACAACCATTGTACCCTCTTGGTACTGAGTTGATTTAACCTCACCTTTGGAATCTGGTGGGGAAGAGGGGTGTCGTATGTTTTGATTTTTCCTCCCCTCTCTTCACATCTCCTCATCCCTAATTCACTTCATTAATGAAAATTCTCTTTTCTTCTTTTCTCAGCTCTTCCAACTCAGGCTTTGGGATATAATTACAAGACATAAATCTTGCAGGGAAAGAACTTTTGGTTTTAAAGGGGGAAGCCATCAAACAAACATCTCAATGTCCTCATGCCTTTGCTTTGTCATTACTGGTCATTGTTGTGTTCAGCATTGTGGGTTTGATTTTCCTTTTTTTTTCTATCCAGATCCCCCCACAACTATCCCTCCTCCCACAACAACCACCACCACCACCACCACCACCACCACCACCACCATCCTTACCATCATCACAGGTATGGTACCTTCATTACCATTGAAAATGTCCTGAATGTATATTGTCTTTCTGGTATGTATAAAAAGAAGCCGAAAAGTTCCCTTTAAATCCTTGGAATTTAATTGTTCCTTTATTTTGGAACTCTAATGACATTAGATACTATGTTCTTAAGTTGAATCTTAAGGACCTCAGAAACATCCAAGCATTTAACAGTACGTCAGATATTTTGCAGCTTATGCATAAAAGAATTCTTTTTTAAGCATCACTATTCAAAGCAAAATGCTAGGGAAAATGGCAGCTGGCTACTAGAGAAAACGCCTATAGCTTCTGCTTAGCCATGTTTGATGAAATGGTAAGTACTGTGGCTTTCAATCTTGTCTCTGTCTTAGTTTCATCTCAGTCCATGTAAGGGAAAATATACACACCTAACTTCAATGTGCCTATTTGGGCCATGCTACTAAATGCATAGTCATCCTTCCTGCTCCAGAGAGTACCCGCTGACAGTGTTACTACCTGTTTGTGTTGCCTAGGTAGTCACAAGAGATCAGAGGGAGTCACTGTCTTTTCCATGCTGAGCACTCGTGTGCCCCTCCCTGCCCTCGGTCACATATTGGAGGAGTGGAAGAGGCAGCCACTGTGGTTCTAACTCTGCGGCTTTATCTTTTTGGACTGTCTGAAACTCTTATTCAGCATGAGTTTTACTGTCTCTTGTTTCTGTCACTGAGGGAGGTGGCATGCCATCCAGCCCTTCCTGGCATCCAGTGGCTCTCTCATACTGCTTGATGTGGCTTGTCTGGGAGCCATGGGGTCTCTTCTGCCTACCTAAGTAGGAAAGCTTCTGGCCACACTATGTCCACTTGACATGAAGGATTTCCCTAGATAAGGCCTTCCCAACCTGTGTTTACAGGGACTTACCCCAAAAACATGTGAAAGTAATTATTCTGTGAGAAAAAAAATATCTCTTGAAAGAGTAACTTTTCTGCTGCATTTTGTTAGCTGGTGAGACTGCAAGGTATCTGAACTGTGTGCCCTGGTACCCAACTCTGTCTCTATACTTCTTTATGAACACTGAGTATTTTACTCCCCACCCTTCATGGTCAGCTCCTTTTTAGCACCCTAGATATCATTGCTATCCTTTTCATTGACATGCTAGAGACATTTCCAATTTTCATGGGAGTCAATAAGATAGAGATGATGAAAATTCAAAGTGTTCAAAGAAAGAGGAGGCCTCATCAGTTGATAGAATATACAACAGATTGTCTAATCTCAGTTTTCTTCACTTTTCTACCCATTACAGTGGAAAAAGAGAACCCTTAAGGAAGCCAGTGCTTCTCAACATTGGTTACAAAACCATCGGTGCCAGCACTTAATTTAAAATCTTCTGAAAATCCATCAGTTGGTTTTCATGTCTCACTCTAAATTCAGCTCCAACCAGGCTGCTTCCTAGATTCTTGTCTGTGTGTGTTTCTGTTTTGGCTCTTTGTTACTTCCTTCTGTAAACTTAAGTAAACTCAGTTTGTGGACCTAGTGAATTGATTCTTTCCATTTTCTATACCATTCACCAGCATATCAAAGATGCTTCTTCCTAACTCTGATTTCCAGAGTAACCGTGCTATCAACTTTTCATACTAAGAACTAGGTTTTTACCTTTTCACATTTCTCTCCTCCTACCCAGTTCGTAAGCCAAATTAGACTCGTACTCTTGTGAAGTGCCGTTTAGATATTAGTGTGAAATATATTGCCTAATTCTCCATTGCCCTACATATATTAACCCTTTAAGAAAATATATCAGCAGTCTATTTTATCTTTGCAGAACTTGCCCAGGTATGAGCCAGCATTTATTACCACTCATTCTAGAAGGTGCCAGCTAGGTAGCTATCCAGGTTTACGTTTTAAGGCAGTCGAGACCTTATTCACGTGGTATATAAACACCACATTTCTCTTTTATATGGAACAACACTTTTCATTTGCAGCTGGCCTTCTCACTAGCTTATACTTTTTTTTTTTAAGACCTTTCTTAGCACTCGCTGAACTCCTCCCCCCTCACAATCAATCTCAACAACTCAGCAGAGTCGCTTCAGTTCACAGCTCTTAATCCTTCACTCCAGACTGAAGCTAATCTTATGTCCTCAAACAGCTACAACTCACTGTTATCACAGTTCCGACTGCAGAGACTCCATTTAAGAGGAAATTTAAAAAATAAACAATGCTCTATTTCTGTCCACATCAAAGGTACCTCTAACAGAAACTTGTCTTTGCTTCTGTCTCTCTGCTACTGGCCTCTCAGCTCAAGGTAATGTAAGATGATCTCATAGATGCACTTTAGCCTCTTGATGTTAGCAGTTGAGTCCTCCCTGCACACAAAACACATTTGTGGTAATGAATGCCCAGAATCTCACTGGCACACCCAAGAGTAGTTAAACTAAAATTGCTACTAACACAACATTGTAGAATTTGTTGCCTTAATGGATGTGATCTTCTAGGCTTACTGTGTCTTAACAAGCAGTCTTATATATATTTATCTTGCCCAGAAAGTACACTTGTAGAATTTAACATTTGCTCCTTTCTCCAAACAGATTAAAGGTTATGCAGCTGAATGATTCCGTGTCCCATTTTAAAGGTCCAGGCTATCCCCTAGATTTAGATTAGTTCCTAAAAAATCTTCCAGACTGAATCCTGACAAATGGATAGCTAAATTAATTTCCACTCCTCTTCTCTCTTGCACTGTTTGGTACATTACAGCCACCATTAGCCTTAAAAGCTGCAACAGCCAAATTCAGTGACAGTAACATAAAGCCTGAGCTTAAAAAAAAAAAAAAAAAAGAAGAGGAAGTCCACAGTCATCTATTTCTTTTCTCCCAGTCAAATGCAATAACTGAAACCCATTCCCTAGGTCAGGGTTTCATTACAAGAAAAATGTACACATGCAATAGAAAAATATTTTTAAACCCGAGAAGTCATAGTTGATTTCTGATTTCTCTGAAAGGAAGTGTTCCAGTGTTATCTTTTATCTTCCATAACCAGGATAATCAAATTGTTCCCCTTGTTAGGAAGGCAGACTGGCATTCTGTTCTGAGTCACCTGACTTCCTTGAAACATGTTAAAGCTTCATCGTGGAGACCCTTCAAGGAGAAGAATTATAAGCCAAATCTGACTCTGCTTTGCCCACCCAGAATCATACCCCTCACGGATGGGAGCACAGGGCGTTTTCTGCCTCCTGCTTACCCTACACGGAGCAGGTCTGGAGAGTTACACGTGAAGACACACATCTAAGCGTGGCCTTATCTAGGGAGAAATTTTTGTAGTCTCTAAAGTACTGAAAGGAATACCAACAGTCCCTGATTTATGATAGTTCATCTTACAGTTTTTTGACTTTAGGATGGTCTAAAAGCAATACGTATTCGACAGAAACTGTACCCATACAGCCTTTCCCTTTCAGTACAGTATTCAATAAATTCCATAAGATCTTCAACACCTTATAAAATAGGCTTTGTATTCGATGGTTTTACCCAACTATAGGCTAATGTAAGTGTCCTGTGCACGTTTAAGGGAGGCTATGCTAAGCTGTGATGTTTGGTAGTTTAGGTGTATCAGATGGATTTCCAGCTTACAATGTTTTCAACTTAGGGTGGGTTGATTGGGACATAGCCCCATTGAAAGTCAAGGAGCATCTGTATTTGATGTCAACTTGCCATATCAACTTGTTGTGGCTTTAAAACCATTAAGCCGTTACAGGATCATTAAAATTTTTTTCCAACTGTAAAACAGTTTTAGATTGGGAGCCATTCAGAGCCTCACTATGATTTGCCACGAGGTTCATTGGAGTCTGTTTTCTTTCCTGTATATTGATATTCTGACCATATATTTCTGTTTCAACTATTGCTATTGGCAAGCCCCTGTTCCTTTTTTTTATTGTGTCAAATTGTCCATGTGGTTTCATTCATGAAGATACATGCTGTCTTATGGAAGCATAAATTGCATAATTTAAATTGCCCCTGGAATCCTTTGTGAAAAGATGGAGACAGCCAGCCATTACCCCGGGTAAGAGTCCTTCACACAGATTCCTGTCAAAAACTAGAATAGAAGAAAAACCTGATGCCATGCTGGGGTGGCGGGGGGAGGTGGGGGAGTGTGAGTCAGTAGGGAGTGTTTGTTCTGTCTTGTTTTTAACTTTCTTTGTAATTAGTTGACTTTGTGTGTTAGGTGTACATAAACTTACTCATTTCTCTGATAGTGTTAGCCCCTGTCTTCCAGTTAGATCAAACTTTTTCCTGTAATCATCTCAGGAAAACATGTTGTGTTTCCCTTCCTAGTTAGCGTTGCTGTTGTTTCGTTTCTACCTGGTTGTGCCTTGAGTTAGATGCTTGATGAGGAATATCATAGAAAGGACTCCACACTCAGTTTTAAATACCCTTAGCAACTTACAGAGAAAATTCAGGCTGGGAGGAGTTCAACCTGGAGGTCGCACTATACATGTGACTGTCATAAATTAAAAAATTAAAACCACCTTAGAATAAGAAATGAATAGCTATAGGGCCAAATTCTGAAACACATTAAAAAATCCTTTCATAAGAATGAAGTAGGTCATTTCTAAATGAGTTTTCCTCTTTTTAAAAGTATGTACCCAATTGAATATTTTGTGTTCCTAGGAAAAGAAAATAGCCAGGCTTTTCTTATTGGTATCTAAGTACTCAAAAACCAATATAGCTTGTAGCAAATGATTCCTACCCCCAGGCCCACATTATTATTTTTGGCTTTCATTGTCTGAAATCATAAGCTTTTGTTATGTGTAATGTGGATTGGATCACATAAATAAAGAAGGTGGGTATAGCCTTTATCCTTCAGTGATATTTATAGAATATGCCCAAGTGGGGAAACTTGACACCAGAGCACATGTTTTTAGTTCCTTAGGTACAAAGCAAAGAGGCACACCTGTCCTTAAGACTGAATCTATGTCATGACCATCTAAATGATGATAGAGAGCTTTCCTCCAAATAGAGCTGGCTATTCCCCAGGGTCTTAGCCTAATGAATCCTACTCTTTGCTATTGATATTTGCATGGTTCAAGAGCTGGTCTGCTTTTAGTTATGCACTCAACAAATACTGAGTGCCCATAATATGTACAGCACGATGCTAGTGCTTACGGAGACAAAATGCTCCTTAAACCCCTTATCATGTGGTTGCGAGAACAGGTTACACACACTGGAACCCAATAAGAGATCCTGTGCAATTGGGGTGATTCAATGGCACAGGCAGAAGGTGCCATAGATGCTGAGGAGAGTGTCATAGTGGACTTTGGTCTGTGCCATCAAAGAAGGGACAAAATGTGGATAAGAAAGGATGGCATTTTGGAAGTTACGCATGATGGTCCAATGTTACTTCAAGCATCTATCTTCAATGTGTGTTTATTTTGCATGTATTTATGTTCCAGGCATAGATTAGGCCACTCTTGCTAGGAAATACACATCTTCATCCTAGAATGTTTACTAAATTGCCTCTTTTTCTAGAGTTGACATCTACTTCATTAAGATTATTTTTCATTCAGCATTTATTGAATATTCATCAAGTGTTATTGATATGCCAGTATGCCTAGTGACAAGAATATTTTGGGGGCACTAGTAAGTACTCATGAGCCACCTTTTACATAATAAGCCACCTTTTCAAGTTTTTACTCCAAAAAGTATGTGTCCATTTTTCTTCATACTGTCTTAAGTGTCTACATTTTTTTTTTCTGATGATTGTAAACCTGTTACAAATAACAACATAGCTAACCAGCTTTTGACCTATATTGATTTAGGAGGGAATGAGAAAAGACTTGAATACTACAGTGATGGAGGCCACCTGACCCCACATTTTTTTAAAAAATGAATGAGACATGTGATGCGAATGGAAAAGTTTTTAATGCCTCTATCATAATTTCAATAACTTCATGCTCTTTATTTTAAAAATAATCCTGGAGATAAAGATGTGACATGTTTTCATACTAAAGACCTATCAACAATGCAAACAAATAGTACTGTGAATACAGGTTTCCCGGAATTAAAAAGTGATGTTTAGAGCTATCTTGGTAGTGAAAAATAAAAGACTTGACTGGAAGGACCCAGCCCTCCCATACCTAACACAAAATTTGCCAAGACTTAAAAATGTGCTACAACTTATAGAGAGCCTCTTTCTTGTCTCCGTCACTACCCTCATGGCAACACCCTCTTCTTTTCCTTCCCTCCCCTCTGCCTTCCTCTTATCTGTACCCCTTTCCACTGAGCATTGACATACAACATGATATAGGAATTGTTTTTCTTGTTAAATGAAACCACTATACAGATTCCTATTATTTTGCAGAACATCTGGTTTGCAAATGAAAAGATCTCAGGGGCACAACAGCACTAGTGAACAATTCTGAAGAAGCTTTTAACAAAACTTGAAATTGCATATCCAAAAAAAAATCATCCCCCGTTGCTGCTGTTTTGTAGCACGCAATCTCTTCACTCACAGGGGAGGTGACTTTCACAAGGAAGAGAGCTCTATCCTGGCTCTCCTATTTTGGCCTTTTAGTTTTTGTTCTGTTCCTATCCACTTCTCCCATCCTTAAGACAGGGGAGTTTGATTAAAACATAACATTGATGGAAAGAAAATCAGCCAGGAAACCAGGAGAAAATAAATTCCAGAGTTTAATTTTCCAGCAGTTATTTTTGTTTTCGATCGAGTTCAAATAACTTGAAAGAGAAGGAAAAAAAAAAAACCACCATATATTTAATATATATTGGCCAGCACAGCACAACTATGAAAATAAAATTGTCAGGGGAATTCCTTGCCTGCCCTAGTGTCTAGATTTAAAGCACCTCCATAACACAAACTGAAGGGGAATTCAATTAAGAAAACCCATTGGCTTCTTATTGACTTTAGTTAAGAAAATAAACTGGGAGAAAGTGTATTAAAATATGTCTAACTGCTTAGTATGCTTTCATTTAGGCTTATGACAATCAAAAATGAGAGAATTTAAATTTTTTACAATTAAGTTCTGGTTTTGAGTAGATTGTGGGTTATCACACCGTGCATTTTTTTAATGTACACCTTACTCAAACACACCCTAAAATGCAGGCTTGCAGTCTGCGCATTGTAAAGCAGGAGCACCACAGATCAATTGGGGGAAAAAATATTTAAGGTTGTGAATTTAATTTTGTTCTAGGATTTTCATTTTCATTTATGGCACCCGTTGTGTTTGAGACCATGGACCATTTTATGGATTAGTTTTAAACCCCCAGTCTGTCACACTCAATGAACAATTCTAAGTTGGAGAGAATCCATATGAAAGGATTAGAATGTGCCACAGTGGAGCTTACACATGACTGTTTCAACTAAATATTGCCCAGCTGCCTCTCCTGCAGTAATTTTTTTTTTTTTTTTTTGCTACTTAGTTAAATTGCTAGTGTCTCTAATTTCACACATTGTCAGAGCTTTTTTTATTTTGTAAATATACTGCAACAATAAATGTATGTGATGTTTCATTTATTCAAAATGGGGTCTAATAAACTGTAGGACTAGGAGACTAAGAGAAGTCAATTTTGAGTAGAACGTGCGTCTTTCAAATAATAGTGCTGGGCCCTTCTTTGGATACCTTGTTTGACTGTACTCATAAAATAGCCAGAGAGTGACTGTTAAGACCATACACACTTACTGGGTTTTCAAGAAGATGGGATTGTTTTTTCTTGGCCATATAATAGAAATGTACAATAAATTTGCTCTCTTTGTAATTAAAATTAAAATAAGAGACAGTAGCTCAGCTAGGCCTTTTAAATGTCTATATAACCCAACACCACCATAAGTGCAGCTCAATTTTTTGTGACCTGTTTTTCTCATAGGCTAGCTCAAAGATTTTGTTTTTTAAGGCAGCATCAAGATGAGGTTTCAAAAAGGCTTTGTTAGGGCAATTAGACATTTTCATTTTACAAGCTGATTACAGCATTTATCATTTATATTGAAATTTTACTGTTTGCATTTTGCCTGTACACTTAGAATGTTACCCAACAATATGGTCACCGCACAAGTTGATTCTCAGGGTGTGTTTGCACATTTCTCCAGTTTTCTGATTAAGATACTCTAATAAATCCTGCCTCACAGAGTTGCACTCACTTCAGAGCCAGGGTGTCTGTGGTTTCTGCATGAAGTCATAACCCAATTATGAAGGAGAATTAGATTCTGTCATCGTGGTCTCCTGCAGGGAGCACAAAGTTACTTCTAAAGAATATTTTCTTAATTCTTTACTTGAAAATAACCTCTGTTCAAGTAGCATACCAGATGCTCTTAGAGAAATGGAGTCAGTGACTCCCCAGACACACCGTCAATCTTGCCCTGAACTTTGTAGCCAGCCTGTGTTTCTCCTGCAGTCTGCTACCCTGTTGCTGCTCATGGTTTTGCCATTTCCAGGTGCAGTAATCGTGTGTTTGACTTGAACATGTGTTTGCTGTTAACCATTTTAGAATGTGTTTTTTCTTCTCAACATCCCCCTTTCCTCCCCTTTTGGGTGCAGTTGATGGATTTCCCATCCCCAGAATGGGGGGTAAGCAAGATGCACTGTGGATTTTCCTTCATTTATTTTCTAGTACTCACCTAGGAGCAGACGCCTAGCTTCACTTGAATTTCATCTTAAAGCTGACATGATGTTGTGATGTAGGAAGACAGTAAATTGGGGTCACTGGTTAATGCTGATATTATTTTTGACGACTCTAACCCTTAGGTCTTACTCCACCCCCCGCCCTTCTTTCATTTGTACTTAATTATTTACCTGGTGAAAATAAAGCATATACCGGGCACGGTGGCTCATGCCTGTAATCCCAGCACTTTGGGAGGCCGAGGTGGGTGGATCACCTGAGGTCTGGAGTTTGAGACCAGCCTGACCAACATGGAGAAGCCCCGTCTCTACTAAAAATACAAAATCAGCCAGGTGTGGTGGCGCATGCCAGTAATCCCACCTACTCAGGAGGCTGAGGCAGGAGAATCACTTGAACACAGGAGCCGGAGGTTGCGGTGAGCTGAGATCATGCCATTGCACTGCAGCCTGGGCAACGAGAGCTAAACTCCATCTCAAAAAAAAAAAAAAAAAAAAAAAAGGCATACTAGAAGAGCTACTACAAAAATAATGAGCCAGAGTGTTGATTGCTTTTTTTGTAATTTTGGAAAGGAGCCAATGCCTATCTATAAACTGTATTAACATGCATATAAATGTTTCTGTACAAATGGGCATTTCATCCTACCCCTCAAATTTAAAGTACCTAATGCTGCACTTGGATGTTTCAACTAAGGAAATGTGTCATCTGTGTCAGGAGAATCTGTGACAGAGTGTGTTTCAACTGTACAGTTTTCTGTATTGTTTTTTACTGCTATTTTATGCACACAGACTTGACTTGTAAGTATTTTGTTCTCATGCGGTATATTGTATGTTTCTCTTTCCTTCGTCTATTCGTCAGAAACTAAGCTATCAGTAATATTAAGCTGCATTGGCCTTTCAGACTTCTGGTTAATTCTGGCTCCTTAGAAGGGATCTAATTTTTGATGGTCTAGGATCCTCAGGAAAGCATGCCAACTGAAGGGGAACGCCGGTGTGAATTCATGTGTCATATTTATACATCAGAAGCACCAGGCTCATTTGCCCCCCAAAAAAGCTTCATATGAAGTTGCAGTGCATTTAAACATTGCCTGTGTTGAATCAAAAAGTCCCTTGGCATCTCCACAGCTCATGAAAGCAATTACCAGCTAAATAGCTGCATTCTACAAAAGGACAGTGAACTGCTTGCTTGCAGTTTAACTCAGAATCTTACTTCAACCACCACCGTTTGACTAGAGATAACTAGCTCCTGTCTCAGTATCACCATTCCTTTTTGCCAGCAATGAGTCGTAGAAGTAATGTGCCTGGGAAGTTTAGAACTCAAAATGAAAGTATGGCCAGATGGGTTGACATTGGAATGAGGTTGCCTGGAAGAGTGGTGATAAAATGACTCTGGAAAAAGAATGTCACCCTGCATTTTGTTAGATATTTATTCCACTTCCCCTGTAGCCAAAAATAAAGAGAAAATTCCTTGAGCTCCTTGGAGGAATTTCTTGTGAACAGGAGCAAGTACAGCAAGTTTGGCTTAGAAGGCTGGTAGAAGAAGGAGAAAACTTGAACAGCATCAGAAATAGAAGAAGAAAAAGACAAAATACATTTCCTTCCACAGCAAGTTCATCTAGCAATGGAAAAAGAAAAAACAAAAACAAACAAAAAAGAAACTGCACTCTCTCCTAATCCAGCCATGAAAGCAGGACTCCCAGCCCCTCAGAACGGTGAACATGGTTCTGAATTGTGAGCGAAAGGATGGCTGGATACTTAAATTTTTGGAATGTCATATAATTAGAAGTGGCATTTGGCAGACTGTGTGAACTTGTGTGTTTTCATGAAAGGCTTCTGCTCTTGGATTTTAACATGAAGAGCTTTAGAGTGAAGAATGGATGTGTGTGTGTGTGCGTGTGTGTGTGTATAGAAACTAATCTGTGAAAACCTTGAACATGTTCATTGCCATGGCCTCCCAGTTAATTGAACTTTCTGGCTAAACTATGCTGAAATAATACACTGGATGGAAAACTTAAACCTGTCTGTTCATCTACAGGCATCTGAACATAAGCAGTAAAAGGATCCTAAAAGCATGATTGATTCAATGATGCCTAACTGGCAGTCAAGAAGCTCAAGTGCCCGGGTGGGTTGGGTTAAAACAAAGGCAATGTTTGAATGTTATGAATCCATTGTTTAACCAGCCTTTCGACTGAGCTTTTCTGTCGCAGTCCTGAGCCTTGATGCTTTAAGAGCCATCTACCAGCCACTGAGTTTGCACTGGTGTTTCTCATCACTTTGCATGTCCACCTGACTATTGACTAGCAAATATATGTGTCCTGGCAAGACCCCCAGAACCAAAGAATTTACTGTTTTCCTCACTGGCTCGCAGCTTTGAGCTCAAGGCATGTCTTAAAACAGTGCAACTCACTTCAAATGCTTTTTGCTTTTCATTTATTATTGCTTGTCACGCGATGTTCTTTGAAAGCTTGCTCATATATTATCTGTTCCATTTTTTTCCATTTTCCCTTTTTTTGCATGCCGTTCCTCCTGTTTCTTCCCTTCCTCCAATCCTCTGTTCCCGTCTGTAGACACAACGGCGACGACAGAACCAGCAGTTCACGGTTGGTATCACATTACTGTTTATCTACTTTCTCAGCACTGCTGAGAGGCAAGGCAAGCCTGGGAAAAAGAGAAATGTAGTCTTCAAGGGAAATCATGTTTCAAGTAGACTGACCTCATAAATATACTGTAATTTTTTAAGGTTTGAAAAGATGTCGAGTCTTGTCATTTCTGTTGTGAGTTCAGTAGCTAGTGGATGCAAGCTGAGATGAGACCTTCTCCCCACTGGGTGGCTGGAATTGTAGGAGTTTCAGTGGCACAGAGTCCTCCTTACTTACAAAACTCCACTAAACCCTGAAATACATGGGGCTTCAAACAGACGAGTATTTGCAGGCAAATTGTAACATCTGAATTAAAGGCCCAGTAGCTTTGTTTATGTATAGGCCATGGTCCCAGGTAAATCTTGAAGAGGAGTCATTTGTGTCACTTAGTGAAGTTGAGATGGAAGGGGAGACCAGGGAAGAAGATTCCTGTTTAAAATCATGAGCTTCTGATGAGGAAGGTCATTGTTCTTCTTTAGAAAGGTCATGACTTTAATTATGTTGCTAATCATATTTACCCCATCACCCCTCACTGGTTCACTCCTAATCTCTATGTGTTCATATAACTTTATGCTCACATTTGGCAGAAAACTCCTCCAAACCGAGAATGATACCATATGTCAATTTTATCAGCATTAACTGGGACTTTAAATAAGTTACTGGTGTGTGTGTGGCTTGCAGGTAAAATAGTAATATGTTTTTAACCACAAAGTGATAAAAACTGAGTGAGTAAAGCTCAGGAGGGGCATCAGGAAATGTGATCTCTTTTTCCCCATCTCACCAATGACTTACTGGATTGGAATAAGTCTATTAACTTTTCTATGTCTCTCCAATCAGAAAATGAGAATCATGTTTCATCTGTATATTACTTTATTACTTAGCTCGAATCTAGCCCTGACAAGACTGTGCTTAGAAAAGACATGTTAGTTTAAAACTGGGCTGAATTTTAATAATTGAATCCAAGGGAATTATTTGGTAAAGGGCCTACTTTAATCGCTTTGCCTGTTGTTGTACAGAGTGGAAATCTATCATTTAAATGACAAGAGGTGATCAGCCAACCCTGCCATGTTAATTCAACCTTTAGAGAAACATTTCCTGCCACAGACTGACTCACTTAGAGACCTACATTTGATAACTCACCAGTTGGAAAATCTCTAAGCTCTGTAGGAGCTGTCCTTGAAGGTCAGGCCTTGATGCTTGGCAGTTCACCCCATCTTTTGACTTTCCTATGATGAATTCTGAGAAAGCAAAGCAAACTTATCCTTGGAGTGAATGGGGTGAGCAATGTATCCTTCCTCACCCCATTCCTATTTCTTTCTGCCCTTTCTGGTCATTGGCACAAAGGGAAAAGTTCATAAAATAACTTAAAGGGGCCAGGTATGCTGACAGTCATGAGAAATCAATTAGGTATACAACTTCCACTTTCTAAGGTAATGCCCCATAGTGCTGGCTACATCTCAGGCATTGCAGTCCATTAAGCTCAGTTATTTGTAGGTTTCATCATTAATTGAGCACCTCCTGACTTTTATCGATTATTCTCAAAGGGTTATTTTAATGTAGTTAGAGAGATTCTATTCTTTTTAAGATACTTAAGTGTCTTTTTAAGATACTTTAGGTTTTGAGCTTACTATAATTAACTTAAAGGTAAAATGCAAGTTCATCCAACCCATAGCCCATGGGCCACATGCAGCCCAGGACGACTTTGAATGGGGCCCAACACAAATTCGTAAACTTTCTTAAAACAGTGTGAGATTGTTTTGTGATATGTTTTTTTTTTTTTTTTTTTTTTTTAGTTCGTCAGCTATCATTGTTAGTGTATTTAATGTGTGGCCCAAGAAAATTCTTCTTCCAATGTGGTCCAGGGAAGCTAAAAGATTGGACACCCCTGATATAATGTAACCATACAATTCCTAAATTCTGTGAGATCCTTGAAGAAATATTGATCATGTGTCTCCTAAAGCTCCAGAATTCTATTTTCTGGGTCCCCTCAATGAAATTCATGTTCTTACGTGACTCTAGTGGATGTAGGTCTCAGAGTTGGATAGGCTATTCGAAGTAGGAAATTTGTCCCCTAATCTGAAAAATAAGAAGTTAACTTTCAGGCTGATCCTGATTTTAGAGTACTAGTTTTAATCAGAGCTTTCCCTGGAGAGACAGAAAGAGAAGGTGATCCCTTTTTGTGGTATAAGGAAGAGACACTTGGAATGGGATTTTATAGCATTTCTGTGGCAGGTAATAGAGGTGTTTGTGTACTGTGAGAAGCAACTGCCTTCCTATTAGTTTGGAGACGATGTTCAAGTTAGTGATACCTCAGTAGGATGTTATTGACTAGCGGTGCATGAAGAATACACCTAGAGCCAACGGATTTATTGTATTTTATATATATACTTGGAATTTGACTTCTTAACGGCAGAGGGATAGAAAAGTGATAGATAATCTAGGCTGATCCCTGTATAATACACTTATAAATACATTCTTTACCTTGTCCAAAATCCTCGTAGCATCTTCACAAAGGGCTCCAGCCACTATTTTAAAGAGCATCCTCTTTAACCCACAGCAAAGAAGCGGTAATGAAAGCCAGATAATATCTAAAATTTTGCTTGATGTGGGGGAAAAACTTCCAGGTCAGTTGTCAGGATAGAAAAGGTAATAGAACATGGTGGAAATTACAAAGCAGCATCTGAGATTTCCAAAGATATGATGATACAGAACTGCTTTTATTCTAGTGAATTGTAGCTGAAAACTCAACTTCTTCATTACAGCAACCATTTGACTTAGATTCATTTGAGAATAATCTCGAGATGTTTGTTGTGGTGATCTGGGCCTAGAAATGTTGAATGGTTTGATAACTTAGCAACTTAAATGACAAGACTTTAGGTCAATCAACTATGGCCATCTTTGGTCTTAAAAGTTTTTGTACTGGATTTCCTTCTATATTTCTGTGTTTTTTTTTGAAAAGGAAAAGAAAAAATAACAATTTTTAAAGCTTTCCCTTTGAAGACTCATTAAAATATTTCATTCAAGCTTGTTTTGCTAGAGTATGTATGAAGTTTATACCAGTTGTTTATGTATGTTGACCATTTGTTCTTACCAATATCTGATTGGAATAAGCATGTATTGGAAGGTTAGAAGTGCATGGGCATGATTCAAAATCAAGTGGATTTTCTCCAAAAAGAAAGCCAAACAACAATTATCCACAATGTGCTTTTAAGGATTTAATTGATAGTAAAGATAAATGTGAGTGTTAAGAATGGGATTTTTAGACTAGGCTGACACAAGGGATCTTCTTTGAATAAGGATCTTGAGCATTTGTGTTTTTGGAGCTCATCCTTAAGGCCTGGACAGGAAGAATCCTGTGTTATGTGTGCATGTTGAGCAATGCAAAAAACACTCTGCCGAATCCTGATACCACATGGTCTGAGAAATGCATGAGTGATTTAACGCACGGATGGTGTAGTCATTATGTTCTTGATGTGTGGGTGCGTGCGATGGTTTTTGTTTGTTCGTATGTGGGCGCTTCTGTGTCTTGTGCCTTGTTCCTTCTGCCCTGTGTGTCCCCTCTCCCCTTCCCCACCCTCCTCCCCAGTGTGAGGGGTCGGGTGACAGCATGCCCATGGTCTGGAATAGTGCTTGTGCTTTTGCTGCACTGCAGTCAGCTGGCTTCCTCTGGGTTTGAGGTCTTTCTCTCTCTGTCTCTCTTTCTCTCTGTGCCCCTTCTCTCCCCTCTCCATTTTATTATTTTCAAGTCTACCTGTCCTCTTGCTTTTTCACTTCTGAATACAGTAGAGGCTGATGATCTCATGAATTTTCATATCCCCAATGAGTTTTTAAATCGTTCTTAATTCAGTATGCAATTGTGGTAAGACGCAAACTGGAAACCCCTCTGAAGAGTAATTTTTCATTTTCAGTTTTGGTTTCAGAATGTTTCGCCTGTGCTAGCTACATGCTCGTACCCTACGAGCACAGCCCTTAGGAAACTGCCCCTGTAGCTCTTCCTTTTCCCGACTTGTTTATAAATAATGCAAACCGTGGTCAAATTCGAAAAGCACATACAATTTTCTTATTATACTTTATATTCAGTTGTGGGGAAATTCTTAAGCCCATTTTAAAGAAACATAGCCAGCAGTGCGCATTACTACAACCGCTATGTCCACCATCTGTGTATGTGCCTCTATGTACATCTCTCTGTATGAGCACATAACAATGGCATTCAAAGGCTGTCATTCAGTCACGGGACTCTGCAGACATTGTATGTTCTACACAAGAGCACAGCTCAAGAGGTTTACGAATGGCTGCAGGACCTGAAGATTGTGTTTCAGCCTTGATATGCAGTTTGGAAACAATGTGCTTCTGTCTAACGGCGTGAACCAAATTTCTGCTAATGGGAAGAAGGGAAAACTCTCCACAAAAGCTGACAAAGCAGGAAGAACAGGATGACTGAGTTTTTAGATTAAAACTACCGGGGGCGTCTGAACTCATGGCTGGTGGTGGAAGTAAGTTTCCATAATATGGCCAAGTGATCAGATGTATGCTGCTTAGGTAAGAGAGAGACCATCGCCTACTTTGTTTTTCATAACGGGAATGGTACTAGGACCAGTGGGCTGAGGTTTTGTTTTCTGGAGGTTTTATTCAATCACTCTATTTCAAAATTTTCTGGAAAAAAAAAATGATACCCTGAAAAACTAAGCCCATAAGCATTTAAATTGTATTTGACTTTGAATTGGTTTAATATCTCTAGAATTTCTTATTGTTTCTAATTTTTTGAGGTTTTTCTTACCCTGGTTTTAAATGGCCACATCGTATCACTTCTAGAAGCCAGCAATTACTGTTGAAAAGGAAGAATCACAACTGCAAAAGCATTATCTGAGAGGGCTTAGGTTATGTTATAGCACATTGTAGCACCATGAAAAAGTTAAACACTCATCTCTGCAGAAGAGATGGCTATCATGCATATATTAAATTACCATGTTTGCATCTTTAGGACTTTATTAATTGCGCAAAAATAATCCCATATGGACAAAAAGTAAACTTTCATTTGTTTAACAAAGTTTAAAGACATACGTTGAATACATTTTAATTAGCAGTGACTAGAAAGGGGCTTTAATGGATGATATGAAAGTTTCAAGAGAATATACAAGAAGTAATTTCCCACTTGTTGTTAGAGTGAAGTCTCCTTTTGAAGAATGTTCTCTGCTTCATAAAATACGTCTTTGTCTTTTTCTTTGAGAAAATGAAAAGTGTGTAATTTTTAACATGAAAGAAAAATACCTAAGCCAAATCAGTTTTAGGAGATAAATTTTGCTCGTCTCCACTTGTACACCCAGTGCTTCAGTAAATTCTTCTTAATTATATTTATTCAGAAATTGTCCAACTATGGGAGTATTGTAGGTTCATACAATATAATAGTGCTACAAAAACAAATTTAACGCCACTAGCCTAAATGGCTTCGTGCTTTAGAACATAATCCGAGCAGTAGATTCCAGATAACTTGATATATTTTAAAGTTTATGCCATTAAAAATGACAGTTTCCACTTTAATGAGGTGTATATCAACTGTCTGTTGCTTTTAATGGAAACCTTTGCATATCAATGATATTTCATAAACATATTTGTCTTTTTGGTTTTTTTTATTAGCTTTCTAATGCCCTCCCCAAGGAAATAAGCCTTCAGCAGTAAAGCTACCTACGTGAAACATCTTGTTTAATGTGGTTCAGTGGGCACCAAGCACATATGTAGGACGCTTTGATATTTGTTGGGCCAGGTAGAAGTGAGAGATTAGCCTTCTGAGAACTGCAAATTTATAATTAACTACAAAGAAGTACTTTATGTTGCCTATTTATAACAGTTATTTAAATAATTGTATTCATCAGTCTTTATACAATGTATAAGCCAATTAGAAATAGGAATACTGTCAACCAATCAGATTTTAGAACAAATGGATATCCTCTCTACTCAGTTGCCTCTATAATTGATTGCATTGCTCACTGCTTTCCCTTTAGTTGCCTAAATCTGTAGTTTGGGAATACCGGTGGGCTCAAAATCTTCCCATTTTTAATCAGCACCTGCCATTAACTATTAGCACCCAAGGGTCATGATGGAAGTTCTTCTTCCTCAAGGGCTGATGGTGTGACAGCCTCCTTTCACAGAATTGACCTGGCTATCAATGTTCGTTTGGTTTCTCTATAAAGCAACTTACAAAATGCAGGCTTCAGTGATCATTTGCACATGACTGTTGTGGTTCATTTGGGCCTTTAAAAATAGTGATCAGTTTGACATTACTTGTTTCGAAAGCATTTGTTTTGGTTGCTTTTATGCTCTGATTGGGCATTATTCCCAAATTATTAATTCAACAGATACTGACTGAGAATACTTTGTGGGTTGGCTGTAGCAGAAGGGAAAGATGCAAAAATAAACACAACTTGCTTCTCCAAAGACCTTGCGGTTTATTAGGTCCACAGACATCTTCAAAAGGGACAAATTTGACTAGAGAAGTAATGAGCAAACTGCTATGCAACTTAAAGGACCTAGGCAGTTAGTCACACCGGACTTTGAGCAGAACAGCAAAGAACAAGTAAAGCCGCCTTGAATGTCTAACATTTTGTGTTATTAAATAAACTTCATTAAAGATCAGCTCACAAATAAAGCAAAAGGAAATGGAAACCATCTCCTATCTGAGCCTCCCATTGTTTATCTACTTCCCTCTTCACCCCTTTTAATTCAGATCAGAGCTAGCTGAGAAGCATGTCAGCTGGCCAGCATTGGAATTGACTCGGATATAGGCATTTCAAGCCCCCATTTGATTACCTCCTGACCTAACTGCTTTTTCAGCTTTGAGGGTGTTATTTTTCAGGAATACCATTGATTTATGAAATTCTCTTTTTTAAAAAAATCATTTTGCGAATCAGATTTTCTGATGAAGGCATAACCTGCAATCTGCAGTTAGCAGATGCTGTACCATTTTGAAATACGTGATCCAAGATCATCATAAATTGATAATGAACTGTGTTTGTCAGCATTGGCAGCGGATTTCAATTTACAGTAAAATGTGAAATAAAACATACATACATCAGTATGTAACATCTAAATACATTTGTATTTAAGAGATATCAGAGCATCGACAGCTAACAATCAGGCTTTATTGATTTTTTTCTTTTTGCATGCTGTTATGAATGAGTGATTTTAAGCATTCACCTTCATGTTTCATGTCCTTTGAACAGTGGAGACTGAGGAATCTTTCTGCCTCGATTGCGTATTAAGAACAAAATTACATAATTGAAGAAATTAATACATTCACGCTATCAAAAACGTAGATAGCAAGAGATTTGGCTCATGTTTTTAAAGAAATTCATCCTCAGTTCTTAAGTGTTTTGTTTATGTCCCTCGAGGAATGAAAAGAAAAACGATTTGTTTTTACTTGTAAGGCCTTACTCAGTTGCCCAATTCCGCAGAAGAACTGGACAGTGAGGACCTCTCAGGTAAGGGCTAGTCATTAGGTAAGGCACTGCAGTGTCCAACCTGTGGGTGCTCTATCCACTTCTACAAAATGGCCATTTGGTTTGCTGAGCAATCAGTGTGGATTTTGAGACTAACAAAAAACAAATTTGTATCAATACTGTCTTCCTCCCCGGTCACCCACTCACCTGTTTTCTCTGTGGTAGCGTTATTTATATTTCAGAATGGGGACAATTAATGCAGAAGACACAAGTTACCTTTGGGATTGTACTAAAGCCCCTCTGTTCAGTGGCTTCAAATAATGTTTATGTCCTAGATATATAATGTGTCGGGAGAAATTTTGTTGCATTACAAAGCAGTTTAAGGATGTTGGATTATGTGACAAGATCTTTTTAAAAATAAACAAGCAACTCATTGACTGCCTACTTCTGTGGAGGGGACTAGAATAGCCATGTAGTTATCTTAGAAGTTAGGGGTGGGGAAGGACAGAGAGGAGGGGGGAGCAATTGTTTTGTCACACACCATGATGTAAACTAATTACCCATCTCAGACCTCTTTCACAGCACGCTGAGCTCTTGCAAAAGTAGGTTTCATGCTTGATTCCGGGATTTAGGTGTTACTAATCCAGAATAAGAAGCATATCCTACAAGGGAGGGAGGGAGAAGATTTAAAGTGGTCAGAGCTAAACAATTATATGGGCTTCCATGACGCTGTGGGACTTAACTGCCAACCAGCTATAGCATAAACCTTTCCATTCGTCACTTAATAAGTCAGTAAGCAAGGCCCTTCTTGTTATTGCAATGGAGAAATTAAGTCATAGGACTGTAGACACTTACTGAAGCCTATTGGAAAGAAAGATTCCAGAGGTGCTTTTACTGAAGCTCCCTTTAATAGTTGGCTATTGAGGTGCAGTCCTTAACTATAAGTCTGACCCAGTGAGAGAATAAGATAGTACTACTCAATTTTTCAAAGTGCAATAGATTTAGTGCCAACTACGTGCTTCTGACAAACCTCAGGGATATCTTCACTTTGCTGTTATGTTGCCGTAGTTTGAGTTTAGCTGTTGGATTTATTTTTCGACAGACTATGGAAGCTCCAGGAGGCCATGCTGGTTTTGTTCACTGCTGTACACCTGTCATGTACTAAGTACCCAATTGACACTTATTGGATGAATGAATGAATTTCCAAATCCCAATGCATAAATAAATAGATTAGAAAGATAGCCAGCCCATCAAGAGAGTGTTTCATTTTTGCCACTTCTTCGTGGTGTAGTTGGAGAAGTTGCAAAAACATTTGCCTGGTTTTATTTTAAAATAAGGGTGGATAAGTCCTTCTCCCTACTTAAAATGTGATGCTGGAAGTAAGCAATTTCTGCTTGCATTTCTGGTGATAGACAGTTTCAGTTCTGACTGACTGTAAATAAAACAACTCTCTTTGACACAGTAGCCCTGGCAATTGGATCTTCTCAAAGATCCTAAGAAAGCTGGTGGGTATGTTGGCCCTGATCCCTCTTGGCACAATAGCCAGACAAGGATCACTCAGATACGCAAAAGTCATTTTTCTCCTCTTTAGGAAAATGTGACTGAATCAGCCATCCACCCCTTCCACCAGCATCATCAATTAGGAATACTCTGGGCCTCAGCACTGCGCCATGTCAGATGGGTGCCTGCTGCTGTTCTATCAATCACCCAAGTCAGAAGCAATAAACCAACAACTGTTTGTGTTCATAATAATTCGGTTAAATTAATAATTATGTTGTCCCCCTCCCCCACTCCCTGCAGGAACACTGCAGTCATATATTGCTCAGGAGCCGAAAGTCATGTAGAACACTGATGAACTATCAGGCTGGGCCGGGCTGCCTTTGCATCTGCTTTGATGAACTAATCAAAAACTGATTAGCACCTTTGTTCAAAGGGGATGCTGATTAATCAATTACTATTGATTGTGAGCTTGGCTTCACTCAGCAGCAAAGAGACATCTGAAGGGAAAAAAAAACAACCAATAAAAATTGAGCAGCTGTCATAGTGTTTAAATTTATTAAAACAAAATACATTATTTTTATGAAGCTGTCTTGAAATGGGTCACTGAAGGGGAACATATTGATTGAGAAAGGATGAACTTCTCAAATTTCTGTAGCCTAGAGACTGAATTCAATTATAATACAAGACAAACTGGTTAACACCCGTCTTAAACAGTCCATCAATAAATTAGAATAGGTGTTGCACATTTAATGCTAAACTGTGGTAATGAATAATATCATCATCCATTCCCTGCTGCATCGGGGTAGAAATTTCATCCTTTCCATATTATGGATAAATGTTATGTACTCAATTTCCTTCCAAATAATGATGGTGTATCTTCCTTTTGTCCCCTTTGCCCCGACCTCCCCCACGCACCAGTGCTACCTTCATTAATGACAATTTCATAAGCAACATATGGTGCTCCATTCTCACCCAGCAAAGCAAGTTGCCCAGCTGATCTTCCTCTTTAATCTGCATAAAGAAATTATGCTCGTGTGTAGTTCAGTGATTTAATTATTGGCAGGCCTGGGGAGCTTACCCAGTTCTACTTTGAACCCTTTCATTTACTTTTGGGGTGTTAACTTTATTGATGATGGATGCATAAGAGTTTTGAATTGTTTTATCAATTACATCTGCTCTTTCCTGGTGACAGCTGGTGGTTATTGCCACTCGTGGAATAGAATAGCTTTAAGCATATTTGTCCTTCTATTTTATTTTAAAACTTTTTCAAAATGTCTCCAGCTGCCTCTCTCCCTTCAGCAGTGGAGAGGCCTTGGGGGACTGTTTAGCGGAGTGAGGTGGTAAATATACAGTGTGCCAGAAAATGGCCCTCCAGCACAGTTCAAGAAATCCATCAGTCTTCTGCTTTGGAAGCAAAGGCACCGACAAGAAATTCCAGAGCTGTCATGATTCCTCAAAACATGTTATCAACTCTTGCCCTACAAACAAGAAAGTGATCTGGAAAACTACAACATGTCCCTCACGATCCAAAAAAAAAAAAGCTTGGGCCTGGGAGGGCAATTCTAAATGGCTTTGCTAACCCTCATCTAGGTGTTAGGAAGAATCTAGATGAACCAACTGCAATCCCCTAAATGGATTATACAAGAAACATGGCTTCAAAATATAGCCTATATTTAGCTGGGCGCGGTGGCTCACCCCTGTAATCCCAGCACTTTGGGAAGCTGAGGCTGGTGGATCACTTGAGGTCAGGAATTCGAGACCAGCCTGGCCAACATGGCAAAACCCCATCTCTACTAAAAACACAAAAATTAGCCAGGCGTGATGGCGTGCACCTGTAGTCCCAGCTATTTGGGGGCAGGGAGGGAGGGGCGGGGGTTGACTGAGGAGAATTGCTTGAATGAGGAGGAGGAGGTTGCAGTAAGCCGAGATGACGCCACTGTACTCCAGCCTGGGCAACAGAGACTCCACCTCAAAAAATAAATAAATAAATAAAATAACAAACCTACATTTAGCTAATAGGAGCACTTAAAGATCCTTTGATTTAGATTATCAGTCCTGGGGGTGGGGATATATGGCCTTCCAGTTACTGGGAGTGTCTTCAGTCCTGGCTAAACTTGCTTGAAATGTGTGTGAGAAACTGTCAGTAGCTGTACCATTTAGGGGGAACTCTTTCCTAACCCATATAAAGAGTGGCCCAGATTTGGCAAACAGGCTATTTTATTCCCTTGGTAGAGTAATAACAATAATGATAATAAAACATTAAAAACCAGATGGGCTGTATAGATATATTTAAATTATGGCCCATAAATCTGAAGTGTGGCATGATATGGCTTGTATCTGTATCATACTTTGTAACTTAGCTCTTTCACACATATTACTTCGTTTGATCTTTATTCATTCAACAAAATTATTTGAGCTCCTTGTGCTGGGCTCTGGGCTGGGCACCAGGGATGCAGCAGTGAACAAGACCAACAGGAGCTGGAGCTGCCATGGCCTCCAGGAGCCAAGGCCCCTGCTCTCCTATGGCGACACCCTACTGAGGGAGACAGACTCAAAACACAAGTTAATCTTGGACAGTGACAAATGCTGTGAAACAATAAAACCAGATAAAGTAGAAGTGAGGGCTTGGGCTGGAAGAAGGTGGATGTCGGTTTAGAAAAGTTTACCAGGGAAGGCCATTGGGACAGGAAGACCCAGATAGATGAGAATGAACCAGATAATAGAAGATTTTCATGAAAATCTCATGAGATTGTTAAGGAAGGGTTCTTGGTCTCCATTTATAAATGAGGAAACTGGGGCCCAAACGGCTAAACGGTTTGCTTAGGAGACAGTGAGAAGCAAAGCATGGGTCTTCGTGGCTCTAGAGGAAATAGAGGACTTTGGTTTGCAGGGACCGCCCTTCCCGCTATGAAATCCACAGCTTCCTGTATGCTGGGGCCTTTGGTAATCCTCTTGACCCTTTTCAATTCAGTGTGCGCACCCGGGGAATGAGGGAAAAGTCAGGCACTCTGCAGCCCATCAGGCATAGAGCAATGTGCTGACTAACCTGGGAAGATTTTTTTTCCCAGCATCAAATCAAGCTCTTTCTCCTCAAAGAAGACCTAAACTCTGCTTCAGTACTTTAGTGCTATTGTCCCACTGATTCCCCTAAATTATGGGATCACTTTCCCCTGGGAGGTGACCCTAAGTGCCATAGGAAAGTGATGGCTGGAAAAGGTTAAACCACATCAATTCCCTTTTAAAATTGAGTTTCATAGAAGGCAGTAGACTGAAGAAATCACACTGGGTCCACGCTGGCTCACCCGCGACTTCCCCACGATGTGTTTGAACTGCATCCTGCTGCTGATCTTTCTCATAATCCAACATGCTCCTTTTTCCACCATGGGAAGGGAGGAGACCATCAAACGGGAACTTTTCTTCCAAAGTTAAAAAGTTGGCAGGCTACGGTGCAAAGTGCGAATTCTAGTTCTACAGGTTGGACACTGCTTTGGGGTGACTTCACCATATTCATTAATCCATCCTCCTCACACCCCCAAATGCCTGAGGTCCACTGAAGCATCTTTCTCCAGAGAGAGATTCTAGTGGGAAATGTTTGTTTGGAAATACTTGACAACTGTCCTGTTTATCAGGCGTATATTCCTTTAAGGGAAACTCTGGTGTCATCCTCAGTGCCTTCTTGTTGCTTAAAGTGGAAAAGACGATCACATTTCTAAATCTGTGCTATCATGAGATGAACAGAGTGGACTCAAGCATGACTTTTGATGTCTCTGGCGGTGTTAAATGCCTTGAGAGAAATCTTGCATCCTGTTAGATCAAGTCATTTTCACTCATGGTTAAATTAACTAAATCAAGGAATTTGAGAGGGGAAAAAAAATCAACAAGAAAAAACCCAAAACACTTGTTTTCATATTTAGCTAAAATAGTATTTAATATCCTGATACTCAAGTGGTACACCTGAATCGAAACTTGAATCAAACAGCCTTCAGCTGCCAGGCCCACAGCCTTGACCTTCATAAAGGACAGCTAAGCTATTAGTTACACAGTTTGTCAGTTCTGTATAAATGAAAAGAACTTGGTGACTTCAACTCAGTAAGTGCTCATTAGGCATCTTACCATGTGTGGGCAATGCTGAGTATGCAGTATCACCCTTACCCCTAACGAACTGGTAATTATTTGCCTTGGGTCGGTGATAAGAACTGGAAAAGCCCTCCTTAGGCTCTAATACAGGAGATTTGAATTTGGCAAACACTGAGTCCCTATGATATGCCAAGCCCTGAGCCAAATAGGCACTTTCATTTTCAGGAAAACAGTGGCCTCTCAAAGTGACCCTGTGAAGTATGTAATTGTACTCAGTGGCTCAGAGTGCCTTACTGACCTGCCTGAAGTCACAGAGAAACGTAACGAAGCTCAAGTTCTGTCCCAGAAATTACAGCAAGTCCAGTGCCCTTTCCAATGGACCATGTAGGAGATGAGCTCCTAGCTCGTCCCCTGTTCAGGCCTGTTTCTGGAAAGCAATGTAGCCAGTGATAGTCTAAGAGAGCCCTGGGTCCTGATCATTGAGTAGTGACAAGGTACAGCCAAAATCTGTGTACACTACTTCTAATTTAAATGAACACATACTGAGCTCTGGGTGGCACAATGAGGATGATCACTGCAGTTTTCCTTTAAGTAGCTTGACATAGCTCCTTTGAAACGTTAGTATAGATGCAGTTACATTGCTAGAATTGAATGCAGCTGACGTGTAGTATTAGATGCCTGGGATGCTATATGGGAGTCTTCATGATTTTCTTGCTTTATGTTTATTCCTTCTCGTCCACTTTCTAAGAAGACAGAAAAGAAAGGTTATGCTGCATAAAGGCTAGTGTGCTCCAATATATATTAACATCTTAATGGGAAAGCTGTGCATGTACTGTATACATTTACTACTCTCTGACAAGAGGGAATTAAATGTCAGAAGGATTTGTAGCATCTATAATTGAATTGGTGCTGAGAAAAGCAAATCTTAAAGAAGAATAACATATTAGGATTAGCAAATAATGTGGCATTTTGTCAGCGCATGCCATTCAGTTTGTTCCCCTCCAGTAATAAAGTTGTGCTTTTTAAAATGCACACTTATTTTTGTTGCCATGGACGGGAGCTACAACAGATGATGAGAATGGGTAGCTACATTTTTCAGATGGTGCCAGGTTTTCTTAAGTGTCATTCTTTTTTTTTTTAGGTCAGATTATGGTTTTGCTTCAGATTTGGGAAATCCACTACCAGGCTTTTTCTTTCTTCCTAGCAAGAAGTAACAAATGACATCATAGTCACTAAGCTTTCTCTGAAATAGACTAATCCCTACAACCCTAGGAAGCTGGAGGCAGCATTTCCATTACAAACACCCATTCTGAGAGTTTTTAATTAAACTGACTTGTCCAGCAAGATCTCCGCCCAGGAAAGGAACTAAAACTGAGCCACGTGACAGAACTGTTGCAAAAAGTCAGCAACAATTATTTTCCTCCAGTCATCCACGGATGGGGGAAGCCCAGAACGCTGAGCGTCTGAACTGTCCCTAAATAGAAGTAGGAGGACTAATATCATTAGAACCTCCCCATGGCTTAAACATTAAAGATGAGAGCTAAGGTAGTTTATGACCTATGAAAAGAGTTAAAGTGTGCGTTTAAGCACCACGTTGCTAAATGTGCCTTACAGCCTGAGCCAGGGATGTTTGAGATGTGAGGGTGACCCAGTGCAGTGTGGCTGTCATGCCTCATGCTGCATAGTTTATTGTGTATCATTGTGTCACCCTTCACTCCTTCTCAGAGGTAGAAAGCTTGGTGTCCTTTTGGCAAAAAGACTGACCTTGAACTCTGTGTCGCCGAGGGCTTCAGGGTGGGCAGGCAGCAGTTGCAGTGAAGGTTCTGCTCAGTGAGTCCTTCTGCCAAAGTCCCTATTTGCCAGGAGCTTGTCTAGGATGTACTAGCCACTCTCCAGTTATCCATGGATCCCTGCTTTGGCAGCAGAGCCTTCTAGGCTTATCACAGATCCATGATTATGGCATTTGCATGGCGGTTTATGCTACACATCTCATGCCAGGTGGTAAAGTAGCCATAGAAGCCAGGATCTCTTGCAGAGCCCTGTTTAATACAGGCAGCATGGCTGCCAGAGTGCTGCATTTAAGACGACTCTGGCAAGGAGTTTGAGGAGTGAAAACAAGTAGAGAAAGAAAAGTCTCCCAGAAGGAGGGGGAAAGGAGACTGAAGTTCCACTAGCAGTCACCTTTCTTGTCAGGCCCTAGGGAACTACTGCCTTTAGAACTTCCCCCTTCATATTGCCCATGAGGAATGGATCAGGCCAGGTCAACTGGCCCAAGGTGAAGAAATCTGAGCAGTTCGGGGGCATCACTCTTGGGAGTTTCTTTGAGATTTTTCTGTCCCGCAATTTCTAAGACGCTAAAGCGAGCCCAGGGTTGTTGAAGCTGTGACTCAAGCAGTAGTGGCCAACTTAACATTCTGCAAGCAGCTTGTAAACTCTCACCTGGAGCCAAGTTGTTTCAGCTTTTTGCCAAAAGAAAAGCTAACTCACGAATACTAAACAGCTCATGATTTATCTGTCACACTTAGAGCCATGGAAGTGGCTGCGGGATGGGACACGACAGGCAGGGAGGGTTGTACCACAACTGTGAGCTGTCAGGAACACCTCCCTGCAACTGCTGCCTGCCCACCCTGAAGCCCTCGACTACGCAGAGTCCAAGGTCAGTCTTTTTGCCAAAAGGACACCGAGCTTTCTACCTCTGTGGAGGAGTGAAGGGTGACACAGTGATACACAATAACCTTTACAGGGTTCATCTGCAAGTGAGAATCATTCAAGGACTAGGCCTAATTCACCTGAGGTCACATATGAAATGATTTGGATGAGATTCTTAACTCCAGTTGAACTGTGTTATGCAATCATGCTTGGTTCATTGAGGCTGGAATAACCTTTATGCTGGAACCATTCACCAAGCAAAAACGTGGCTTTACTTGTCAGGATGATGGGGCAGGGCTTAGTCCCAGAAAAGAAACACTCTTACACCTGTTACTAGTAAGAGGAACACTTGTAGCCTCTTAGGGAACAAGAAAACATGACTTTCTAAACCGAAGTGATGTCCATATGCCTGAGCATCAGGCATGTTTAAAAGTGCTTTCCACTCCCACATTTATTTTTCAACTGACAAGCGAAGGGCAGCTGTAGAATCTGCCTCTGGTTTCGTTGCCCGCCCGATTCAGAAAATGAGCCGGGAATCTGAAGAGGATGTCCCCAGGAAAGCCAGCACTTCATGGGACCCGAATGAAGGGGTCTGCACCCTACAGGACCAGGATCTGTGGCTCATGGGGAAACCCATAGCTTTCCCACTTAGAAGTCATTTCTCATGGAATCGGTCAGAGTCTTTGCCTTGGGAATGGAAGGAAAGGTCAAGCAGCTGACAGACTTTGTCGCAGCCATGCTTCTCTTAGTGCTCGGTATTTCCTTCCGTTTCTGGTTTTCGTGCAACTCCAGTAGCCCAGTGCCCCCCGGGCAGCATCTTGCACGGCTGCTTCATGTCATGAGTGAGGCACAGCCCGCAGGTGCAGGCAGCTCACCCCAGCCCTGCTGCCTTGAGCCAATGCATGGCATTATGAACACTCCCCCACCCTCCCCACATGTGGAAATAAAAGAACGGACTGAGATGACTCCAGAAACAGCTCTGCTTTTCATAGGGAAGGCCAAGACAGAGGCACTCAGTGAACAGGCACAACTCTATTAACACCTCCCACGTAAACCCAGGAGGTGGGAGTGGGGGTGGGAAGAGGCGCTGAGGTGCTCCTAACCGGCAGTGTTCCCTGTAAATTAAACATCAGTTACCTTCTGTGTCCCTCTGCAGTAATTGAAGGCAGGAGAAATGTCTTGGTGATTAACTGGTGGTAGTAAACTTTCTGATCAAAGTGGGTATCAGAAGATAGCTGGAGAGATTACCCTTATAAATAAGTATCTGTAAAATATGTATGTCCTTGAGGGTGGGGAAGATAACTAGAACATCTAAGGTTCTAGTTTAATTTGGGCAAAGTGCAGGGAAAAATAGCAACACTGAGCATATTTAGCTCAAAGTTCATGGAGGGCAAAGGTCAAGTGAGGAGTTTTGGCTCAAGAAATTAATCTCACAGATACATACCTTGTGAGACCTTTTTGTTTGGGGGAGGTTTTTGTTTGTTTTTCTTTGTCACAGAGCCTCTCTCTCTCTCTCCCCTCCCCTCTCCTCCCTCAGGCTTCCAGAATATTCCTGTGTCTAGGCATGGAGAGGAGGCGGTCTTTTATTAAGAGTGGACAAGAGAGTGCCTTCCCCTAAATGGGTTAGAACTGTCCTGGACAGCTTCTCGAAGCTTCTCTCTGTTCTCAGTCTTCCTAGAACCTCTCTTCACCTCTTGCCTCTTGTGCCTAACTTTCCCCTGTCCTCAATGTCTAGTCTCACTTGTTTTCCTCCCCCAATTTTAAGACATACGGAGTTCATCGAAAGACACATAAATTTTAATAGGTCTGAAGCTCATGGCCATTGGAGATGAGTTAATTCTCATTCCCACAAGATTCCCTATTTTGACAGCTCCCTAAGGAAAACACAACTTGCTGGCTTTTCAAACTTGCTGGCTTTTCTGTTACTTTTGTCCCCCATGAGCAATTTTGCATCTGTGCAGTTGGACTGAACATCTCCAGTGTGTCAAGCACTCTCCTCCAGCAGACACCCCGTGTCCAGCAGCACCCCACGGGGAATGCTCCCCTTCAACGAGCTTTGTCGTCTCTAAAAAGAAAAAAAAAATTCCCTTGACCGAGTTCTGCCTTGTTGAAATGACTTTCAAGACAATGGGGGCTGTAGCATCTGCAGTTGGCAACACTTTTGGCTGAGGAGGGAGATTCCTCTCCACTACGTTTCAAGTTGAGCTTATTAGACGCGTTGCTGGAGGGGCTCGCTCAGCTCGGAGCGGGCTAATTGGCTGCAGTGCACTCTGCCTCCAACCCAGCTCCCTTCTCCAATTAAACTCCCATCATCCTGTTGTCCTGAGCGACCTGCTGCTGCCTCTGATTTGGCATTTCTGTGTGGGTTTTGGTTTTGGTTTTTCTGTAGTCCTTTCAAAGATAACTTAATGAAACACTTTAAATACTCCATTTTAAAATTTAAACTCTTTTAATTAAAGCACTTTTCATGGAACCCTCAGTCACGACTTATTTCCCCACATCCTTCAGTACTTAATCTCAGAGCAGAATTGGAAATATCGATAGAAAGTGTAAATCATGCCCTCCTGCTGAAAGCGTTGTATCAGGTTTCGGCTCAAAAGAGCACCATTACCTTTAGCTGTCACGGATCTGTACACTTGATCGATAAACTTCAAATATTATTAGAGGTGGAGGCTTCAGAGATTTGCTCTGTTCTTTGGAGAGAGACAGAGATAAATCTTTCTTAAAAATTGACTTGAATTTGCACTCTCAGTCTTCCTGGTGAAACGCATTTCTCTTAGGCATCCAGCAACTGCAAGGGGGACAGATTTATAGGCCATGTGCTTCTTGTACTGAAAGATTCAAATGGTAAATCCTTCACATATGACTTCACAAATCATGTAAAGTTAAAAGATTTTTACCGTTTCTGTTGCTGCTGTGCTTAAATTGTAAGGTACAGCTAGTAAATCATTTTAATGGAGGTGTCGTACTTGACTCAATAAAAAAAGACAATGGTTTAGCTTCCACTCCAAAATGTTAATGTATTAATCAACGGGAGAATAATTGTTTTTTACTACATTATAAATCTCGGATGCCATTAGGATTTCAGCAAGGGGTGATGTAGCCACATTCCTAAATTAAAATTGTTTACACTGCCATACATCCATTCTGCATCGCCATAGCTCATTCTGGGTTCATTTTGGAGTTGTTCGCCAGCCAAACATGTCGTTCCTCAGTCAGAAGAAGACATCCTGAGGGAGTGATGCTTATAAAGAAAAATTAATTGCATTGCAAGGTGTTAAATAAATAAAATAAAAACCATCGGTGGCAGTGGACAATTATTCCTTGCTGTCTCTTTTGAAATAGGTTTTTAGGTTTTAAATTGAGGCTTACTCCCTCATACATCCTAAATGTAGCAAGCCTGTCATTTGTCTTTAGTCTTATAATCCTTGTTTTATCTCTAGGCAGCTGTGGCTTTTGAGCACCTTACTTTTCCTATGCATATCCCTAATCTACCAGGGAATAAAAGTCATTGGGTGTCTATAGAAAGATGCTGTATCCTCCTGTTGCCTAAAGGTGTCATTCAGAGCACCCTCAAATAGTCAGGTCAGCCCCCTTAATTAGGCTCTGCAACTGGATACAGATAGAGTGAACGCTAAGACTAGGTCAGGGCCAGATAGACTATTTCTTCCTTCCCTGCCTCCCTAAGCTTGTTCCACATGCATTAACCCTCCTATGCTGCTTATCATGAAATTGCCTTGTGGGGAGAACAGATCAATTCAGCACTGGACAGGTCAGCCTGTTGCCTCAGTGTAACTTGATCCATCTCGATTGTTCTGACTCCTCCATTAAAAAAGAAGGTGACCCTCTGACCCTGGAGACAGTGTCGCCGGGGCTTCTGATGCCTTGTAATAAGTTCTACATCCCTATTCCTCTTCTGATTTCAACAGATTCCCGAGCAGGTGAAGAAGGCTCAATCAGGGCAGTGGATCATGCCGTGATCGGTGGCGTCGTGGCGGTGGTGGTGTTCGCCATGCTGTGCTTGCTCATCATTCTGGGGCGCTATTTTGCCAGACATAAAGGTAAGCAAAGCTTCAGCAGGCAGAAGCAGCGTGTCCCCACGGCTTCTGCCTTTGGAGGCTTTACAAGGTTGTCCTTGATAGGCAATTTGATGTATGTGGCCGCACGGCCTATCTGATTCCTGAAACTGGAAGAGAGAGAAGAGAAAAAAAAAAAACAAATCTTAGCAGCCGCTGATTAGAACTCTGGGAGTTGATGAGTAGCACTCCTTGATTCGGATTTTCTCTAAATATAAAGCTTTGTAGAGTTGTTATTCTGCCATCCATAATTGGGGATAGAGGAAAAATGATAAAAGTAGAGGCTGGTGTGCAAGATGTGGCGTGAAGCCCCAAAGGATAAACATGGAAAAAGCACATCCACAACCTACTGTTTTCTGGGAGGCAGAGGATTTCCCCCTATCCCTTGTCCCCAGACTCTGTGTAAGCTGGTTACAATGGCTAGAAGACTGCCTTGGTTTGATGTGCCCAGGTTAAAGAAAATTTTTTGCCTTAAAAGCTGCATAAATATGTATTTTTAAAATTATCAGTGCAATTGATTTAAATTGCCATTAATCATCACACTTATCAACTGTGCAGTCTGGATGGGCAATCATCTTTTCTAATGCCCCTCCTCTCTGCCCCATGCTGCTCTGATCCTCTTCTCCCCTCTTGGTAATTTATTCTTCCTTTTCTTTGTCTGCCCCATCTCTCTTAGTTATTTTTCTCAAGCACTGTGCAATGAGCTTGCATAGTTTTCTAGGTGCTTGCATACTGCTTGACTGTTGAACTTGGGTTTGGGGGAAGGTCCCTTGGCACAGCAGTGGAGGTCTAAGGTACTTAGGCACCTTTAGGATACAGAGTGCCTGTCTCAAGCATAAAACAGTTTAGGACGATCAGAGCTGTCCATACTTCGCCCTCTGCCCACACTCAGGAGGCAGTCTGTTTGGCCAGGAACTCCCAGCCTCTTGGTGGTAAGCTTGATGAGACAGGAGGTAAGGCCAGAGAGCAGGGCAGCGTCTGAGCAGCAGCTGTGCAGGACCAGGGGAGGGGAACATGTGTGTCACTCTACAGCAAGAAAAAAGGATACCGAGAAGCGTTTGACCACTTGCTTTCTCAGATTTGTCACTTTGAAAACCTGAAAATATAGCAAATGTGTCAACCTTTTTAAATAGAAGACTCTTCAGGAATACAGTATGTAACGGGAGGAAGATTATTTGATTATGGTAGGCAGTTTAAGTTCTACCTATATAGCATACTGTGGTGCAGTCTTTGTCATTCTCCATGTAAACTGTTGGGATTTGGTGGTAAGAGTGTCTGCAACTGTGTAACGTCTGTCTATTGTCATTATAAAGTGGCTGTGCCAATTAGCAAATCCATGAATCCGGGTCCGGGCTAGAGTTATATGATGAGAGAGACCTACTTGCTCATTAAGACAGATCCCAAACCTTGATCCCTGCCATTATAATGTCAAATTCTTTCTCAATCTGGAACCTCACTCTGAAATGGAAGACAGGAAAATCAAACATACTTGTGCAAGTTCAAGCACATTCTCACGTATGGGTAAGCAGTAATGATTCATATAGACAGGGGACGGTGGTTCAAATAAATGAGCTGAGATGACAACAGAAGCGTCATCGGGGCCCTAATTCATTTATTGGCTAATTGCTCTTCCTTGCTTTGGTCTTTAACCATGTACGTGCACATATCTGGTCATTGGTCATTGGTGTTTACTGTTTATACGTTAGTCAGCAGCTCTCCAGCTTTCTGCATTTTTAGCTCCCACTCACGTCTTCTTCTGCTGACATCCTCTGGTCATAATCACTGCTCTAATGTCTCATTTGCTGAATTATATCGCAGCGGTTCAGTTGGAGTGGTGCCTTTGGAACCCCCGGATCCCCATTTGTCTCACCCACCCTGCTCTCTTCTTCCAATTGTTTTTTCCCCTCTGCTGCCTGCACACCACTTCGGCTGATGATGGCCATAAAGCAAGTTGCCATCTCTGTACCACTTTACACAGAGGCCATCAGACAGTCACGGTGCTTTACCCCTTCATCTTTCAGGTACATACTTCACTCATGAAGCCAAAGGAGCCGATGACGCAGCAGACGCAGACACAGCTATAATCAATGCAGAAGGAGGACAGAACAACTCCGAAGAAAAGAAAGAGTACTTCATCTAGATCAGCCTTTTTGTTTCAATGAGGTGTCCAACTGGCCCTATTTAGATGATAAAGAGACAGTGATATTGGAACTTGTGAGAAATTCGTGTGTTTTTTATGAATGGGTGGAAAGATGTGAGACTGGGAAGGCTTGGGATTTGCTGTGTTAAAAAAAAAAATGTTCTTTGGAAAGTACACTCTGCTGTTTGACACCTCTTTTTTTGTTTGTTTGTTTGTTTGTTTGTTTAATTTTTATTTCTTCCTACCAAGTCAAACTTGGATACTTGGATTTAGTTTCAGTAGATTGCAGAAAATTCTGTGCCTTGTTTTTCGTTTGTTTGTTGCATTCCTTTTTTTCCCCCTTTGTGCACATTTATTTCCTCCCTCTCCCCCCAATTTTGGATTTTTTCCAAAATCTCCCTTTTTGGAATTTGCCCGCTGGGATTCCTTAGACTCTTTTCCTTCCCTTTTCTGTTCTTGTTTTTTACTTTCTTTTGTTTATTTTTGTGGTAACTGCTTTCTGTTCCAAATTCAGTTTCATAAAAGGAGAACCAGCACAGCTTAGATTTCATAGTTCAGAATTTAGTGTATCCATAATGCATTCTTCTCTGTTGTCGTAAAGATTTGGGTGAACAAACAATGAAAACTCTTTGCTGCTGCCCATGTTTCAAATACTTAGAGCAGTGAAGACTAGAAAATTAGACTGTGATTCAGAAAATGTTCTGTTTGCTGTGGAACTACATTACTGTACAGGGTTATCTGCAAGTGAGGTGTGTCACAATGAGATTGAATTTCACTGTCTTTAATTCTGTATCTGTAGACGGCTCAGTATAGATACCCCACGCTGTCCAGAGAGGTTTGGGGCAGAAAGGACTCCTCCTTTTTCCATGCCCTAAACAGACCTGACAGGTGAGGTCTGTTCCTTTTATATAAGTGGACAAATTTTGAGTTGCCACAGGAGGGGAAGTACGGAGGGGGGAAATATAGTTCTGCTCTGGTTGTTTCTGTTCCAAATGATTCCATCCACCTTTCCCAATCGGCCTTACTTCTGACTAATTTGTAGGAAAAAGCAAGTTCGTGTGTTGTGCGAATGACTGAATGGGACAGGGTTGATTTTTTTTTTTTTTCCTTTGTGCTTAGTTAGGAAGGCAGTAGGATGTGGCCTGCATGTACTGTATATTACAGATATTTGTCATGCTGGGATTTCCAACTCGAATCTGTGTGAAACTTTCATTCCTTCAGATTTAGCTTGACAAAGGCAGGAGGTACAAAAGAAGGGCCGGTATTGTTCTCACACTGGTCTGCTGTCGCTCTCAGTTCTCAATAGGTCAGAGCAGAGGTGGAAAAACAGCATGTACGGATTTTCAGTTACTTAATCAAAACTCAAATGTGAGTGTTTTTATCTTTTTACCTTTCATACACTAGCCTTGGCCTCTTTCCTCAGCCTTAAGAACCATCTGCCAAAAATTACTGATCCTCGCATGATGGCAGCCATAGTGCATAGCTACTAAAATCAGTGACCTTGAACATATCTTAGATGGGGAGCCTCGGGAAAAGGTAGAGGAGTCACATTACCATTTACATGTTTTAAAGAAAGAAGTGTGGGGATTTTCACTGAAACGCCTAGGAAATCTAGAAGTAGTCCTGAAGGACAGAAACTAAACTCTTACCATATGTTTGGTAAGGCTCCAGACTCCAGATAACAGTCCCTATGGAAAGATGGCATCAAAAAAATAGATCTATATATATATATAAAAATATATATTCTATTACATTTTCAGTGAGTAATTTTGGATTTTGCAAGGTGCATTTTTACTATTGTTACATTATGTGGAAAACTTATGCTGATTTATTTAAGGGGGAAAAAGTGTCAACTCTTTGTTATTTGAAAACATGTTTATTTTTCTTGTCTTTATTTTAACCTTTGATAGAACCATTGCAATATGGGGGCCTTTTGGGAACGGACTGGTATGTAAAAGAAAATCCATTATCGGGCAGCATTTTATTTCCCCCTCTCCTATCCCTCGGCACTTAACCAAGACAAAAAGCCACAATGAACATCCCTTTTTCAATGAATTTTATAATCTGCAGCTCTATTCCGAGCCCTTAGCACCCATTCCGACCATAGTATAATCATATCAAAGGGTGAGAATCATTTAGCATGTTGTTGAAAGGTTTTTTTCAGTTGTTCTTTTTAGAAAAAAAGAAAAAGAAAAACAAAAACAAAAAAAAAACAAAAATATCACACCATTGCTCATGGAATTGGCATCTCATTTTTGGGACCTCCCATCTTTCTGTTTTGAAAAGTGTACAGTAGTGCAGTGTTCCTGATGTAACTTTATGGCTTACAATGTTGACATGTCTCAGGTTCATGTGTTTCGATTGGTGTTTTCCGTCTCAGGTAGATTGCAAAGTGTAGGCCCCACACATTGGAAAAAAATAATAATAAAACAAAGCAAAAACAGGAAATTATGGATTTTAGTTGTATATTGGTTTATGTATTTTTTCTTAAGTATACAGTGCACTGTTTGAAATGTATTGTTGAGTATTACTTTGTACAGGTTGATCACTTTTTTTAGAGTGAAGAAAGAACAAACTTGTTTTTTGTGTTTTTTAAAGGAATATAAAATAATGAAGGATGTATAATTGATGCCAAATAAGCTTGTTCTTTAGTCACACCGACGTCTTATTTTTCCCTTTAGGCCAGTTCTGTTTTTAAGGTGTACATGGACAATGTTACAGTGTAAGAAACTCCATATCCATATGTTCCCATTCGCATTTTGTATTGGTTCATGTATACCATTTTTACAAAAAAAAAAAGAAAAAAAAGAAGTACTATAAAATATCTGTCTTCTTAATAAAAAAAATTAATGTTACAAAGTGATCCTTTAATCTCTTTATGGACTTCTTATGGACGCCTCCGAGTGAGAGAAGAGATGGGCCTCTGGTCCCAGCTTCCTCCTTAGGACCATGTATGGGGCCAGGAACACTGGCAGTAGATGCTAGGACATGCTGCCGGCTGGGTTGCTGTGGGCCGCGCCCTCTCTCCTTCTCCACTCATCCTTCCTGTCCTTGTTCTCTTCCCCACTCTCAGTGGACAGGTGAGCCAGGTGCCGTGCCGTGGCTGAGTCTGGGCTCCCACATGGACTCAGCGATTTGTGCAGGTGTGCGAGCTGTTGTGGCGGGCCTGCAGGAACAGGCCACTCCCGTGGATGTGTCTTCCGCACTCATCCCCTCTCTCACCGCCCCCCCACCTTCACCAACTTCCCTGTGTTGGCTGCTCCACCTGTCTCTTACTTTGGGAGTTTGTGTCTTAACAATTCATTCTGCCTTCTTCATTTAAAGTTCTCTCTCCTTTCATAAAAAGAAGATGTGAGCTGTGGAGGACTGGCTTGGCTGCCTGCAGAAGATTGTTCTCACTTGCTGTTTAGGTTGCTGAGACTTCCAGGCCTGGGTAGACAGCAGGATTTGCTCTGTTGTCATCGTCCTTGCCTTGCAGGCTGAAGTGAGCAATGACTACACTTCATGGTGGCTCATCTTATAAATGCGCAGTTAATGGCTGGCCAGGCCCAAAGTGCCCTTTTCCCACCATCCCTTCAGCTGTGGTTGAGTTCTCCTTTTCTCCCTTGGCCATGTCATGGGGAAAGTTCCATAGGAAAAGCGAAGGTAAGCTCCAGAAAGGCTGAAGGCTGTGCATCTCCCCTTGGGCCACTTCCATCCTGGCCTCGTCTCTTACCTGTCTCTGTAAAAAAAAAAAAAAAAAATCAGTTAATCAGATATGCAGTTATTGAGCACCTGCTGTATGTCCAGCATGGTGAGGGATGCAGAGAAGTATAAGGCGGTCTCTGCAGGCCAAGTGGAGCATCAGTTACATCACCTGAAAACTTGAAGTGACCCTGAGCCATGGGTGCCCCACTGACCACAGAGAAGCCCAGAGAGTGCTATGGGAATTTTCTGGAGAAGGGAAATCAGTGAAGGCTGGTGAGTCCGCAGAGAGCTTCACGCAGAGCTGGGACCCCAGCTGGATCTTAAAGGATGGTTTCATGGAGAAGGAATGTGAGTCAAAAGTACAGAGGGCAACAAGCCCAGCCAGCCTGTTGATTTGTATGGGGAGAAGAAAGAAATCAGTTCCATGTGCAGGGTGGGATGGGTCTTGAGGCTGTACTAAAAAGTCCAGGCAGAGGAGTCAATACTTCAGTGACCTCTCCCAGCCTCTGCCGGAGAGCAAGGAGCAGTAGGGAGTACTCATTCATTGCATCTCTATAAAAAGACCCAGAGATAGAATAAGGATCAAAAGCACACACTGGAGAGAGGCTGCCTGCGTTCAGATCCCTGTCCTACCATGTAGCAGTGAAACCTCCGGGGAGTAGCCCAGCCTACCTGGCTTTGGTCTCCTGTCTGCAAGGTGGACATCACCATAGCCTCGAAGGTTGTTAGGAGAGATCAGTGAGATATGCAGTCAGCGCTCAGCCAGAAAGGTGCCAGACACACACTACTTGTTCATTACATGTCAGTCACAGGATAGAGGCTAAGGTGGCTAAAACGATAGAAGGTTACCCAGGGCTACGAGGAACCGGTCACTACTCAGAGGGAGCTCTGCGGGCTCCTCTGCATATAGACACATCATGCCCTTGCGAACCACGACTTAGAAGGTTTAATGACCCTTTTCACCATTCATTAGCAGACTTATTCCAAGCCACGTGGCATGCAGTATGTTTAGTCTCCCCACCCTTCTCCCTCTTGTCTGCAGCATGAGGCTCCAGCTTTAGCTGTACCCTACAGAAAAGGGTCCCAGAAGTTCCTTGAGCTGAGGCAGACAGGAGGTGGTGACTGCTGCACATTTGCCTTTTGAGCTCCACAGGGTATGCAAATGAGAAGGTGCTAGAAGCAGTACCCACTCAAAGGATCTTGATAAGTTGCCCGCTCCTTCATTTGAGAAGAGTATGTACAAGAGTGAAAATGGCCCTCGTTTCCTCCAGAGAGTTTTCACAAATGTTTTGGCCTGGCATTCTCCAAATACATCAACTGGAACCCCGAGGTGATATGCGGGTGTTAATTGGTGCAATCTTTCACTGTCCTCTGTCTACTTGAAATGTAATTCTTGTACCGCTGTGGACTTGCTCCATGGAGAAATGCTCCTTTGATTCTGTCATCCAGAACCTCAAAGAAACCATGCGGCCACTGTGCTACAGGTAGAAAGACGCTGCTTAAGTGAAGATATTTTTGTTTTATTATAAAATCATGCCCAAGATTAATACACCTTTTTGCCAGGATCCCAAATACGCAGCCCTTTGTCATGAAGAACTGGCAGCCAAATTCCTTCAGGGTGAAATTTGTATTCACAGCCATACATGTATAGTTTTTGAAGTGCTGGCCCCCTGTACAGGAGAAGAAAGAAGGGACTCTTGGCTCATCCATGACCTTGTGGGTCAATACCATATTAAAGTCCCTGGCAGGCACACAGTAGTCACCCAGCAAGTATCAGCTGATTAAAGGGAGAATAGTTGAGCACCTGGCTGACTGAGCCTTACATTACACTTAATCTGAATGGGCCACCAACGCTGTATTTCAAACCTTGATGTTTGCATGTCCATCCTTACTACAGGTGGCTTTCAGGTTGGCCTTGAAGAGACAAGCCAGCCAGTCCTGAGTTTAGAGCGATTGGCCCTATCATTCTCAAGGACCCACTGGAATAGTATCAGGTAATATCATTTTGGGTAATGGCCAAGCAAAGCCTTAGTACTGCTATCATATATTGTGAGGGGCCTTCAGAATGCAATATGGCATATTTTAAAAATGCAAACTATAGTCCTTGCCTTATTTGTGTTATCTCAAAATGTTGAAATGTGCCTCTAATAGGAACTGCAGGATTCAGTGCCCCCCCACCGCCCGCCCAACACTCACATCATTACACATGAGCATCCCTGAACTGAGACCTGAAAGCAAGAATCTTCTCTGTTTTCAAGTCTTCCAAACCTCAGCTTCCAGGCTCTTCAGTACACAGGAAACTTTGTTTTATTTTTATGTTTTTTTTTCAATTTTTTTCATTCCCAAATAAACATAAAATGTCTACTGCCCCTGGTGGTCAGTGCTGGGAAATACAACTCTAGCCTTGCCTATTGAAATGCAGAATTAATTCCAACAAGGAACCTGACATTGTCTACTTCTTTTTCTCTCACACACATGCACACCTACCTGCGCCTCCCATTTTACTCCCTCCTAATCCTTCGAAGTGTTGATCTGGGGAAAGTGAGAACCACTACTGTGGGGCAAATCAACCGGTTCTCTGGGCCCGGGACTTCAGCTGCCCTCCAGACGTGCACAGGCTCACATTCATATTTCAGACGTGACGGCCTCAAATCTTCCTTAAGTTCTATCTTCTCAGGTTAATTAATCACCAGGCTTAAACTTGCTGTTAACAGCAGGAAGTCCATCCTGAAGTCAGCAATGTTACGATTGCATCTTCTAATACTGTTTATCCTGCATTAGTGTTTACTTAGGGGGAAAATTGATCTGTAATTGATATTTCAGTCTTCCAGAGCCGGTGTTGGAAAAGCCTAATGCAGGCCTTTAATAGCAAGCAAATATTTAAATCCCTTAATGGTTGCTGAATATTGAAATGTGTGACTTTATTACTCTTTTTGGTTTGTTTTCTCTGTAGTTGTGTATTTCATCGTTTAAACTTGCAATGGATGCTGGCAAGCTCAAGTCTAGCTAATCCACAAAAGCTGTTTGCCCAGACACAGCAGACCTGATTAAAAAGTATTGCTATGGAAGGGAATCTTCTGCACTAATCAGTCTCTGTTAGCTAGTGACGAAATTACTATCCATCTCTCTCTCTTTCTCTTTCTCTCCCTCTCTCTAGGCCTGTTTTCTCTAACCTCCTCTCCCAGAATAAAGTGATGAGGGCAGCTATAGTGTTGCAATTAGGAACATGAATCTTTTATCGTTTGGACGAGGAAGGGAAAATGCCATTACTGTCAACTGAAATGTCCTACTTGGGTTTTTTGCTCCTACTTCCCTGCCAAAGCCCATTGCTGCTGCTGAAAGTGTATAACATTCACAGCTGTTCTTGTTGGCTTGATTCTTAACACAGCCAGAAATGTAGCCCGGGAGATGCTTAAGACGGTTTATGGAAAATGATAGATTTCCTTGCAGAGACACCAATGCATCGAGAAGGGCCTTGAGTCACGTTAGCCCCAGCCAAGATCACCAATTTTCTCTCTATCTGGCTTCAGTTACAAAGGCTATGGCTTAAAAAAAAAAACGCAGGCCCTTTTGAAGTCTCTGTGTTTTCCTGGTTGGTTTCCATCAGCACCCACAAGTCTCTGGCTATGGCACCCTTTGTCTCACCACTCACCTGCAGCAGCCGTAAGACCTGAAAAGAAGCCTACAGAAGTGGAAATAAAAGGATGCTACCGAGGGGAGAAGAAGAGCTCCCAGGAGAGCCACTCGATGAGAGCTGAGACTAGGTCTACCACCAGCTGGCTGCTCCAGAGACAGACGGCTATGTTGGAGGCCACCCCTACAGTCCCAGCACATGGGTGGGGTCCTTCCCTCCCTGTGTGGCATCCCCACATGGCCATCAGGAATGTCAAGAAGTGGTGTAGTTAGTTCCACTAGCCTCATCACTGTGCCCTGACCACTCTCAGCCCCAGCCCTTAGTTAGGAACATCTGGGACTGGCGCTCCCTTTGGCAGGTAAAAGGGAGTGGCTTCACAGTCACAAATATTGGGAAGGATGCAAGAATGAAACAGCAAACAGTGCCTCACAAGTTTCCAGCTTTCAGACTGTTTCTGCAAAAGCATGTCAAAAGCCATGTGTCTCTGCCCCACCGTGTCTCCCCAGTCGTGCCTGGGAATAAAGGTTGAAGATACGGGCTGGCAGGCAACGGCCAGCTCTCTCTCCCTTTCACTCTAGTATCAGCCGCAGACACCCCCAGCGAGTGCCACCACTCCCCCACTGTTTTCATTCTCAGCTTCTCCTAAATGGAAACCATTAATCATACTAAATTGTGCAATGATTCTGTGATAGGGAGAATGCTGATGGCAAAAATCATTCTCCTTTGTTGTGCCAGGCAGGCAAAAGGCAGAAGTATTAGCTCGTCGCCCTGCCTGGCTCCTTGCAAATGCTGACCATGTGTTTGCCTACGCAGCTGCCTCTATGCACACAGCTTATTTTAGCACTGGTCTAAGGCATGCCAACTGTTGACAGAAAACAAGGCCACCTCTTCCTTAGTCCCAGGACTGCCAGGAAGACTGTAACTGCTGGTGCTCCCTGAAGTCTCTCCATCTCAAGGTCCCCATATCAGAGGTAGGGGTGATACAGGACTCGTGGGGAAAACCCAAGGTGGTCTCAGATGGGGTGAGCTGGTGGGGTAAGCCGTGCCCCCCATGCAGTTGTGCCAGCTGGATTGCAGAAGAAGCCAGGTGTGGGTACCAAGGAGGCTTTTTGCCTTTCAGAATTTGATGTCTGCTTCGCTTTCGACAAGCCTCTTTGTAAGCCACCCCTTCTGAATTAGAATCATTTTCCAAAAGCTCTTAAGCTATGATTAATGCCAGGGCTGTTTTTAACAATCATCCTGCCAGTCTTAAGCTGTAGTCATTTTCAATAATTTGGAGTGCTCAAAGGCAAGCCAGGAGTTTGTTGACAACAAAACCCGTAAGAGCACAGCCAGGCAGCCACAAAAGATGGAAAAGCAAAGGGACCATTTGGGCTTTCTGCTCCCAGAGTTTTACCACTAAAAGTCTGATTGAACACTCACAGTGCATTAAGGATCCAAATGTGAACACGGCTCGGCAAGAGGGCTGCCAGGCTGGCTTTCGTGTGAACAAACAAGCAGCGTGTTTGGAGGGCTCCGGGTTTATTTATGGACATGTGTGGTTCATTCATGCCACCCCCAAACCAGAGTGTCCTCGTTTGTCTTCCCTCTGCCAACATGGAAGACCAAGAAAGAAATGCAGTTGCTTTTCTTTGGGGCTGTTTACCTCCCGTGAATGCCGAGCAAGTCTCTGGCCAAGAGGTGGGAATCCTGCTCTGTAGACGGCCCCCGCCATTTCCCCAGCCACGCGTGTTAAATTAGCGCTCTCTTTTTAATCTTGGCAATTTCATGGTAGAGTATCCATCTGTTTGAAAAGCCCAAACTGAAGGAAGCTACCGTTTGAAATGTCCGTGATTGCAGATTTACTTAGACTCAGCTTCCGATAGCACTTATTTCTAGCTCATTACTTCCTCCGGAAGGAAAGGGTCAGCTCTGGGTGATGGGAGTTTAACCCAACGAATTTGGTGTGATGGATAGATATTTGTGTCTCCATTCGACTCTGCCATCACACCAACTATTATGTAGGGTGTGTTGCCAGCCAGGGAGAACACAGACGCTTGAGTATAGCTGGGAGCTTTTATTAGGTAACTTCCAATAAACTCCCTTCAACCATGAATCAGAGCAGAGCCTCCGCCCTGCGCTCCACGTGGCCTTAGCAGTATCTATCACGTCCCCTCTCTGTCTCTATTCACTTCAAGCCCCTTTCTTCTGAGGCAGAATGAACAGATTTCTAGTGTTGGGCCTCCAGAGCTGTGTTTCCGTCTTGGCTAGAGGGACCCGAAAGGAAACTCGTAACCTATCCGGACTCTGTGTCCCTACACCCCTTAAGTGTTTCCTGGGTTTTCCCAGCAACTTTTCGGGGGAATCTTTGGGACATCATCCCCCCTAGCATGGCACCCGCTTTAGGATCCTGAGGCTTGGGGAAATGAAAAGCTTCCTCCAAACCTACTTCTTCCTTTATATTCCATCTCATTTAATAGCATGATCAGTCTCCCAGACTGGAAACCTGGGTTATTTGCCTCCTGTGGTTACCAATTCCTGCCCATTGCCCCCCTAAATGCTTATTAAACTTGACCTGAATGCATCATTTCCATGTCACTCACCTGGTCCAGGCCCTTTACCTTCAAACAAAGGAATGTGGCAGCCTCTGGACTGGCTTCCCCTCCTCCTTTCCCAGCCCCACTACCAGTCCCTCCCTTGCCAGGAAACTACTCTTGGTAAACCTTTGACTGCAGCCTAAAACCAAATCCTCACAATCTGCCATCAGTTCAGTTTGGACTTTCAGCATCACCCTGCGATCCTCCACTGCCCCTGGCCCCTGGCCCCTACCCTAACCCACCTCTGTGCCTTTGAATATTCAGGGGTGTCCTCCTCCTTTTGAGAATGTCTCTGCATCCTTCGGGTTGCTTCTCTGTGCTTTTTCAATTCCTCATGCTTACCTGAATTTGTGTCCTTATCACATATCTGAACTGTTTGTTTACCTTTCTGTCTCCCTCAATAAAAACAGTAAATTCCTTGAGAGTAGAGACTGTATCTGATCCAGCTCTGTATCTCTGAAGCCAAGTGCAGTATCTGGCCCTGTGCTCAATAAATTATTGAATAATAAGAGAGAGATTTTTTTTCATCCGTGGTTGGATGGGTCTTTCAAGTGTCTGCCTCTTTCCTAGAAATATCTTGGTAAGCCCTGGGTCTCCTTTTTTTTTCTAACCAGCAATTTTAAAGTTTTGAGAACTCCCTCTGTCTGCTTCGTTAAATTTTTGTTTGGGTTTGGTTTTTAAAATTTTGTTTCTTGCTCTGTCATCGTCAACATCATTTTTTCCCCACGTCTCCCTTCTCCTATCTCTCTAAGCTGTTTTCTCCATTAAAGTCAGAAAACACAGTGCCTATGCCATAGAAAGAGTTCAAGAACCTGTGAACATATTTGAGACCTGGAAAGAAAAATATATATATATATATATGAGCTCTAAAATCCAGGGAAGGCAAGAAAACTGTAAAATCAAATGTATTAAGTGTTTAATTAAATATCTACAAAACCATAATGTTGTCATCAGCAAACTGCAACCTAACGTAACTGGTAAATAATCAGAAACTGTATTCAACGTGGGACTGTAATGTATGTGACATAGTGTGGAATGGAGCCTTCACAAAAAGAGGTTCTAGGGCCTGCACAGGTTTCAAAACAGTCTCTCCTCTGTCTTCCTTCTTTTCTTTTCCTCTTTCTCTCCCTCTCTTGTTCACTCTGTCTTCTCTGAATTTTGCACTCCAACTCTGAGCACGTAGAGCAAGTTCTGGAGGGAGCCACCCCAGAAAAGAACCAGACCTGCCACATAGGCAGAGCGAACTGTCACATGAACCATCAGCGCCTCCTGGAAGGCCAGAATCTGACATATACACCTGGGGGTTCAGGATGGAAAGCTGATCTGCCCAAATATGCAGAGTGCACTTTCAGTTTTCATTAATGACTGATTCTCCTGGGTCCAGCAACGGCAATCTGTAGAGATATCTGACCTGCACACCCAGCTTCCAATGTGTACAGCAAATTGTCAGTGTGGACACCCTGGGCCGTGGAGGGCAGGTGACTTTTCTTCCCGCTGCTGTTTTCCGGCTTTGGGGTTTTGTTTTGGTGTGTGTGGGAGGTGGCAGGCTGGTGGTGATGAGCTCCAACTCCAGGAGCCAGTATTCATGAGTAGTGTTTCCAGCTGTGCCTCTGATTCAACCGTGACCTTGGGCAAATCGCTTCCTCCCTGGGCCCTGCTCTCCATCTGTGAAAAGCCTCAATCCCAAAGTGTTTGGAGGTATTTGTTTGTAAAGTACTTTGACATCTCAGATCCAAGGCACGGTAAAGAGCAAAAATACTGCTGTTGTTATAGTGCATTTAAAACCCTAAGGAAAATATGGGTTGCCCTATCTTGAGTTGAAAATTAAAAAGCTGTAATAATTGATGACTAATTCTATTGTTGCTTTATGACGTCCTCACCATCCTGGGATTATCCAATTTTTGCCTTTTTCCTTTATAAAAAATAAATAAAGGCTCCTTGGTGAAGAATGGCTTTCATTTAGTAAATAATTTTGGCTTGTGTAATTACGTCTGTGACTTTTCTTAACAACCTCGCTCCGCTGAAAAAAAGCCACACACCTCCCCCCCGCCCCTCCCCACTGCAGCCTTCCATCTCTGGTGCTTCATAAAGTAATTGTGCAATTAGGAAGAAGTGGCTGGAGCATCGCGTTTCTCTATATTTTAAGTTGGGAGTCTGACTTTGACTCCCTGCTTGCTAGAGTGGGTGAGCCAGCCCGTTATTAAAAAAAACAATTATGCTGTTAAAAAATCAGGAGCTCCACAAGTGAAGAGCATCGATTGGCGAGAGCTGGTCAGTTATCACCAGAAGGTCCTGACAACACACTAATAGGTTTTTCTGAAGATCCAATCAAATTTTCTAGGCAGAGGCTTGAGGTGTTCCACATGGGATAATGCTTGTCCTGGGCGGTATTGATTTCAGCGTGTGGCTCTCTCTTCTCTCCCCTCTTACTGGCTCCCACTCTTCTCCTGCTGTTATTATTTTTTTTTTTGGTAATAAAGACTTGAGATTTTATTCCATGTTAACAGTCTGATGGGGGAGGGGAGAGCCTCCCAAGCCTCATCTGCCCTTGACTTGGTGCCTCCTTGCACCATCTCCTTTGTTACTGTATTCCTAGAGTCAGATAGATACAGCATCACCTGCTCTGCTTCTCCCTGACCTTGCGGATTTCATTCTTGTAGGTGCTTCCAGCCCAGCTAGCAAACCCTCTTAGAAGAAATTCTGTTAAAAAGCCTGCTGGGGAGTAGGAAATGAAACAGCTTGAAGTCACAGAGGTTTCTGGTATCCCTACCCCACAAGTAAAGAATTCCCTGGGGCAAGGAGAGGGTGTTGGTTTATGCACACTCGTGTGTGTGTGTGTGGGGGGGGTGTGTGTGTGGTGTGTATGTGCATGCAGACACAGTGGTAGGGACACAAGCCTACAAGGTGCAGCGGTACAGGCTTAGGAATTGACCAGGCTACAGGATCAAAGCGGTGCATAGGGATGGATGTGGACACGGATCCAGCCTACCCTCTAGCCAAGCTTTGTGTCCTGACATGGAGTTGCAACTTCTTGGAGGAAGGGATATCTTTTTTTCTAATTCACACAAAGATGTCTGGACCATCAGTGGCCTGGAGAGATGTGGTGGAGACTCAGAGTCTCCAGGATCTGGAGTAACTCTGCTACTGTGCTCTGACGTATCTGAACCCTGGCCACTCCCCACAAACATCCCTGGATGAGACGAAAGTGTTAGCGATGTATTAGATTGATGCAAAAGTAGTTGTGGCTTTTGCCATTAAATTTTTTAAATGACAAAAACCACAATTACTTTGAACCAACCTAATAAAACACTCCTTGTACCTATTCCGTGATTTTAGTATTTTCATTGTACTCAAGGATCCCAAGGAAGTCAAGCTGACATTCACTTTACTCACCTAACCTCTCTGCCAACTCATCTCACCCAAGCCTCTGCACATGGCCTAGATGGGATGCACCTGGCACGTCTTTGCTTGTCCCTCCCTTCTCCCTTGCTTCAACCTCCCACACCTTTTGCAGAGCAAGGGCTCTGTTATCAGCAGGCTAGGGTTCAAATCCCAATTTCTTAATAAAAGTTGACTTTGGGCAAGTCTCTGAGTCTGTTTCTTCATCTTTAAAATGTCCACCTCATGCCTTGCCATGGGGCTCACATGGGTTAAAATACTGTGCTGTACACAAACGTTAGTTATAGGTTCTCAAACTCTTAGGTTCCAGGAGTCTTACCTTCCCCCTGGGGCTCCCTAAACCCCCATAGGTAGCTCCTAACCAGATTCACGCCAATTAGCACTTGGTTATATACTGACACGTTTTTATCTCATTCATTGTTTTAAGTGTGTGTTTTGTCTCCACAGCCAGGCTGTTGGTACCTAGAGTAGCAGGGTCATATCTTACACTTGTCTTGGATTCCCCACAGCCCTCCAATATGCTGAGCACACAGTGGCTACTCGATAACTCCTTGACTTCCCTGGGTGTTTATTGTTATACAATTTTTAGTCTGTAGCACTTCCCACCTAGGAAGAGACTTAAATGGAATCTGTAGCTTTGGTTCCACTCATCCAATCACAGAACACAGCCTGTCAGATCTGCAGAGCACCCCCAGAGCTCATCCTGTCCAACTCCTTCATTTTACAGACTTCGATTGCAGGCAGCCTCACAGAGGAGGACCAAATACCAGCCACCTGAGATGTTGTGTTCCTGACCCCCAAGCTCCTCCAGCCACGACACCTGAGCCAAATTAACAGAGGAAATGCTCCTCACCCACCTCAGGCAGCATGCTGTAGGGAAGCCATTCTCAAAACATAGGCACTGGACCTGCCGCCTGGTGTCACCTGAGAGTACATTAAAAATGCAGATTCTCAGGCCACCCCCTCTCCTCCCGCTGCTTCTATTGAATGAAAACTAGGGCAAGGCCCAGCCATCTGCATTTCCTCTGGTCTTCTAGGTGATTCCGATGCCTGCTCCACTGTAAGAGCCACTGACTGCTCTGGGGGAAGATCTCTGGACTTCAGCCAGCAGACCTGCATCTGGGTTCAGGCTTCATTCCCAGTGTCAGTGTCTTCATTTGCAAAGCAAGAAACACAGCACTCACCTCACCTAGCTTTTGTGTGCCTTAGCTGGAATCACACACTTGGCACACAGTAGGCACTTAAGAAATGTTAGCTGCTTTTGAATTGCCACTTGTCTTGGGTGAGTGGATGAACGGCTGATTGCAAGGCTGATTGGAGGACATGCAACTTTCATCACCTTCATCAGGAAAAACAAATCTATTAAGTGGCTAAATGCATGATATTCTGTTCTCTACATGGGGAGGAAAAAAGGCATTCCATAAATCAGGAGTGACAACAAGGTAGAGTGCAAAGGCAAAAGATTTTGCAAATAGGAGGATCGTGGTCCAAAGCCCACCTCCATCACCACGTGCTGGCTACGTGATCTGGATAGACTTACATTGGCACGCTCATTCATTCAGCTGATATTCTGAGGCTCCTACTATGTGCCAAGCAATGTGCTAGACATGGAGAACACACAAGGGAACACGCTGGTTAAGATCCTATGGCGGATCAAATAATCCACCTGCTCCTCTGTAGGTCTTAGCCCCCTTGCTGTTGGGCAGAGTGCATGCCTCCTTTCTGTGCTGTACCTGCATTTTACCTATGCACACGTGATTCTCCAATGTTTCTTTTGCCTTGCTGCAGCCACCAAAAATGCCAGTGTTCCACATGGTGCAGCCACAAGGTGCTGAAGCCTCCCCCGTCCTGGATCTCTGAGTGACAAGGTAGAGCAGAGGCCTTTGCTCAACCCCACGGGACACGTTACATGAGGGAGACACGTAAGAGTTGGGATTTATGTTTCCACCACAGAGCCCAGTCTCTCCTGACTAACACAGACCCTGTCCTGATGGGGCTTGCATTCTAGTAAGACACAAAACACACACAGTTGAGCATTTCATTACAGTTGTAAGAGGTGCTATGAAGGAGGCATGGGTTACTGTGAAAGCATATATGAGTGGAGCCTTATCTAGGAGGTGGGGATGGGGGTGTTGGAGGTTGGCAGTTCAAGGAAGACTTCTCTAGAGAAGTGTTAAGTTGAGACCTGAGGGATGAATACGAATTGTTTAGGTAACAAGGAAAGGAGAAGTCAGGTTCAAGGAGAAGCAAGAGCCTCTGTGAAGGCCTGGAAGTGGCAGGGTGTAGGATGTTGACGAACAGGCCGATAAGATAGGAGTGCCAAGAGTGAGCAGGGGTGAACAAGAAGGTGGGCTAGAATCAGATTATGGAGGATTTTATGGGCCAGGTTAAGGATTTGGGATTTTATCCTAAAACAAATGGCAAACTGGAAATTTCAAACAAGGCAGCAGCAGGAAGTCTGCTTTTCAAAAAGCTTTGAGCCTTACCTTCCTCATCTGTACAGTGGGCATAATAATATATACGCTTCAAAAAACTGTGAGAATGGGATAAAGTAACCTCCATTAAACATGGTGCTGAGCATAGTTAACACTTAAAATGATCCAGCCCTTTGTCTTTGTCTGGTTCCCTCCTGCTTAGAGCTCGCATAGAGCACACGTCCTCTGGCATGCCCTCTTCCGGGGATGCTGCAATCAGCAGGAAGAAAGCCAAGATATCTTTGCAATGAAATAATGACAAACCTTTACTGAGCATTTACAGTATGACAGGTGCAGTTCTAAGTATTAACTCAGCACAACCCTATGGGATAGATACTGTTATTACCCATTTTACAGATGGGGAAACCCAAGCACAAAGTGGCTAAGCTATTTGTTCAGGACCACACAACTGGTACCTAGCAGGGTGGGGCTCATGCCTGTAATCCCAGCACTTTTGGAGGCCGAGGCAGGTGGATCATGAGGTCAGGAGATCGAGACCATTGTGGCTAATACGGTGAAACCCCGTCTCTACTGAAAATACAAAAAATTAGCCGGGCTTGGTGGTGAGCGCCTGTAGTTCCAGCTACATGGGAGGCTGAGGCAGGAGAATGGCATGAACCCGGGAGGCGGAGCTTGTAGTGAGTGGAGATCGAGCCACTGCACTCCAGCCTGGGTAACAGAGCGAGACTACCTCTCAAAAAAAAAAAAAAAAAGCAGGGTGAGATTTAAACCGAGACACTCTGAGTCCAAGGTCCTCGCTCTTAATCACATCTTTCATTGTCTCTTGGAAAGAAATGAGATTTTAGGGAAACAAAGTGTTTAGAGGGAGCTGCTCTGGTCAGACCCAAGGAGTAGGAGGAAGAGATGGACCCAGCCACTGATGCTGAGCAGAACACCTGTAAGAAGCAGGGTGCACCCTCCATGCTCTCAGACCATCTGCCCGTGAGAGGCAGAGGCTGGACCTCACAGCCAACCCAGGGCACTGCCCAGTTCCCAGCCACCCTGAGCCAGGGAGTGATGCAGCTTCTCTAAGTCACCTCTATCCACCTCCAAGTTCCTTCTAGAGATGGACCCTTCAGGGACAGCCCAAGGCACACCTCCCAGGTCCTGGGGGCCATGGCAAGGCCTTAGTGGGGGCAAAGAGGATGCCATCGAGCCTGGTGTGTGTCAATGGCATCGAGCCTGAGGCATATGGTATCAGAAGAGCCCCAGGGGAAGGCCAGCCTCACTGGGCTTTGAGGTAAACACACAGGATGGCCACCCTGCCCTGTCACTCTCTGCAGTCAACCAGAAAGTCAGAAAACGTGCACAGCGACCAGCGAAGCAGATGGCTGAGAATATCATGTGTATACAATATTTATGAAATGTGAGCTGAGCAGAGCTGTGGCTGAGACTCCCGTCCCAGGCAGAGTAATTCAGCCCTGTGTGATGAACAAGATTGTAATTGGGGTAGTTCCAATTTACTAACCATTTGCAAAAGATTACATACCTCTCACATATTATCCTCTCCTAATCTTACTTTAATGAACACTACTCTATCTGGATGTATAATTTCAGGGCAGGGGGGAAAAACAATTTCTAGCCTAGAAGGCAAAGCTGCAGCTAATACATTAACATCCAAATTAGAGAGAGGGAAAGTAATTGTGAGATCTATAGCTAAAGTAATCTAAAGGCACCCTCCCCTTCCATGCAGAAAAAGACAGATGTACAGTGGAAGCAGTTCTTGTTACTACCAGCAACTTTCCAGTAAGGAGTGAGGAACCTCCCTCCAAGACGGCAGCCTCACCTGGAAACGTTCACTTCACTTCAAGGGACTCCAGATGAGTGTATTTCTCAGCTGAACTTCACTAGTGGAAATGAGCCATGCTTGTATTAGGAAAGAAGCGAGTCAGACCAGCAGAAGAAATTCCAGGGAGTAAGGGTTGTTGGTAAGCACACCTTCCCCAAAAGCCTAAGGCTAGGAGGGATCCTTGTGGGGGGGGTGAGTTCATGAACCCAGCTTTATCTCATTTTCATCATTTGTAAAATGAGGTTGGAATAGAATAATAATTCTTCCCTACTCGTGCCTTCATTTGGTGAATGATTTTATTGAAACCTGCTTTGTGCCCAGCAATTTTCTAAGTGCTAGGGAGACAGAGTGTATTTTGTTTGTTTGTTTTTAAGGAAGTTCTTGCTCTCAGGAAGCTTACATTTTCATGGGGAAAGTAAAACAAATAAATAAGACAAGGGTAGGGTCCTTGCATCTGGAATACTCATGACAGGCTCACACCTCTTCAAAACCAAGGGTGGCCCAACTGAGTTCCCAGGCAGTGCACCGGGGGAGTCCCTGGAACTGCTTTGCTGCCTCAGTCCTGAAGAGGACTGCCCAGAGCTGAGCCATCCCCACTCTTTCACTGCTTCCCTCTGTGAGGCGTGGGCTACAATTGAAGCTTCCAGAAGGCAGCTGCTGCTCAGCTCACATCCAGAATAAGGGTTGCAGATGGCAGAGAACCAGTGCCCAGGGTTCAGCTACCCAGAATGCTGTCTCTGGTGGATGGAGGTAAGCAGCCCTTCCTCCCCTGTACCCTGTGAACTCCGGGAGGAGGTCAGAGAATACAGCCAATGAAAGGCAACACTTGCAATCCTGGAAACGTCCTTCCCGAACTCCTTCCTGATTCCCATCTGCAATGCAGAGCAGGACTGCAGGGTAGAGATGCTCAACTGTGCTGCCCATTCCCTAGGACTCACCAAATCCCCCTCAGGGTGGATGGGGCAGGAAAAATAGCCAAAGCCCCTGCATAAGGGGCCAGAACCTCAGCCATGTTAGAAGTACATACTGTGTGCCAGGAGAGGACTGCACCCCACCTGAACTTCACTGGCCATACCTTGCAGTCTGGGTCAGAGCTTCCCAGGACAGAGGCCCAGAGGCTTTGTGGGTCCCAGATGTGATCCAGTGACACCTCTCCATGTCCTAATCTCTGATCTCAGGAATAGCAGGGAAGGTTTATGGCCAGAGCCCTGGGCCCCATCTCTTGGGATCCCTCCCCTAGTACCCCCTTCTTGGCTTCCCTCCCCAGTCCCTCTTTCATTCTCACTTAATTGCTTCTCAAAATTGTTTGCCGGGGTGAGGGAGACTGATTGAATCCAGGAGCTCTGTTCTGATCTTGTCAATCAGACCTGCCCACCTGCCTGTGCACACACAAGCCTGCTCTCTCCTGCACTCTGGCCCTTTGCTTGCCTCCACACTTTCTCTTAAATAAACACACACAGACACCCGGACAGTAAGGCACAGTCTGTCCAGCTTGCCAGGAAGCCTGGAAAATTCACAGCCACTTAAGCCCACATTGGAAGGAACGGGACCCAGGGCTGGAAGCTTGGAGCTGCAGCTCCTCTCTACTCTCTGCCACCTCAGGGAGCCAAGGACATCCAGTTGCTAGTTCCCCAGGGCCATCCAGAGAGAGTTTGGACTTGGTGAAAATATTCAAAAGCCTTTGTATTAGTAAGTGCTACAGATTAAATGTTTGCCGCTCCACCCCAATTCATCATTGAAGTCGTAATCCCCAATGTGATGGTATTGGAGATGGAGCCTTTGGTTGGTAATTGAACTTGGATGGGGTCGTGAGCATAGGGAACCCATGATGAGGTGGTGCCCGTATAAGGGGATAAAGGGAATGGAGCTCATTCTCTCTGTCCTGTGAGGATACAGCAAGAAAGCAGCAGTCTCTAAACCGGGGCCCTCACCAACAACAAAATCTGCCATTGTCTTGATCTTGGTCTTCTCTGCCTCCAGAACTGTCAGAAATAAATGTCTGTTGTTTAAGCCAGCCAGTTCATGGTATTTGTTAAAGCAGCCCAAACTGACTAAGACAATAAGCAATAGAACTGGACTGGACCCCCTTCCAGACACCAGACTCTGCCTGGTAATTTGGCAGGCTCCCCTAACAACTCCATCCCTTAATAGCTGGCCATGGTTTCTGCTGTGGCAGATGTGTGTGCTGCTGGTCAGCAAGTGAAGGGGGAGAGGAGATGAGTAGAATCTAAGCTAAATAAACAAAATAAGAGAAGGAACGAAGAAGAGAAGGAGGGGAAGACAGAAGGAGGGAGGAAGAGAGGGAAGGAGTGTGTTCAACTCAGTACAGTGCATACTAAGCAACTGCATAAGTGACTGAATGTGGGGCGTCACTGCTGTCTTCTCAGAGGTGATGTGGGATGACCAACTATCCCAGTTTGCTAGGAATAAGGAGGCTCCTGGGACCGGAGACTTTCACTGCCAAAACCTGGGCTGGGCCCACTTGGTGACTGTGGAGGGCTCAGTCCCATCTCCCTGCAGCCTGTGCCTTAGAGTTAGGCTGTGTTCTAACAGCCCAGAAGGAGCCCAGGGACAGGATTCTGGTAAGGGATTATATTACCAAGAAAAAAAAAAAAGACCTTTTCTTTGATTCTCCTGCTCCTGTGTTTATACTGCTTCTTCCTTATCTTTTCATAGTGGTAGTCTTAGTAGTGATAGTGGGGTAACAATAACAGTTAACATGCATAGAGTGCTTTTTATGTGCAAGCACAGTTTCAAACACTCTAGAGACCATGACTCCTTTAGCCTTCCTAATTATCTTTGACATAGGTATTGTTATTGCTGCCATTTGCAGATGAGAAAACTGAGGATAAAAAAGGTTCCCTGTGTCCAAGGATGCCAAGCCCACAGTTGGTGGGTGCTGCTCGCTCTGTGCCTGGTTCTAGTGGCTCCTCTCTCCTTACTCACCTGTAGCCCTGCATCTGCGCCTTTAGCCTAGGGTTCCCATTCAGCACCCAGGAGCATCTCAGCCTCCTGTTCCTATGGGGACAGTGGGTTGGGTAAAGCAGTGGCAGTTGGGCTGCTTTCTCTGAAAGCCGCATAACCACGAGGGCTTCTGTTGTGTCAGGGGCTGAGTGGCCAGGGTGTGGGCCTAGGTCCTTGCAGCCATTGAGGTATTCAAGTTCCCGGGGCTGTGACTGGGGCTCTGAGGCCACCTCCCCTCTGTCCTTTGAGGGGTGGCAGCCCTGCCTCTCTCTCCCAGGAGTTAACGGCCTGTGCCACCATGCTGTCAGGAAGCACGTGGCCTTCTGGCAGTGACTCTCCAAGCCCGAAAAAGGAGCAAAAGGAATATTTGATCACAGGTGGCTGCTGTCAGCACTGCTGTCTCTGAAGTCCTGAGGGCTGGGTGCTTCCTGTCTGCTAGGAGTCCTATGAGGCCCCTCTTCATGTCCATAGCCCTAGCCGGGGGCTCTGCATCCACCTCTGCAAAGGGAGCACGTGAATCACGCCTCTTGCCTCTTGGGTGTCACCCCTGTGAGGCTGCGTAGAAATGCCCTCAGAGGGCAGGAGAATGGCGTGAACCCGGGAGACGGAGCTTGCAGTGAGTGGAGATCGTACCACTGCACTCCAGCCTGGGTGACAGAGCGAGACTCTGTCTCAAAAAACTGGAGCCTGGATGGTTTCATGCCATCAGAGACAACACTCTCTCACCTCCCCTCTGCCTCTTTCCAAGGAGAGAGGACGTGTTGCTTGGACAGAGTGTGCCTTTTGAAACCAGCCAGGCTCCAGTTTGTTTTGAACGCTCACGTGCAGCTCCTGGTGACCTTACTCTGTGTCCTTGTTTTCAAGCTACAGCACCCACCTGCTAGGTCTGAATCAGGGATTAAGTGGAACATCATGCCCAGAGTGCCCGGACGCAAGCCAGGCCCACAGAAGGAACTCGATCAACAGTAGGGAGAATTCAATCAGGTCGGGAAGCTCGGAGCCTGGTGGGGTCCATCCACCCTCTGAGGAGGCCCCATGCATAGTCCATCTCAGACTCAGGCATTACTGTGATTCCTTAAAGTTCTACAGAAAAAGAGGTGTTGAAACCTCTTGTATCCAATTTCATGTTTTAAAAACTCCCCTCTGTGATAATTCCTTTTTTTAGGTCGAATCTGGGTCCCTCAAGCTGCAACTCGAGTTAATATTCTTTTGTCTCCTTTTCGGAAGAGATTGAGAATCACGCGGTCCCCTTCTGGTATTTCTTAAGGAGCATGAGGACTTTAACCTTCTCCTCTCCAGGCTGTGGAGCAGAGAGAACGATCGTGCTCAGTTGGTCCTGGTCCTGCTTCTGAGGTCCAGACCTTAGAGACCAGGGGCCCTGTGTGGCCCAGACGCAAAGAAGAGAGTCTGCCTCGGGGGCAGGGACCAGGACCCAGGTCCTCAGATTGTCTGAATCTGGTTCCCATAATCCTATCTCCTGTACCCAGGCATTCTGGGCCACAGCCTTTTCTGAGTTCTCCGCATTCTGAAATTCTTTGTTCTTTCTCTTGAATAAAAGAAGGGTGGAGTTGAAATAAAGAAAAATAACTTTCAACCAAGTCTAAACGTGCCTCCTGAACTGGGCCATCTCCCCTGGGTTCAGGGCTGAGGCACCAGAGCCGGGGCTGCAATCCGCGGGACAGGAGCGCGGGATGGGAGCGCGGGACCGGGCTGGCCTTGCCTGTGCCCCTGCCCAGCGCACGCCCCGGGCCTCCCTGGCTCCTCATCTACAGGCGTCCGCTGCCCTTCCCAGCCACTTGCTGTCCCATAATCAGCACCATTATCTCTGGATAATTTTCCCTCCTCTCCGCAATGCGGCCTGTGAAAGGAACCCGAGGAAGGACCGTGTTTCTGGGACTCCGAGGTGGGGGATGTGGTCTTGATTGCAAATGAAAAATTAAGCCCACGTGTCTCGCCTTCAAGCCGGCGTGATTGCGCGACCGCCGCTGCGCGTCAGCTGCGTGTCCCCAGCCCGCCCTGGCTGCCTGAAGGGTAGCAATGATCTGTCTACCTTTTCTTTGGCTTGCCTCTGGTTAACAAATCTATAATGCATTTAATCTCCGAAAGCCACCTCGCTGGGCTTTAGTTGCCTAATTTGCTGTCGAGAGCTCAGGCAATTCTCTCCCCGCCAACGACGTTTAACACGAGGCTTTTGTTTGTCCAATCAGCCGGGCTCCCCTTGCGGTGGAGGGGGTGGGAGAAAACAGCCCAAGTGGGCAATCACGGGCTGAGTCCCCCAGCGCACAGCTCACCCTCAAGCGGGCGGCCTCAGGAGCCCGGGCACCCCCACCGCGCCCCTCCCACCCACCTGGATTCTGTGCTCTCTTCGTCCGACCTGAAATCCTGCCTCCGTGTGCCAGGCATTGTGCCCGCCGCTGCAAAGATGAGTGGGAACAAGTTCCTTAAGGAACTGGCAGGCTGCTTAGGGGACAAATCCATACACGAATAATTACCACACAATGAAATAAACGTCTTAATAGAGGTGAGTACAAAATGCCAGAGAGAACAGAGAAGGAAGTGACTCATCTTCTCTTGGGAAGTTGATGAAAGCTTTACAGACAAGGTGCAATTTCTGCAGCCTTGCAGGGTAAGCAGAAGTTCATTAGGTGGGGTGGTGGAGAAGGCATCCCGGCTGGGAACAGCTTGTGCCAAGAAGGGGACCCTTTGGGAAATGGGGAGGAGCGGGTGTTGAGGAAGCCCAGTCGCTGGGGGAAGAGGGTAACTGGACTGGAGTGGTGAGAACTGAAGAGGAAAGTAGGGCCTCAAGCGCCAGGCTGCACATCCTGTTTTGTGACAATGAAGCATTGGAAGTTTCCAGGCAAGAATATACATGCAAAGACAGAGATAGAGATGTGGTAATATAGATGAATCTGATAGGTATAGATCTACACATGTATATATATGCTCACACAGACACAGACACATATATGATAGACTGAAAGAGAATATATTGCTGGGTGCAGTGGCGCATACCTGTAATCCCAGCACTTTGGGAGGCCAAGGTGGTTTGAGTGGTTGAGTTCAGCAGTTCATGACCAGCCTGGGCAACATGGCAAAACCCTGTCTCTACAAAGATTAGGTGGGCGTGCTGTGTGTGCCTGTAATCCCAGCTACTTGGGAGGCTGAGGCAGGAGGATGGCGTGAGCCCAGGAGGCACAGGTTGCAGTGAGGCGTGATCACGCCACTGCACTCCACCACTCCAGCCTGGGTGACAGAGCCAGACCCTATCTCAAAAAAAAAAAAAAAAAAAAAGAAAGAGTATATATTTATATAAGGCTTTTTTGTTGTTGTTGTTTGTTTTTTGTTTTTTTTTTAGATGCAGGGCCTTGCTTAGTTGCTCAGGCTGGAGTGCAGTGGCACAATCATGGCTCACTGCAGCCTCAAACTCCTGGGCTCAAGCTATCTTCCCACAACAGTTTCCTGAGTGGCTAGGACTATAGGCAAGCAATGACATGCCTGGCTGCTTTTTTAACTTTTGTAGAGATAGGGTCATGCCATGTTGCCCAGGCTGATCAATCAATCCTCCTGCCTCGGCCTCCCAAAGTGCTGAGATTATAGGCATGTCCAGCCTGTATCGCTATTTGTACAATGTATTTCATATATTATATTTATTTGTTAAGCCTGTCATAACAAAGTACCGCAGACTGGGTGGCTTAAACAGCAGAAATATATTTTCTCATGCTCCTGGAGACCGTGAGTTGAAGACAAAGATGCGACTGGGGTTGGTTTCCTCCATGTCCTGTCTCCTTGGCTTGTAGATGGCCGCCTTCCCAATGTGCCGTCACACCGTTTTCCCTCTGTATGCATATGTTTGTCCAAATGTCCTCTTCTTATAAGGATGCCAGTCATATTGGGTTGAGGCCACCCTAATGACCTCATTTTACCTCTTTAAAACACAGTCTATCTCCAAATACAGCCACATTATGAAGTACTAGGGGTAGAACTTCAAAATATAGATTTTTGGAGGGTTACAATTCAACGCATAACATATATGATTTTACATTCATTTATAAATGTATTGATTGATTTCACATTTCCTTCCAGAGGGTTCCATAGCTCTTGGCCTTAAAGAGCGGTGGCTTGGGGACAGGGGGCACTACCGCAGATGCACTGGCTCTTCCCAGGGTGGGAGAAAGGGAGGGAGAAGTGCTACCTCTCCACAGCTAACTCAGGGCTCCGTACTCTGCAGCCAGGTTATTCCGGCAGCCCCCAGAAGCAGCCTCTATTCTTGGATAAAATCCACATGCCCACTCAGTTCAGAGGAGCAGGCATTTCCAGAAATGCTAAAGAGAGTGCGGTCTGCTCCTGAATGGAGATCTCACCTTGGAAGTGGATCACCCTCCCACCAGGATGGGGGGCTGAAGCCAGATAATTGGACTTTAACTCTTTTCACTCTGCTTTAAAAAAAAAATTGATTAGGATTTTTCTGTTTGCGAGTGACAGACCACAGGATTCAAATAGGCTGAAATCAGTGGAGGATTTTATTGGCATATATAACTGAGAATTCCAGAGCGTAGATCTTGATTTTCAGGAATGGGCTGAGTGCAGTGGGTGGGGTGGTTGAGAGTAGGTGACATTTTCATCTGCCAGCCCTGCTGTCTTCTAAGTCAGCTTCTTTCTCAGGCAGGGCTTAGGTGGAAGCAAGATGGCTGACTCAGCTGTAAGCCCACACCCTGCCAGGGCTAAGTTCAATGTCAACAAAAGAGAACATAGTTCTCAACAGGCCTATAGGTTTGTCTTTTAAATAATGTCTGTGCAGATCACAGGAGCATCCCTGAAGCCATCACTGTACTAGGAAAAGGACTGGCCAGTCCTACCACCCCCATACCTCATGGGGCCCACGACATCCAAAGCAGGGGGAAAAGTGATTCCCCAGAGAGAAATTGGAATTCTTTTACCCCCCAAAAGGCTAAATGGCTGCTCGTTAGTAAAAGCAAAAGACACCCACTACACACTCCAGGAGAAGACTCTGTGGGACAAAAGTATAACAAGATGTCACCTATGACACTATTCTGGTTGTGTATTTCAACAATAATCCTGGTTGAAAGATAGCATTGAATTTCATTATGTTACAATCTTTCTGCTTCTTACCCAAAATGATTTTATTTCTGTGAAGTGGAATATTGTTTCAAAGAGAAAGAAAGAAATGCTTTTCTTAAGTGGTTTTAAAAAAAAGTATGACAAGGTGGCTGAGAGAGTCCTGGGCTCTGGAGTCCACACTCTGCCGCTTAATAGCAATTTGACGTTGAGCAAATTGCTTAACCTCTCTGAACCCGTATTCTGTTTACTAACTAGGGTTAATAAAAGCTTCTCATTATGTACATTAAATTAGATGGTGTGCACAAAGCACTTAGCACATAGTACAGGCTCAAGAAATATTCACTGCTACTTTTAGGAAGGAGGCTATGGAGAAATCACAGACTCACAGTGTTGCCCCTGAAAGGATGCTTGGTGTGGCCATGACACTTTTCAGTTGAGAAAATAGAAGCAAAAAGAGGTTAAGCAGCTACTCTAAAGTCACTCCGCTCACTAGTTGTAAAAGTGGGCCAGAGGCTGGACGCTGGGGCTCACACCTGTAATCTCAGCACTTTGGAAAGCAGAGGCAGGCAGAGACAGGCAGATCACGAGGTCAGGAGATCGAGACCATCCATCCTGGCTAATATGGTGAAACCCTGTCTCTACTAAAAATACAAAAAATTAGCATGGCGTGGTGGCACGCGCCTGTATTCCCAGCTACTCAGGAGGCTGAGGCAGGAGAATCCCTTGAACCTGGGAGGCAGAGGTTGTAGTGAGCCGAGATCATGCCACTGCACTCCAGCCTGGTGACAGAGGGAGACTCCATCTCAAGAAAAAAAAAAAAAAAAAAAAAACAACACAACAACAGTGGGCCAGAATCCAGGACCCTGAATTCGCAGTGGAGCCAGCTGCGCTATGTTTTAACCAGTCTCCTACACCTGTCCAGGACAACGGCCCCATTCCCGGGACATGGAGAATCCAGCAACCTGAGTCTCTTTGAGCATCTGCTTGGGAAGCGTGTCTTTGTCTTCGCAGAGGCTCTTGCATGGTGAGGGAAGGGGCCTGGTGCCTGTGACCCAGAAGACTGGCCTGTGTGCACTTGTGTGTGTGTGCCCCCATGGTTTCAGATCACAAATAGGCAAGTCGGATCCTGAGAAACAGCCATTCCCCTCTGAGCAATGCAAGAGCTGAACGGTCCTATGAACCTTAGTCCTCTTGAAAGAGGGCATAGGATCTTACTCTGGTTACTTAAGGGATAAATGCCAAGCCTGACCCTGATAAACCCAGGCTCCCACACCCTGCACATAGCTGGCGCCCTGAACCCTGCTCACCGAACGCTACACAGGACTTTGAAAAAGACGTGGAATTTAGAGTCTGGGATCAAGCCTGGGGCCGCTCCCTGCCTCATCTTGACCAGTTGTGAGCCCCAGGGGAAGTCTCCTGTCCTTTCTGAACCTGTTTCTTCATCTGGGAGATGAAGATACGCAAGTTGCCATAAAGATGAAATGATGTTTCTAAACTTTATTAACATAAAGTGCTATATGAGGCCATTAGATGTTACAGATCAAGACCAGAGAGGCAACTGGGCCTGCTCTACAGGGAAGCTGCCTTGGGTGGTGACCAGCTGAGGCTGACAAAGTGATGATGAAGGATGTCAGGGAGGCCAGGCTGCCCCACAGAGTTGGGAGGCAAGCTTGGGTCAGTGCCCAGCTCCATCCCTGTGGTCAGTGCCCTTCCCCTGCCCAACCTTGCACACGTAATCTACACCCCACACAGAGCATATCCCTGTCACCCACACACACACCCCTCCCGCACAAACTCTGTACCCCACACACACACTCCACCCTCCCACACACACTCTAGCCTCCCCCACACACCCCCCC
>NW_026652286.1:87776699-87918026 GCF_009828535.3 Hylobates moloch | reverse complement strand
AAAAAAAAAAAAAAAAAAAAGAGAGATGAGATTTGGATGGGGACTTGGAGCCAAACCATATCAACACCCTTCCCATGCACACTCCATACTGTGCACACCCCACACATACACTCCATATCCCACACACATACCACACACACACACCCCTTCCTCAGCAATACCAGTTTCAACCAGGTGCCATGGTGAGAGCTACCAGGCTAATTAAGGTTTCCTAGTGCCCCCCTTGTATTCATAACTGAGGGTGGCACACCAGAGATGCAGGCACTGAGGCAGCGGTGGCAGCAACGGGGTGGCCATTAGGAAGAAAAAGCCTCCAAATCCTCCCATATGGACCACTGGTTCCCAGACCTGCCTGCCCAGCACACTCATGTACGAGTGTGAGATCCGCAGGTCCCACCCAGACTTTCAGAATATCTGAAGGTGAGTCCTGGAAGTCCACGCTTCGTGAGCACCCCAAGTGGTACTGATGCCCAGTTCAGCCTAGCCTCTCGCACGGAGCAGCTGTCAGCTCCTAAAGCTGGCCATCTATTTCTCCCGAGTGTCCCAGCCCTTAGCGCAAAATGGTCTCTCCCAGGACCTGGTGTCAATTGCTCCTGAAAACAGAAATGAGCCTTCTCCAAAGATTTATGGGGCTCCTGACAGACTGGGCTGCCAAGTCCCTGGAAAGGCTGGCGTGGGTGGTGGCATCCTCCCCACCCCGCCGGACAGCTGTGGTGGGCAGGATTCCTGGAGCAGGCATGCCCGCTGGGGCTGGGGCTCCCGCCTGCAGATGCCCGTGTTTATCCAGGGTGGGCTGGAGGGACCTGGATGCTGAGCCTGGTTCTCAGGAATTTAGACAGCTGTCCCTGGACAGCCACCAAGTTGCTGCCTTCCAGACCGAGATGGAGTGCTGGGCACGTGGCAGCGGCGTGGATGCTACAGGTAAGCGACTTGGTCTTCCCGGTGTTCCCTGCCAAACTAGCATCTGTCACCTTACATTATTGTCATCTTCCATTTACGTTCCTGCTTTGTGATTTTTTTTTAAATAAAAAAAGGCAATGGAAGCAATCTGTGGCAAGGATCCAAGCTTCTCTTAATTGCAGATTCCCTTAAGTACCACTTCTCTGGAGCTGCAGGCCCTGCCTGCTAGTCAGGACTACTTCAGCATGGCTGATTTTTAATAGGCATGCGGTAATCTCCAGCCTCTTCTAACTTTCCCTTTTGTTCGTCGGAAAATCTTGGCGTGTCCTCGTCTCAAATTATTAGAATGAACCCACCCCTTACTTTCATCTTTATATTAAAAGGAAAGAAAGAGAAAGGGCCAAAGAGAAAAGGGGACAGAGTGAGAGAGAGAGAGAGAAGATGAGGGAGGGAGGGAGGGAGAGGGAAAGAGTGATTGAAATTGAATGCTGTGGTATTAGCATTCACAAGTAGAGCTGATATTGCAGCAGTAGGACTGTGCGAGTTGATCAAATATTGAAATACATACGGACTCACCTCCATAAAGTCCCCAACTCCATCTACCCAGCCCCTCTGCTGAGACTCCATAGAGCTGGAAAGGTAGACACTAAAGGATTTAACGTGGCACATCAGGGGATTTTTCAGAACTATGCTGGGTCCTAAGGCATTTGTTCTTCTTGGTTGGTGCTTTTGCCTTAGAAGATGTTAAATGTTCTGAATATCACCTTGGGCCAAAGCATGGAGAAAAATGGAGGAGGAGGTTGCTTTTCGTTTGCGGGAAGATGGAAAGAGGGAAAAAATACATAACTGGATGTGGAAATCAGTAGACAGCATCTCAGTGTGGCAGGTCAAGTACTGTTTGTGTAACTCAGTTTCTGCCTTTGTAAAATGGGCCTGCTCGTATCTGCTGTAAAAGTGCTTTGAAGCAACGCAATTGTATTAGCAAAGGTCCCGGCCAGCCATCAGAGCCTTGCGGCTTCACCCTAAGAGACGTCTTGATGTGGGTCCGGCTCCCAGGAGAGGGGAGTTGGCTCCAGGTGGCGCCGCCATTGCCTCTTGCAGTCAAGAGAGGTCATGTAAGAGCAGGAGAGGCAGCCCAGAGAAAGTCTGGGGAGAGTTAATAGCAGAAATTGCTGGACTGATGCAAAATACACTTGCTAAATTGCCCTGGTGCCCAAGGAAACAGTTGCACAGTAATATGAAGGGAAGTGAAGGCCAGGAGATGGGAATTGGTCTGGACACTTCATTCTTCCCTGACTCAATAGAACCTCTCTGTTGTGATTGCCAGACCAGTGACCTGGTTTGTTGGAGCCAGCAAGGCCACCAGGGGCCTGAGAGGGGGCTCTGGGCTCTCTGAAGGAACCAGGCCTGCTGTCTGCCAGAGAGAGAGGCATGGCTGGTGCAGCGGATGGAGCCACAGAGGGTCAGAAAGAAATGTCCCCAGATTTCATCCACCTCTGTCACCAGCTTCTGGTGAGCTTTGGGCAAGTCCCACAACCTCGCTAGGCTCTTATTTCCTTGACTCAAAATGGAAAAACCAACATTGACTCTTTGGGAGAATGGAATGAAAAGTGGATGGGAGAGTGTGCTGGGGAGGGCAATTTGATTTGCAGAGATAACGAAGTTATTTTCATTACAGACCATGTTGCCCATGATCTTTCTTCATCTTTCTCCCTTACCAGACAGTGAGAGGCTTCTTGACGGCAAGGACTTTCCTGCTGGTCTCTGTGTGCTCAGTGGCCAGCACAGAGTGTGGTACTCTCCAATACTGGTTGATCTGCATGCCCTAAGGCTGCTCCCTGCCAGCCCATCACAGGATCACCTGAGCCCCAAAGGTGGGAATGCACTGCAAGTTGCCCTTCTGGCCCCTTGTTACTGGGCACCCCTTTCCCCTTTTACTACATCCAAGGAAAGAGTGGCACCCTTGAAGGGGAAAGACTAGGGGACTGGGCTGTGTCTGGGCAGCAGTGGTGGTCCCTGCTGCTTGTGTCCTGTGTGAACGGTGTCCTTGGAGTTGTGCAGCCAGCATGTCCGGCAGTCCGGTTTTGGGTGGAGTAGAGAAGACAAGGAGACTACGGTGAGAGAAGCTCACCCACAAAACACTTTGGGCTTATAGTCCTACCACCTGGTGACCACTCGGGCCAGGGGAGTCAGGGCCCTGGGGGCTGGCTGGACTGTTACCATTGCTGGAGGAAGAAGATGAAGAGATTTGATTCCCCCCACAATTTCCCCCACATAAAAACCCATTTTTAAAGCTTAGTTTCTATGGCTCAAACAAACTTGGAAGTTCCACATACAACTCAGTGACACTTAATATATCTCCCCATTTCCTAAGGCTATCTACAAATCATCCCTGTTAGAGAATGGAAATTGGAACCAGACACAATTGGGACCGCTGCTTTGAAACTGCATACTGTCAACCTCAGTTGAGTCCCAGTTGTCTAATTGTAAAATGGGGTCACTCTACCCACAACACAGGGTTGTAAGGAGTAGAGGAAACAGAGTCTGGCCAGGTACAGTTAAAGCACGCCTGTAGTCCCAGCATGTGGGAGGCTGAGGCAGGAGGATGGTTTGAGCCCAGGAGTTCAAGACCAACCTGGGCAACATAACAAGACACTGTATCTATAAGAAAAAAAAAAGGATTAGCAGAGTGTGGTGGTGAGCACCTGTAGTCCCAGCTACCTAGGAGGCTCATGGAGGAGGATCACTTGACTCTAAGAGTTCGAGGCTATAGTGAGCCATGATTGCACCACTGCACTCCAGCCTGGGCAGAAAAGTGAGACCCATCTCTAAGGAGAAATTAAAATTAAAATTTAAAAATTTAAAATTAAAAAAAGAGATAAAGAGTCTATACATCGCCCAGCCAGTAGTAAGAACTCAGTCAATGCAGTTTTTCTTTTCCCTCTCTGCCCCACCTTGAGGCCACTAATCCCATTAGCCTGGGCATTCCATGCAGGTAACAATACCCATCTCCTAGGGCTGTCATGGGGACTAAAGGAGACACTAGCACATGCCAGGCCCATAGCAGGTAGGAGGCAATTTGAGGTTTCCTCCTCCTATGTACTCTGTCTCCCCATTTGTTCCCTTCCAGCTCAAACATCCTTTGATTCTGGAGATGGCATTCTGGTTAATTGGGGTTCTTGGATATGTAATCCATCTGCATAAGTTTCTGAAAAGGAACCAAGTTCTGCCCCAGGTCCAAGGAGCACTGGTTCCACCTGCCGACACTGGCTTCTCCCCACTCCCCGTTCTGCCTCAGCAATGCCTGACCTTGCGCTTCCCCAGCATCTATCTCCTTAGGGGCCTCAGAACCCCATCCCCGCCAATAATCCTGGCTCTTGGCTGCCCTGCACCAAAGGCAGATGGTGTTGAGTAATGGGGCTTCTCCCTTGGTTGGATGGGCCAGCATCAGCAGAGCTGACTTCAGCATCAGGCTGGCATGAAGCTTTTGGAGCTTAGCACTTTCTCTTCTTCACGATCTGGGTGGGGAAGCGGGAGGGAAGCAGGGATGGCAGTTCTGGAATCTTTCCTGAAGCTGGGGTATTTGTGAAGACGTGGCATCCTGAGTCTCCAACTTCCCTGCCACCGAACTTCTCCCAACACATCTCTCTTTGTTTGCCTGTATTTCACTCTGGCGGTGTCTAAGAGGCTTCCTCCATTTGCTTTTTTATATTCATTTGAAATGACTCCTCCAATATTTAATCTTAATCAGAACCTGGAAGCCTGGTATTTATTTTGCAGGTCAGTTGCTCATCCATTTTCCTTGAGGCTTCTGGCAGGAGGCTGGAGAGCTGGATGCCCCCGGGGGGGTGGTGCCATCAACATTAGTCCTGGTGACAAGAGGACAAATCAAAGCCCTGCAGGCTATCAGGGAGAAGATAAATCTGGCAAAAGGCTAATGAGTGAACTGTGGCTGCAGCAAGAGATGGCCTCCAAGACTTTCCAGGCCTTCTAGTTGCAGGGAGTGCGTCATCTTCTGGGGAATGGAGTGAGAGGGCATATGGTTGGCATGAGTTGGGTTTTTCCAGATTGCAGCAGCTGGGCACTGGAGTTTAGACTTCTGGGCAGTGGGGAAGGAACAGGGAAGGAGATCTCCACTTCTCAAAACGTACAGCTTTTATCTGCCATGCGTGAAAAGCCCGGCAGTTCACCTACATGGCAGCAGGAAGGATTTGGGGTAGACAGCTGAAGGAATTTTCGGACAGTAGGCCTTGACCAGATACTTATGGAAAGCTGTGCAAGAGCTTTTCTTTAGACCCAGGGATAGTTTAGAGTGCACACTCATTCGCATGTTTAGGCAGGGGAATAGTCATCTGTTTTATCTCCAAACATGTATCAGACACTGATTTTCTGCTGGGCATGGTACCAGGCTCTTAGAATTTAAAGGTGATCCCTGTTTTCAAAGAACTTTACAGAGGGACACCAAAGAACCAGGATGACAAATAGGTTTTAACCTCCTGGTCAATTCCATTTGATTGGAAGTAGCCTCTTGGAGCCTTGTGTTAAAAACAAAACACAAAACAGAAAGCTTCAATTAGGCTTAGGAAGAAAGTGTAGAACTTGTTTCCTGATGCCTGCATTGGTAAAACTTACATAGTGGTGTCTACTAGCCAACCCTGCCAAGGAAATGGAACATATTTAATTCAGCAAAGATGTTTTGAACATCTTTGCCATGTGCCCCGTTCTGTGCTAGGAACTTGGGTGTAGTGGTGAATGTAAGTTTGTTAGCAGAGTCCAATCAAATTGGGGAAATACAGGAAACTGTGGTAAAACACTCTTTTCAGTGCTTGTCTACAATTAGGGAGCTGAAGGAGCTCATGGAGAAAAGAGGAAGGGTGGGCTGGAGTTCCAGGGAGGCTTTGTGGAGTGGAGAGGGAGAAGAGGAACCGAACAAAGAAAAGCAACAGTCTACCTGGAACATCAGCATTCCACCATCAAAAGCTGTCCTTGAAGAGCAGGTAAGAAAGGAGGAACCAAGGAGGACAGCAAAGCCCAAGTGAGCTGGTTTGTTTTTTCTTCCTTTTAACTTCCTCTGCCCCTTCTCTCAGAAGCTTCTCAGGTCAAGGCAGGGCAGGGGAGTTGCACTGCAGTGTTCCCAGTCTGCCTGGGCTGGTGCATTTCAAAGAGCTGCCTGGATGGAGAAGCTGTTCCTGGGAAGCAGTGTTGACCCTGCTCTTGCGGGCATGTGATGAATATTTCATAGCCCAGATGTAATCCCGTCCAAGCTTCCCTCTCCTTCCCTTGTCCAGCACCCCTCTCCTCACGTCCCCCACCTCCACCCCAGCCCCAGTGCCCCATTGTTCCCAAGTCAGGAAAATCAGTCAAAACATTTATCAGAAATCGGTATGAACCAGCCAAGCGCTGTGAAGAGCTAATCTGTGCAGAGCTAATAAGAATGAAGAAAGTCACCACAGACTCCGCCATGGGCATCGCTGATAAGGATTTGTCAGAAGAATTGCAGGTAAGATCAGAACAGCCCGGGGAAGTGGAATGCAAATGCCTCGCTTCCCATCAGCTCTACTGGTGCCCACTCTGGGCAGACTGGAGACTCAGAACAGAATCAGAAATGCACCCAGGAGTGGGGCCAACAGGGGGGCCAGCTGGGAAGCAGAAACATGCAGAAACGTGCAACAAAATCAGCCGGGCCGGCAAGCAGCAGTTGATGGGGAGGCGGGAGCCAGGTGGGGAGCAGAGGATGGGAAAGGATGAGAAAGCAGGCTAGGGAAGAATTCCTTTTCTCTACATTTTAGCAGAGGGGACACGGTATGTGGGCTATGATGCAGGAAGTGCTGAATTGGGTAGAGGAAATAATATTCCAAACAACTGGAAGCTGCTGAAAAGTGGAAGATGATTTGGGATTTGCCCACCTGGAAACATGAAAGATGGTCTTAGAGCAGTAGAGCAGTGGTTAGAGTGAGGCTTTGCAGCCAGACACACACAGGGTTGAATCCCAATGCTATCGGTTTCTAGCTGTTGAGACCTTGAGAAAGCTCCTTGACTTCCCCAAGCCTCAGTTTTCTCATCTGCACTACTTCGCAGACCTGCTTGTGAGGGTTACATCCATTAGCATTCATAGCGGGTGCATGACACAGTGCTTGGTGCACAGTAAGGCTAAACAAAGTTAGCTATTACTCTGTTGTGAATTTTATGAGCAGTTTTGCCTAAAGACAATCTGTAATCTGATGATCTAACTCAGGTGCTGGCAAACTTTTTCTGTAAAAGGCCAGATAGTAAATAGCTTAGGCTTTGCAGGTCCTATCGTCTCAGTCACAACTACTGAAGTCTCCTGTTGTATCCCCAAGGAGCCACAGATGGAATGAATATGGCTGTGTTCCAGTAAAACTTATAAGAACAGGGGGTGGTCTGGATTTGGTCTTTGGGGCTGTAGTTGCCCACACCTAGTGTAATTGGTCTGCAAACTGTTTGAGCCTATGTATCTTATGGGAAATTCAATGGGATGCCAAAGGGCAGGCTGCCTTTGAGCCAACAGGTTTCCCGCAGAGGCTGAAGGCACCTGGAGGAGTGAGACCCCACAGTTTGCAGAGGCTGTGCTAAAGGTATGGGCTGGGGGTGCACATTCTAATAGATCTCTGAGAAGATTTCCCTATAAATGAGACATTATTGCCATGACTGCGTTATATGTTTCCCCTCTATGCATCTTCACTGAAAAGTTTATTGTGGGCCTGATGCATTTTTACCGCATCTCCTAAAAGTAGACACATTTTCATCTTTTTCTTGAAATACATATCGTTAAATCTCTCTACCAATTCCTTCTGGCTTATTGGACTTGGGAGCAAGCTGTGAAGGATGATTTGTTTTCAGGCCACAAAGCTACCCCCAAGACGGGCCTTTGTCACAACCCTCCAGCCACAGGGGAGAGTGGAGGCAGGGAGGGTGGGAGGCTTTGGTGTGGGGTGCAAATGAGGTTTTTGAATAACATTGGTTTCCTCTTCCCTCACATGTTTTAAAATCTGATAGTTTTCTCAAGTGCTGAACTTGCCACTCTCCCAGTGCAATAATATTTTCATGCATGTGCGTGAGGCTTTACAGCTCAGAAAATGCTTTCAATATATGTCTATATATAAAACCTCTCTCTCCACTGCCACTCTTCGAACAAGTGGGAAGATAGGGAAGATCATTCCTGTACCACAGAAGGGATAACTGAGATGCAGACGGGCTGGCTTCTCTAGAAGTTCAGAACCAGAAGAGCCAACGAGGAGCAGTGCAGCACACTCAGTAGTGCCCTTTCAAAGGACTCGGGTCCTAGCCTTTGCAGCCTGGGAAAGTGACCTTATTTGAGAAAAGGGACTTTGCTGATGTGATTGAGTTAAGGACCTTCAGATGAGGAGCATCATCTAGGTGAACCTTCAATGCCATCAATTCAGATGGGGGGAATCATCCTGGTGAAGCCTCAATGTCATCACATTCAGAGTGTCCTTAGAAAAGAGAGGCAGAGGGAGATCTCACACACACACTGCACACAGACAGACATACACACACGAGAAGGCGAGGTGAGGACAGAGCAGAGAGAGATGTGAAGATGCTGACCTTGAAGATTAGAATGAAGCAGCCACCAGCCAGTGAATCAGAGAAGACCCCAGATGCTGCAGGGAGCAAGGCACAAGTTCTCCCCTACAGTCTCGGGAGGGCATGTGGCCCCGCTGATACCTGGGATTTGAGCCTAAGATTGGTTTCAAGCTTCAGTCCTCCAGAGTCGTAGGAGAATACATTTTTATTGTTGTAAGCCACCCAGTTGGTGGTCCTTTGTTACCACAGCCACAGAAACTCACACAGGTAGTGGAGCAGGAGCTCGGAAGTGAGCCCATGTGTGTGGCGAGGGAAGCCCAGATCCCCACCCCCGAAACTCACCAAGCTACCAGCCTGGGGAAGGGCCCCTGCCTCCAAGGAGGATCAGGTTGGTGGCGATGTTGCTGGGTTCAGCCAACCATTTGGTATTGACTGAGCCCTCAGTACGGCGTTTGAAGCGGTGGACTTAAGGGAGAATTAGAAGCTGGATCCATGCCCTCAAGAGGCTCATAGGCTGGCTGTGACTCAATTAGCAAGTGGAACAGTGCAGTGTGTGATGAAGTGCCTGCCTGCAAGATGTGCACCATAATTCCTGAGTTTGTCCGTCTTCTAGCACAGACTAAAGCATTCTCTGGCTTCTCTGCGGGTGGCCCAGGGAGAGGACCTAACTGCAGCCATAATGTATTCCCCAAGCACCTCTGAGCCCCTGTCTTTTATGCATACTATTAGTGTGAAAGTACTCTAAACTCAGCCACTTACCTCCTGTCCTGAGAATGAAAGTGGCCATGCCCAGGCAGGACCAGTGACTGAGTGCCAGGATGTCCAGACTTCCTGGGCTGGGATTTTCCACTGGAGGAGAAGGGAAAATGACATTAGATGTGATCTCGAGAAGGATGGGGCAGGGGGTGCAAATACAGAGGAGAGTGAAAATAAATTAAAACAGAATTGATTTCTCATGTCTAATAGACATTTTCTCTCTGTGTCTTTTTTTTTGAAACAACATTTGGCATATGTAATAAGACACTGGAGCCACTCCAAGGAATTGGAACCTAACTAAAAAAATGGGGTGAGGGGCTCAGCTTCATTTGAATTTCCTCCCAGCGCTAGCAGCCTTCCCAGTGTCTCAGGGAGGGGCTTGGGCTCACACAGCTGGAGGCCACTCTGATGTCCATACTGATGACAGCCCAGTTAGGAGGGCCTCACCCTCTGGCCCACCTCTGGGAAAGTGGGCATAAGTTGAGGTTGAACCCAAAATGTAAATATCCTAATTGGCATCTTATTAATACAAGCAGAAAAGCCCATTGTTAAGGAAATCTCCCAATCCCCCACCAATTAGTCTTTAGCTACAGGCAGCTCTCGTGCTCACCATATCAATGGGGGCCTGGGCTCCAGAGTGTGCTAGGGAACAGGAAACAGGGACAGCATCACCAATATGGCTGCGGAATCTCTGGGCTGGAGAATCTCATCCTCATGGAGTCCATGCTTTGGCCATGCTGGGGTGGGAGGGGCCCAGGGTGAATGCAGGAGAGAAGGTTCAGGAAGAGGAAGGAGCACCTGCCACCAGGCCCTCCTGTGGGCAGCACAGGGAAGGCTGCTGTGGAGGAGAGGACGTGGGGGTGGAGGGCTGTGGTGGTGGACATCTGCTGAGTTATTTTTGTAGGGTGGGATCTACAGCATCTGAGCTGCCCAGTGTGTATGGGGATTCCCCCATCATTTGAGTCTTGGTGGGAGGCAGAGCATGCTTTTCCTCTAAAGGAACACGAAATTCCAGCTACTGTTTTCCAAGCATGGATGGCACATGCCCCAGGCTGGGCCAGTCTGACCTTCCACTCTAAGCTGACCCACTCAGGAGGCAAAGCAGCAGGGACCAGGGAGAGTTTTCTCTGATGCTGGTGGTTGGGGGAGCCTCATCCCTGTGATGGGTGCCGGCAAGGCTGGTGGCACCATCTGAAGGGGGCAGGTGTAATGTGCACTCCTAGCCTCATAGGCTCTCTTCATTTCCGCCTGTTTTCCAAGTCTGGATTTGCTGATTACCTTCCACATAACTGGGGACCTCTGGACAGTTTTTTTTTTTTTTTTTTTTTGAGACAGAGTTTCACTCTTGTTGCCCAGGCTGGAGTGCAATGGCATGATCTCAGCTCACTGCAACCTCTGCCTCCCAGGTTCAAGCAATTCTCCTGCCTCAGCCTCCTGAGTAGCTGGGATTACAGGCATGCGCCACCACGCCTGGCTAATTTTGTATTTTTAGTAGAGATGGGGTTTCACCATGTTGGTCAGGCTGGTCTCAAACTCCCATCCTCAGGTGATCCACCCAGCTCAGCCTCCCAAAGTGCTGGGATTACAGGCATGAGCCACCGCGCCCACCCACCTTTTAAATAAATTCATTTTCTGCTCAGATCTGCCACAGTAGGTTTCTATTGCGAACACACCTGACTTAAACAACATGTTTTACCAGACAGAACAGGAGGCAAAGGAAGGAAATTCATATTTCTGGAGAGCCTGGTGTGAGCTAGGCTCAGAAATTGTGCCATTTGATACTCACAAGATCTGTAAATGATTCCCGTCACTTTGCAGTTAAGGGAGCTTCAGGCTTCAGAGTGCTGGCTGGTCTGTAAGTGGCAGGTGGCCGTGCTCGGCGTCTGGAGTCTTGCACTGCACCACGCTGCTCCAGTTGCTCTGGCGAAGCGGAATAGTTTTCGCCTTGTGGAGCACCTCCTTCTCCAGATCATCTCCACTCATCTTTTAAGGCTTGATGTACAATTTTCCCAAGAAGTTCTCCAAGATCCCGCCCCCCCAGGGCTGAGTTTATGCCCCCTCTTCTCTACTCTTATGGTGTGGAGATCTCTTCTGAGCAGAAGTCTTTCCTAGTGCTGATCCTGTTCTTCCATCATCCTGGTTGTCATCTTCTTTTGCGGAGACTCTAAGTTTATTGAGGCCAAGAATGAGGCTTTTGTCTCATGGGGCCTTATAACTTTAGCATCTAACCCAATGCCTCATGCTTCTTGGTGCTCAATAAATGCTTAGCAAATGAAATTAATAATGATTCAAGTCTCGGCAATACAGATGAAGTGGAATATGTGTGTGTCACTACAAAAGGGACCGTCTTATCCAAAAAAGAAGATCGCCTTTGTGTGTGTGTGTGTGTGTGTGTGTGTGTGTGTGTGTGTGAGATGGAGTCTCATTCTGTCAACCAGGTTGGAGTGCAGTGGTGTGATCTCGGCTCACTGCAATCTCTGCCTCCCTGGTTCAAGTGATTCTCCTCCCTCAGCCTCCCAAGTAGCTGGGATTACAGGTATGCGCCATCATGTCTGGCTAAATTTTTGTATTTTTAGTAGAGACGGGGTTTTGCTTGTTGCCCAGGCTGGGCTCCGAGCTCCTGGGCTCAAGTAATCCACCCACCTCAGCCTCCCAAAGTGCTGGGATAACAGGTGTGAGCCACCGTGCCTGGCCACCTTTGCTTTTTAATGATAAACCTAGAGGCAGGTTATTGGTCAGGATTCTCCAGAGAAACAGAACCAATAAGATTATCTCTCTGTCTGTCTATCTGTCTATCTATCTATCATCTATCTATCTATCTATCATCTATCTATCTATCTATCTATCTATGTATCTATCTATCTATCATCTATCTAATCTGTCATTGTATCTATCATCTATCTATATCTGTCACTCTATCTATCTATCTATCTATCTATCTATCTATCTATCTATCTATCTATCATCTATCTATCATCTCTATCTGTCACTCTATCTAGCTACCTACCTCCCTATCTATGAGGAGAATTATTATGGGAATCACAATTATGAAGGCCGAGAAGTACCACAATCTGCTGTCTGTGAGCTGGAGAACCAGGAAAGTCAGTGGTATAATTCCCTCTGTGTCCAAAGGCTCAAGAAGCAGGAGCATTGTTGTTCAAGGGCAGGAGAGGGTGGCTGTCCACGCTCAAGCAGGGAGAGCAAATTAGCCCTTTCTCTCCCTTTGTGTTCAATTCACACCATCAACCAATTGGATGACACCCACTCACATTGGTGAAGGCAATCTTCTTACTCAATCTACTGATTCAAATGCTAATGTCTTTCAGAAATACCCTCATAGACACACCCAGAAATAGTGTTTTACCAGCTATCTGAGCATTCCTTAGCCCAGTCAAGTAGATACGTAAAATTAACCATCACAGGCAGGAATGGAAGGGCATGTACAGACTGCTGTCGTAATTAGGCTGAAAAAGTTCAAGGTTGAATTCAAGGCTTGGGGACTGCTATGCTTCTTTTGGCCTTACGGGTGGTCATTAGCTAAGACTTCTCTAGGGGTAAGGTAATGATGGCAGCTGGGCCTGCCCTGTCTCCACCCCTCCCAGTTAGCATTGCGGTGGGCTCTGACAGTTGGCCTACATGATGGTAAATCTCCTTAATGCGCCACACTGGAATCTTCTGAAAATGGCCCAGCTGCATGAACTTTTCTGGAAAACTAATTTTAAGAAAGATTCTAGGGTACTGCCACATAGATAGTGGCAATATCTATGGGTGAAGGGTAAAGGTTAGGGGCCTAAGGGATGGTGAGGGTGTTTGGGGTGCTTCCCACTCTCTCAACCTCTTTCCCAATGTCAGCACTGGGCTGTACCAGCAAAACGCTGATTGCAAGAGGAATCTTGCCTGTAGGTGGTGCTGCCTCCACCACTTCACTACAGGAGGCCATGTTTGTATTCAGAACAACTTTGATAGGTGAGTGCTCCAGAAACATGACTCGAGAGATCATCCCAGACCACCTGTTCTGCATTGAGAGGTGGTCTTGGGAGGCAGCTCTTGTCTGAAAGAACTTCCCTCTATTTCATTACAGAATTTCACTCACCATGGTCTGAGGTCCCCCACCTGCCTGAGCTCTGCTGACTGAGGGGGAGAAGACTGTCCTTGGATTGTTCTCATCACTAAACAATTTCCGGCCAGCTAAGCAGGACCCTCGGAACCACATGAAGTGTTGTCTGGAGAAATCTTGCCCAGATATAACATTGAGACAACATTTAAAACCTCATTTAAGTGAACACAAAGAGAGGGCTCCTGGGTAAAAGAGACTTAATTAATCTTGTTTCTGTGTAGATACTTTTAATTAAATGTAACTCCACGTTCCTTCCAAGTAGATTGGAAGGGCTGGGCAGTCTTGCTACTTGGTGGAGCTGAGTTGGGAGGGGCCGGTAGGTGGGCTGAGGCAATTAGAGATGCTGGAAGTGCACAGCCAGCCCAGGGCTGGAAACCTGGGATGTGGCCTTGCCTCCCAACTCCCCCATCACCCAAGCCAAAATGTACGTTTAACCATAGGTTCTGCCTGCATAATCATCTCTTGAATGCCTCGTTTCTCTCCAACGCACAACCTTAGTTTGAGTTCAGGCCCTCAACGTCTGTTTCCTGGATTATGACGTTGATCTCTGACTTGTTCTCCCATTCTCCAGTCTCAATCCCTTTCAGTTCATTCTAGTTCATCCAGCTAAATGACTTCTTAAAACACTACTTTCATTCCCCTGATCAAGAATTCAAAATAGCTTTCAATTTTCTGATTAAATGCAAGTTTTTCCCCTTGGCATGGCCAGAGAATGGTATCTCAGAAGACTAGTCAAGATTAGGTGTGGCTATAGTGCCTGGAGAAGAAGGTGAGATTGGGTGAATCCAATAAGAAGTCTCCCCAGAGGGAAACTAGACCAGAGTCAGGCAGGCTGTACAAAAACTTGCTTTGAACAGTCTAGGCATAGAGGAGGAATTTGGATTTCAGACAGTGGACACTGAGAAGACTAGAAGAGAGGCAGTTTCAATTGAAGGAGAAACCTAGAGGAATTCCAGGAGCCGATGAGAAGTAAGCCACAGGGAATATTTTTAGTGTAATCTGATGCCCTGGGCAGAGAAGAGGGAGTGGCTAAATAAACCATGGATAGAATTACATATGGCTATAGATTGAATCACACTATCTATGTGACAAAGATTGGTTGCTGACCAATACCAGTGTTTCTCCTCTTAGTCCTGCCACACCAGCTACATTCATTTCACTCTTCTCTTTCTGATAGATGGGGCCATTTAACTGAGTTTTGGCAAATATAGGTAAAAGGGATGCATGCCAAAATCCCCTAAGAGGTCTATGTTATCTCTTTGTGCTCAATACCTGGCTGGATGGAGTGGATCTAGTGGAGGATCTAAAGGATGACAAAGACGTTAGATAGATGGATCCGCAGGCTCTGAATGACTCTGTAGAGCACAGCCTTCTTCCCAACCCCACCACCATATTGGATTGTGACATAATTGAGAAATAAACATGTACTGTGTCAAGCCACTAAGATTTTGGGATTGTTTGAGACAGAAGTTAGCCTGCCGTGACTAATATAATAGGCATCCTGTCATAAAGACACCTAGGAGAAAATAAGAAGCCGGTAGACCTGGACCACATTCAGCCCCTATAGTGAAGGCATGTGAAGGTTCCTCTAGGGTTAGGCCACTTCTAGTCCCACCAATATCTCTTGATCCTTCTTTCCTCTTCTTCTGTAACCCCAGGGAGATCCCGATGACTTAGAAGAAGAAACCTAGGCAGACCTTGCCTCAAGGGGAGGGGTTGGAATATTGTATTATTTATATTTCTGTTTCAACACTGATGCAAAACTAAGGCGTACAACAACAAGCATTTATATTTCTCATTCACAAATCTGTGTGCTGACTGGGCTGGCAGCTCTGCTTTAGGTTGAGAATTGTGTTCAAATCTGCTCCATGTGCTGCTGATTCTGGGGTCAGGAGCCTCATAGCAGACTTCAGAAGCACACACCACCCAGCCAGGCCACACAAGCACATTGGAGCTTCTGCTCATGGTGCATCCACTGACACTGCATTAATCAAAACAAGTGACAAGCCCAAAGCCAACAGGGTGAAGATGTTTTCTCTGCATACCAGGACCATGGCAGGGTAAGAAGGAAGGGAGAACTGTGGAAAATCATATAATATGCCACAGGTACCGTCTGTAATAAGACAACTACTTGCCTAAAAGCCAATGCCCTGGGCTGTAGGCCTATGTTTGTTTGAGTGGTGTCAGAGGTTTCATAGAGCTTGTAGGATTGGCCAGGATGTTTTAGATAATGAAAAGGGACAACTGGGAATAAAAAATCTCATTTCTTGTCCAGCTCCTAAGTGGCCTTTGGCAAGTCACTTCTCTCTGGGCCTACATTTAATTATCTGGGACATGAGAGAGATGGACAGGAAGATTTCCAATGTCCTTTTAAACTCACACCTCTGAAGACTCTAAGAAAGCCAGTCTTCATGATCCTAATCCAAGATCTTTGAGAGGCTGTTGTCTTCAAGCCAGTGGTGCATGCCCTGCCCCAGCAGAGAAGTCTGGGGGGAGGTGATGTCTGCAGAACCCTCCCCAAAGGGGAAGTGGGGAGGAGAGGGCTGAGAGAAGGCCCAAGTGTATTTCTCTGCGCACTTCTAATAGCCCTTAGATCAGGCTGCTCAGGGCCTGATAATTTTTCCATTAAGAGGAAATAATTTTCTGGGTCTGTTTTGGTTGTATTTATCTGGAGTTGACAGCATCAGCCGCCACAGCCGTGACATGTCGCCTGTCTCCCAGACCAGCATGTACTTGTGGGGACAGAAAGGGGCAGAGGTCTCAGTGTTTCCTGGCCTGGACGAACGGGAAAGAGAGCTACAGCATGACCCTGGTATCCATCTCATGAGACCCAGCTGTGACCTCGGGTACCTCCCACTCCATTTTCTTCCCTAAAAAAGAAATGAAACCCACCACTGTGCTATCTCCACCCCAGCCCCCACCTTCTGCCTATCGCTTCTTCTAAGCTAGCTTGACAATAACCATTCATCATGAAAAAGAAAACAAAGTACAGAGAAACAAAAACCAATCTAAGCCTGCAAATTTACGTCAAACTTTGAAAAATGGACTGTGAGATGGTTGTGCAGTGAGCTCTTTCTGCTTTCCAGAATAGATGGGGCTGGGCACCTCCTGTTGCAAACCCACGTGGCCCCGAGTTCAACTTGGAGGTGACTACAGCCCACGGACCAGAATTGAATTACAGAGGTGACATTGGGATGAGGAGGGGGATACAGTCCTCTGGGAATTGTGGCAAAGGAGAGCCACTTCTTGTGTTGGGAGTACACCTGCCTTGGGTGAAGTTCTGAGTGGACCTTGGCCTGGGACAAGGTGACACTGGCTCCACCCCATCCTCTGGATTCTGCCTCCTTTGGAGCTGGGGTATAAGATCCTGGCAGGTCTAACTTCAGGCGAGGCTGGGGAAGGAGGAAATCACAGATATCTAGTTCTAATGGTTGTGTGTCTACAGAACTTTACCGATCTCACAGTGTTTTCATAGCATGTTCTCATCTCTTTAAGCAAGCCTAGGTTACAGGCAGGGCAGCTTATCCCGTTGCACAGTAGAGGAAAGTGAGGTGCTAAGCTAGTCTGTAACTCACCCGAAATCATGCAGCTTGTGAGTGACAAGGTTGGACTTGAACCTAGGTCCTCCTAGCTCCGGAGCCAAAGATCTTCTCCCTTTTCAGGGCATTTGGAACTGGATCACAGCATCATTAAATGCATTCATTTCCCAGAAGGGGCGTCTTAAGACCAGAGAGGAGAGCTGACTTCCACAGGGCTATATGGCCACACGGGTGGTAGATTACAGTCAAGACCCAGGGTCTCCTGATCCCCGAGCCAGGGGTAAGTGCCATGCTGGCAAAGTCCCAGGGAAGGAAGACCAGGAATCCTACAGCTGGGTTTCCCTGGGAGGAGCCTGGGGTGGCGATTGGTAGGGGCCAGGTGGGATGTTTTGCCCCTGGGCTTTGCTGGGGATGTGGTACCTGTTTGTCCCTTAGACTGGTCCTGATGCAGCCTTAGAGTGACTGACAACTAGGAGGGATGACAATTAGCTCACAGCTAATAGTGCGTGGAGAGGGGTTGTTTCTGCCTCATCAGACCCATTTCTTCCTTTCCTTCTCCTCCTTGTGGAATCTCATCCCTCTTTCTGCTCTGCCTCTCCAAGCTGGTCACCTAGTGCCCTTGGCCTGTCCCCAGATTCTCAGAACCCCCTAACACCCTGGCCCATGTCTTATCTCTTGAGCAGACCCAGACACTGTGGGCATCCCCCACCCCTCGCTGTTCACCCTCAGACTTCTGTCTCTCACCATCCATTTCCTTAGGGCCCACGCTCCGTAAGAAGATCCCACTAATCTGACAGGCTTAGGGAGGGCGCACTGCACAGGTTCCAATCCTGGTTCCACTGCATATGAGCCCTGTATCTCTGAGCAAGTTAATTAACCTCTCTTAACTTCGGTTTCCTTATCTGAGAAGTGAGGATAATAATACTTACCTCATAGGGTTATTGGGAGCTTTAAATGAATTTATGTAAAGAACTTAGCACAATGCCTGAAGCATAATAAACTTTCAATAAATGTTAGTTATTTTTAGTTTTTAAACCTATTCGTGCTCTTGTCTCAGTGGAGGCTAATGACTCACTTCAACAAGAAAATAGATGTGTTTTTACAGAGATCTAATTGAGGAAAAGCCTTAAAGGTATGGAGACTTTAGTCCCTGAGTCACACACTTACGAACGACCCCCTAGAGTGGTGGGGGTGTCTCTCTGACCTCCTCGGAGAACATTCAGGCTCCAGGTATGGGTCATGAGTTGGAAATTTGGATCTGTTAAGATTTCATGTGAACTGGAGCCAGGTGTGTTGGCTAACGCTTGTAATCCCAGCACTTTGAGAGGCTGAGACGGGTGGATCGCTTGAGGTGAGGAGTTTGAGAGCAGCCTGGCCAACATGGTGAAAACCCATTTCTACTAAAAACAAAAAATTCGACGGGCGTGGTGGTGCGTGCCTGTAATCTCAGTTACTCAGGAGGCTGAGGCAGGAGAATCGCTTGAACCTAGGAAGCAGAGGTTGCAGTGAGCTGAGATTGCGCCACTGCACTCCTGCCTAGGTGACATAGCCAGACTCCGTCTCAAAAAAAAAATAAATAAATCTTATGTGAACTGGAACTCTCATCCCCCAGCTGAAGCACAGAGCAGGGGGGGTCTTGGAACCACCACCATGGGATGAAGGGGACAGAGGTGGGGAGTGGAGTGGAGGAGAGCAGCAGGCCTGTGGCCTTGGTGCATCTCACACGGTGGAGTGGAATGCCGGTGGGGTTTGGAATCAGATGATCAGGATTCAAGTCTTTCCCCCTCCATTTATTAACCGTGTTCTCTTGCAGAAGTTATTTCATTTCTCTGACTTTCTGTTTCCTCATGGGGAAAAGATTAAAATAAATAATGTAGACCAAAACACGTTGTAAATGATATACCAAGGTACTATTTTTAATTTGGGTAGCTTGAGTCAAAAGAACTTTAGATTTGGTAAATCTGAACTCTAACACTCAAGAACCCTGTGGCCCTGTTGTTCTTGCCAGAGCTGTGGGTTGTAAGGAGCAGAGACCCCTAAAACGATGTTCCAGTGTGTGTGAGGGGAGGGGAGGGGCTGTCAAGGACGTGGAGTCTCCTTGGTGTGCAGGGCTGTGGCTCCGCGAGCCTTGTGAGAGACAAGTGAAGGTGAGCCTAGTTTCACAGTAGCCCCTGGGAACAGCTTCTCTGCCTCCCTGTGCAGCCTGGGTTTTCACTTTCAGCATTTGGCCCTTTTCTGTGCATCTGCTCTGTTCTCTCTCCACTCTGGCAGCTTACATTGCTTACTTCTCATTTCTACTCATCTAATAATTTCACCTTATTTGTGCCCACATCATCCTTAGCCCTATCTTTGCGCGAACTTTCTGTTTTACCATCCACTACCACTGATATGGTTTGGCTGTATCCTGACTCAGATCTCACTTTGAATTTTAATAATCCCCACGTTTCAAGGATGGGGCCAGCTGGAGATAATGGAATCATGGGGGATTTCCCCCACACCGTTCTCACGGTAGTAAGTCTCACGAGACCTGATGGTTTTATAAATGGGAGTTCTCCTGCCCAAGCTCACTCTTGCCTGCTACCACAGAAGTTGTGACTTGCTCCTCCTTGCCTTCCACCACGATTGTGAGGCCTCCCCAGCCGTGTGGAACTGTGAGTCAATTAAACCTTTTTCCTTTATAATTACCCAGTCTCGGGTATGTCTTTATTAGTGGTGTGAGAACGGACTAATACAACCACCAGTGGCAATTTTCCTCTAAATGTTTTTGCTCAAAACCCAGAAAGGACCTGATCTTCCTCCTCAGCCTCCGAGAGCATAGGTCACTAGCCTTTCTATTGATCAGTTACTCTTAGGTCCCATGCCCGCCCCTCATCAGTCATCTGTGGCTGGAAAAACAGAGTCATGTGCTACCCAGGGGGCTTGGAGTGGGGTGGATTCCCTTAGAATGAGCTTTAGATGGGTTAGTAAATAATCAGCAATCCTAGGACATATAGGCAAGTCACAAGATCTCCACAACAAACTCTCCTGGTTCCTCATCTGTAAAGCACATTATCAGGCAGGTGAAATGAATCAGTTAGTGAAAGTGCTTCCCTTGATCTGACCCGTCCTCTCCATACCCTTGGCCACTCTCTTAATCCAGGCCTTCATCATCGCTCACCTGCGCTAACTCAATAGTCCTCTAACTGGTTTCTTGGCCTCCAATGGTACTTCTCCTCCATTGGATCACATCTATTTTCCACTGAATTGCTGTAGTCTTTCTAAAATGCAGATGTGAAGAGTTACAAGATTAAGACTTGGTGAGGATGTGATGAAACAGGCATCTTCTGTTTTGCTGATGGGATGGTATATTCCTACAATGTTAGGGGATAGTAAGATGGCAAACTATTAAAATTCAAAACACCATAACCTTTGATTCAGCAGTCCTACTTTTTTGGGGGGTGGTCTATCCTATGGAAATAAAAGCACCAGTATGTAAGACTACATGAGTTATGTGAGTTATTGTAGCATTATTTTAGGTGTTGACATAATTGTAAATAACCTTGATATCCAACAGTAAATGTTTGAATAAATGTTACTACAACCATACACTGGGAAATTATACATATATTTAAAAATATTTCTGTGTCTATTGACTAGAAGGAGTATCACAACATGACATAAGCAGATTGCTAAATAAAGGATATGATGCCTTTTTCTAAGAAACTAGTAGTTTAAAAATGGCATATATGTCTACATGTTCATATTTGCCTGAGGAATGACTGGGCACCTGGGGTGGTCTAGGACAGCGGTTCTCAAGCTTTTATAAGCATCAGAATCACCTGAAGGACAGTAGCAGATTGCTGGGCACACCCCAGGTTTCTTATTTAATAGGTCTGGAGTGAGGCACAAGAACTTGCCTTTCTAACAAGCTCTGGGAGGATACTGATGCTGCTTTTCCAGGGAACACACTTTGAGAACCCCTGGTATAGAGGTTACTGGGGCAATTAGAAGTGGGGTGGGAGAAATTATGAAAGTTTTCTTTATAAAACTTATTATATTATTTCAGTGGCTTTAGTACACTTACATAACTGCTATCAATTTTGGAGAGGAATATAGTAACAGAGAGGGAAAAAATTATATAAAAAAGGAAAGGAAATCCACTTAGCCCCTGCCACTCCCTTCCCCAATCCCCTTCAAAGGATAAAGTCTTGCTCAAAGGATAAAGTCCAAACTCGTGGGTGTGGCATGAAGGTCTTTTGGGATTGGGGCCCTGCCTTTGACCTCTTCAGTCTCACATCATCTGGCTGTGCTTAGCCCATCTACTCCGTAGCCTGTGGAGCCTCCTGCCATTCCGGGATGTGCCTGCTGTTCCACGTCTCATGCCTTGGCTCCTTTGTTTGCCTTTGTGAGCTTCAAAGACAGGAATTGACTACTTTGTCTTTGGATTCCCAGCATGAAGGTGCAGTTCTGTGCCTATATAGTAGGTGCTCAATAAATTTTTTTGAATGGGAGGATGAATGAATGAATTGTAGGCGCCAAAGGAAGCTGCTGGATTTGAACCTCCCATGCAGAGTTAGTCCTGCTCTACAGAGCATCCTCTGAGGGAGCAGACTGCCGCTGTGGTTCCCAGGTGCCTGTGTGTTAAGGAAATGCAAACAAATGCAAACAGCAGGGAAAGTGGGCAGGTGTGGGTCGAGCAGTCTGTGTTCCAGACCCACCTGCTTCTCCTCGAAACTCTTCAGCCCTTCCTCCTCAATCTTCCCAAACCCATTCAGTCTAAGTGGGTAATGGCAAAGGGAGGAGGGAGGGTGCAGGGAGGTCCCAGCATGGGACTTTCAAAGGGGCTGCATCGTGATGCTAATTTGTCTTCGGAGCAAAAGCCTGTGAATGTGAATGAATGCATGGGCACCTAGAGATGTGGGTGTGTGGGCATGTGCACACTCACCTATAATTAAGTACAACGCCTCACATTTGTGTGGTGCTTTACAGTTTATAAAGCATTTCATATCCATTATTTCATTAAGTCCCAGGAAGCCCTGTGACTTATGCAGAGAATTGTCATTTTCATTTTTGAGATGAACAAAGTAAGGCTTGGAGAGTCGAAGTGACTTGCTTCAGATGACACTTGGAGGGAGCCCATCAAGATACAGAACAAAAGTATCACCTGGTTCTGTTTCCAGGGCCTGTCATTCCTTCTCACATCCTCAGCAGTAAATGAGATGAGGGCAGAGCAGGGCAGGGCAGGGCCAGGCAGGACGCCCCAAATTTGTCCACACAGTCCCTCCTCCTTAGTGGGACCCAATCACCCTTCCTGTGGGTGGTGCTGCTCCAGCATCTTCATGCCCTATTAATCAGCTGGTCGCTCATTAGACATTGTTGAATACCTGCCACATGGCTCGTCACTGTGGGGGACACGGAGATATTTGTAAGGTGGAGTATATCATAATGTACAAAAAAAAAAATGCTTTGGAGTCACGCAGGCCTGGGTTCAGATGTTGTCATTGCCTCCTTTCCTAGCTGTGGGCTTTTGGGCAAATTATTTAACCCATCTAAGCCTCAGTCACCCTATCTCTAAAATGGGATCAGTAGTACCTACCTACCTTGATTGCTGTGAGTATCCAATGAGGAAATGTATGTAATGTGCTCTGCATACTGTCTGGTACATAGTTAGCCCTCAATAAAAACAACAATCATTGTTCCAGATGGTGCAGTCAGGGAGGGCCTCACAGAAGAGGGGCCTCTTTAACTGGGTCTCTTTGGGCCTAATTGAGCCTCTGAGGTTCCAGGAGCTCATTCAGTGTTTAAATCTATGCATGGACAGGTCTGGGTTAACCAGTCCAGTCTGTTTGTCTTTGGGGATTAGTCCCTGGTGTGCTGGCCTCAGCCCGTCTAGGACTCTAACTGAGCGGCTGGCAACAAGGAGAGCCTCTGTGAAGAGAGCCAGCTTCCTATGAGCTCTGGGGCAGGTAGGAGGGTGGAGGGAGAGATCTAAGAGGAGAGGGCAGTGAGTGACCCAGGCAGATGCCCAGTGCAGGACCTGGGCCTATGGCTGCCATCCAAGAAGACAGTGCACCAGCTTTAGCCCAGAGGTGCTGCCCCATTCAAAGCTGGAGGGTGGGACCCACCAGGAAGGTGCCCTCACCCCACCCACTCTTCATTCTTTCATACTCTGACACTTTCTTTTAGTGTTTGTGTTACTATCCTTTCCTTTTACTATCTTAGCCCCTGGGTCTTTAGAAAGTGGCAGTGGAAAAAAGCATGGATTTCGAAGCCTGGTAGATATGGTTGGACCCTGTTTTCCCTACTCACTGGCTGTGTGACCTTACAATAATTCCTTAACTTTTCTGGGCCTCATTTTCCCCTTCAGTGAAATGTGGATGATAATAATAATTCTAAAACCCACAAGCTGATTGCGAGGATTACATAAAATAATGTTGTGAGCCCAGCACATGGAAGGTACCCAATAAGTATGGATTTGCTCCCTTTCTGCTATTGAGCTTGACTCCTGTTTCTGTCCCTTTTCACCAGATATCAGAATGGCTGTCCACCCACAGAAAGCTGCAGGGTTGCACCTGTAGGAATATCTATTTTTCTTTCCTTTAAATAAATGGGATAGAGAATTAAATATAGCTAGAAGCAGCACCTTCCCCAGGGAGAAAGTCATCTGATTGTGATGTCAGGGATGAAGCCACCCGCAGGACCTGGGGAGAATGGGTGGTGGAAGATGGGAGGCAGAAGAGTAAGATCCCAAGGCAGCCACATCCACCCGTCCCTGAGCATGCACCTCCCCCTGGCTGTCAGAGCACCATCCAGAGATCATTCTGGAACTTTCAGAATTATCTTAGACTCCTTTTTTCCTCTTCTCCTAGATTCAATTTGTTAGACTACAAATATGATTTGAGTGCCCACTATGTGCTAGACGCTATTCTATGGGCTTCACTTCAAACTCATCCCTCCTGCGATTTTGCCTTAAGATGACCCTTTGTTTATTGAGTGCCTGCAGTGTGAGCCAGGACCCCTGATATCAGGCAGCTGATAATATTATCTCTGTTAATTCTCACCAGAATCACAAAGGTGTATTCCCTAGTATCTTCATTTTACACATGGCATCCTGGGGATCAGTGAGGCTGAAGATCCTGCCCAGCATCACACAGTCAGTGGGAACCAGAACTGAAGCCCAGGTAGCCTGGCTGAGAAGGTTCAGCTCTACTCCTCCACACTGGCTTTGTCTCTTTCTAAGGCTACCGCAGGGGCGTCCTCACCCTTCCCCACCCAAGCCATCCTCCAGGCCACCATCAAAATGGCCTTTCCAAAATTCCCAACAGCCTAGGTGGCCCTTCAAAGACTTTCTCAGGCTTCCTTCTCTTATCTCTCCAGCTTGCCTTCTGACAATTGCCTCCCAAACACTTGCCTTTCCAAGCAGTCCATGTGTTTCCACACCTCTGCGCCCTGCACAAATGGTTTTTACTCCATTCTCTGAATGGGGAAATAAACTTCCACCTCCTCTGTGAAGCCTCCCCTGACTCTCCAGGCTGACCCTACAGTCCTATACTGTGGTCCCACAGCATCAGCCTCAGAGAGCCATTCCAGCACCTATCCTAGAGAGTATTAGAATTTATTTGTTTGCATTCCTGATTTCTCCTTAGGCTGTAAATTTCTTGAGGCAGAGAATGACTCTTATTTATCTTTGTATTCCTAATGTCTTGTATAGTCAGTGTATGGCACATAAAATAGTGTTCTATAAGTGTTTGTTGAGCTGAGTTAAAGTTAGGGCTATTGTTGAAAGTCAGGCCAAACTGCCAGAGATGGCCCCCTACATACTCCTCACCTGGGTTTGCTTTCTGAGAACTGTTCTTTGTGGGACCCCTGCCCACCCCTGCCCCCTCAAAACTTCTCTTGGGTCTCATGGCTTCAGGATCTTTGGACTGAGAGCCAAGAGTCATACCAACCTCTTGGCACCACCATCACCTCACTCTGGGATCACAGACAGGTTTCTGGTTTCCAGAGGTCCCTGCTGCCCTGCCACTCCCCCTCTGTCTGCACCAGTTTGAGCTGCTATAACAAAATGCCACAGACTGGGTGGTTTATAAACAACAGATGTTTATTTCTTACAGTTCTGCAGACTGGGAAGTCCAAGATAAAGGCACTGGCAGATTTGGTGTCTGGTGAGGGCTTACTTCCTGGTCCATAGAGAGGACCTTCTTGCTATGTCCTTGCATGGTAGGGTCAAGCCAGCTCTCTGGGTCCTGTTCAGAAAACCACTCATCCCATTCTTGAGGGCTCCACTCTCAACCTCATCACCTCCCAAAGTCCCCACCTCCTAATACTGCCACCTTGGGGGTTAGGATTCAACATATGAATTTGAAGGTGGCACTAACATTTAGGCCCTAGTGCCACCGCTTCTAGCATCTCTCCACCATTAAAAGAAAAAGCTGGAGAAGGTAGACTAAGCTCCCAGGAATTCCTATAAGGCAAGAATTGGCCAGATGGAATAAGCAGCATCCACAGGTGGGATGCAACTCAGGAGAAAGAAGGTCATTCAGAGAGCAGGGCGTTGTCCCTCTAGGAGAGCTATAGGTCCCTCTCTGGGACTCTGAGATGGGGAGAAGAGCCTTTGCCTCAACTGATCCTCCCAGATTGAGTGAGGCGGGGGAGCTTGCATTGATCAAGCATTTCTCTTGGGCTTTACAAACATTGTTACAATGAATGAGGGGGGAAACATGATCATCCGCACCTTCCCAAAGAAGAAACTGAGCTCCCAAGGGGTTGTGTATGACATCTTGTGTCTGTGTCCACGGTCAACAGAGAGCAAAACTAGTAAAGGCAGGATTTGAATCCCTCCCTGGCCAGCTCTTAGCTACTGAGAAAAGGCCTAGGGCAGAAAAATCTCTTGGACATCCAAAATGATTTGACTTTTTAACATGCTGGCTGCAAGGGTCCCTGCAGCTAGCCTAAACCCAGTGCAGGAAAACAGTTCCCTGATAGCCTTACCCAGGCTTCGCTGAGCTCTGCTTGATAAGCACACTCTTTCCCAGCTGGCTGCCCATTGAGTGCTATCTGATTTTGCCAGAAAACAAAGATAACCCCCTCCCAGACCAATTTCTCGTTCTGCTCTTCCTTCCCTAGAGCCCATTTCCAGTGACTACTGATGAAGATTCTCTCATTGGCCAAACTTTAGTCTGGCTAGTCTGAGCCTTCTTCTCTACTAGTCTTCAGCCTTGGTCTTCCTTTTCTGTCTGTCTGTCTGTCTCTGCAGAGTCTAATATTAGTAAAATTCCCAGAAAGCTAATTTAGGAGGAATCCTTCTAATCCAGCCTTGATATCTGAGCACCCTAGTCTTCCTTCAGCAAGAATTCCATTAAGTTGACTTAGCAAGAATTCTCCTCTCCTTGGTCTACCGAGTCCCCAAATTCTGCTCACTGGCTATCAATCGCCACCTGTCCTTGCTGTATTCAGAGTCAAACCCAATCTTTCTCTCCTATTGCAATAGCTTTGCTGCCTATGGTGATAGTCCTGCAGAAAGTCTTCCTTACCATTTTAACAAGTGTCAGGATAGTCTTTTCAACACTGCCCCCACATCCTGAGCATGGGCAGAGGCAGAAACAAGCAAAAACGAGTCACTCTCATGTCTTCCCACCCCCGACTGTCTTTGGGCCTGACTGGTACCAGTGAGTGGGATTTGCTACAGTAATCAGGGTAGGGGCCTGGAGCCTCAGGACCCCAGAATGACCTAGGCAGGGCAATAATTAGCTGCCCTCAAAAGAACAGGCCACCTTGGGGTGGGGTCTGCCTGGCAGCTGGAGCTGCTGGTCCGAGTAGTTGGTCTGGATTTTACCATGCATTCTGGTACACAAGACACGTCATGCTACTTGATTAAATTAAATGAAATCTGGTGTTGAGTTCCATCCCACCAAGGTGTCAGGGATGCTTTCCCACCCGCCCCCTTCCCTTGGGCCAGGTTGTGCACAGAACCAGCACTGGAGAAGTCCTTTGACCCTGGGTCCTTACTGGTCCCCAATGACATAATAATCTCCCATCCTGCCTGAACCCAGAGGGTGGATGGTTCTGTTGCTTTTGCATCAGACTTGGAGACGGGAAAGGAATGTGCTGAGGCTCCTCAGGTAGAGCCACGAGCCACTCCTTCTAAAGCCCTCCACTTCCCAAACCCCCATCCCCATCTCACTTTAGAAAGTCCCCATTCATCTGCTTCTCTGGGAAGGCCTGGTACAATCCATCTGAGAAGCCAAAGGTGGAAGCTGTTTTTCCATCCCTTACAGTTCAGGAAATGACCTGCTACCTTCTTGAAGAGGGAGAGAAAATTACTTGAGGAATAAAACACACAGGAACATCTCCACAAGCCATCCTGCCTGCGCCTCTCCTCTCTGGGATGAAGAGAATGTGTGTTTAGGTTGCCAGGTCTTGAGGAACAGCAGGCGCAGGGCTGGGAGTGGAGTTGAGAGTTTTATGTTATTTTATTTTTATTTATTTATTTTTTATTATTATACTTTAGGTTTTAGGGTACATGTGCACAATGTGCAGGTTTGTTACATATGTGTCCATGTGCCATGTTGGTTTGCTGCACCCATTAACTAGTCATTTAGCATTAGGTATATCTCCTAATGCTGTCCCTCCCCTCTCCCCCCACCCCACAACAGTCCCCGGAATGTGATGTTCCCCTTCCTGTGTCCATGAGTTCTCATTGTTCAATTCCCACTTATGAGTGAGAACATGCAGTGTTTGGTTTTTTGTCCTTGCGATAGTTTACTGAGAATGATGGTTTCCAGTTTCATCCATGTCCCTACAAAGGACATGAACTCATCATTTTTTATGGCTGCATAGTATTCCATGGTGTATATGTGCCACATTTTCTTAATCCAGTCTATCGTTGTTGGACATTTGGGTTGGTTCCAAGTCTTCGCTATTTTGAATAGTGCCACAATAAACATACGTGTGCATGTGTCTTTATAGCAGCATGATTTATAGTCCTTTGGGTATATACCCAGTAATGGGATGGCTGGGTCAAATGGTATTTCTAGTTCGAGATCCCTGAGGAATCGCCACACTGACTTCCACAATGGTTGAACTAGTTTGCAGTCCCACCAACAGTGTAAAAGTGTTCCTATTTCTCCACATCCTCTCCAGCACCTGTTGTTTCCTGACTTTTTAATGATGGCCATTCTAACTGGTGTGAGGTGGCATCTCATTGTGGTTTTGATTTGCATTTCTCTGATGGCCAGTGATGATGAGCATTTTTGCATGTGTTTTTTGGCTGCATAAATGTCTTCTTTTGAGAAGTGTCTGTTCATGTCCTTTGCCCACTTTTTGATGGGGTTGTTTGTTTTTTTCTTGTAAATTTGTTTGAGTTCATTGTAGATTCTGGATATTGCCCTTTCTCAGATGAGTAGGTTGCAAAAATTTTCTCCCATTCTGTAGGTTGCCTGTTCACTCTGATGGTAGTTTCTTTTGCTGTGCAGAAGCTCTTTAGTTTAATGAGATCCCATTTGTCAATTTTGGCTTTTGTTGCCATTGCTTTTGGTGTTTTAGACATGAAGTCCTTGCCCATGCCTATGTCCTGAATGGTATTGCCTAGGTTTTCTTCTAGAGTTTTTATGGTTTTAGGTCTAACATTTAAGTCTTTAATCCATCTTGAATTAATTTTTGTATAAGGTGTAAGGAAGGGATCCAGTTTCAGCTTTCTACATATGGCTAGCCAGTTCTCCCAGCACCATTTATTAAATATGGAATCCTTTCCCCATTTCTTGTTTTTGTCAGGTTTGTCAAAGAGCAGATAGTTGTAGATATGTGGCATTATTTCTGAGGGGTCTGTTCTGTTCCATTGATGTATGTCTCTGTTTTGGTACCAGTACCATGCTGTTTTGGTTACCGTAGCCTTGTAGTATAGTTTGAAGTCAGGTAGCATGATGCCTCCAGCTTTGTTCTTTTGGCTTAGGATTGACTTGGCGATGCGGGCTCTTTTTTGGTTCCATATGAACTTTAAAGTTGTTTTTTCCAGTTCTGTGAAGAAAGTCATTGGTAGCTTGATGGGGATGGCATTGAATCTATAAATTACCTTGGGCAGTATGGCCATTTTCACGATACTGATTCTTCCAACCCATGAGCATGGAATGTTCTTCCATTTGTTTGTATCCTCTTTGATTTCATTGAGCAGTGGTTTGTAGTTCTCCTTGAAGAGGTCCTTCACGTCCCTTGTAAGTTGGATTCCTAGGTATTTTATTCTCTTTGAAGCAATTGTGAATGGGAGTTCACTCATGATTTGGCTGTCTGTTTGTCTGTGATTGGTGTACAAGAATGCTTGTGATTTTTGTACATTGATTTTGTATCCTGAGACTTTGCTGAAGTTGCTAATCAGCTTAAGGAGATTTTGGGCTGAGACAATGGGGTTTTCTAGATATACAATCATGTCATCTGCAAACAGGGACAATTTGACTTCCTCTTTTCCTAATTGAATACCCTTTATTTCCTTCTCCTGCCTGATTGCCCTGGCCAGAACTTCCAGCACTATGTTGAATAGGAGTGGTGAGAGAGGGCATCCCTGTCTTGTGCCAGTTTTCAGAGGGAATGCTTCCAGTTTTTGCCCATTCAGTATGATATTGGCTGTGGGTTTGTCATAGATAGCTCTTATTATTTTGAGATACGTCCCATCAATACCTAATTTATTGAGAGTTTTTAGCATGAAGGATTGTTGAATTTTGTCAAAGGCCTTTTCTGCATCTATTGAGATAATCATGTGGTTTTTGTCTTTGGTTCTGTTTATATGCTGGATTACATTTATTGATTTGCGATGTTGAACCAGCCTTGCATCCCAGGGATGAAGCCCACTTGATCATGGTGTATATAAGCTTTCTGATGTGCTGCTGGATCCAGTTTGCCAGTATTTTATTGAGGATTTTTGCATCAATGTTCATCAAGGATATTGGTCTGAAATTCTCTTTTTTGGTTGTGTCTCTGCCAGGCTTTGGTATCAGGATGATGCTGGCCTCATAAAATGTGTTAGGGAGGATTCCCTCTTTTTCTATCAATTGGAATAGTTTCAGAAGGAATGGTACCAGTTCCTCCTTGTACCTCTGGTAGAATTCGGCTCAGAGAGAGTTTTAATAAAAGGAGAAACACTCACTTACTATATTCTTCCCTCCCAGTCTTCTCAACCGCCTACTTCAAAGGCCTTCCAGAAGGGGAAACAGGCTTGATACATCTTCCCTTGGGAGCTGAGCCCAGGTTTAAGGAGGCAATGTATTTGTTTATTGAATTTGAAATGGCAAAAGGGTCCACTGGGAAGGGTGAGAAATATTAAAACTCCTGCCAGAGCTGAGCAAAGGTTTCTGTCCTTCTGCCTGTCTGGGGACCTGGGTGTATACTGGGGGCACTGTGTGTGTGTGTGTACACTTTTCTCTCTGACTGTACTGGGTGGCAAGGCACCAAAGGGAGAAACTGTGTGCCCACCCACCTTGAACACACTATGCTAATGAATGAAGCATTACAATGTCATTCCCCAAGGGCCCCAGGCCCAGATCACATCTCCATTAATGCACCCCTGGAGTTCATTGTGATTGGCATCGCTACAATAAACAGTAAATGAGTGAATAATAATTGGCCATCTATTTGAAAGTGTTTCTGAGGTTGCCATGGTAATCACACCTTTTATTAAGCTTTATTAAGCCGCAGCCCGGGGAGTGAGGCGGCAGGAGCCCGGCCCCCCTGGGCCCACTGCAGGGGATCTGACCTGCTTGGTGACCTTTCCTGGGAGGCTCTGGGGTACAGGGCTGGGCCCCGGACACTGCCTTTTTATTGTCTTATTTAATTGTTTTTTAACTATTCACCTTCTCTGGGACATTTGAGATGATCCCTTTAATCCCCATCTAAATAGAAAAGAAAAGGTTTCCCTCCTGTTTTTTCCCCTTCTCAAATACTTAGGGATGGGAATGGAGGGAAGGCAATGTTGTTTTATTTTTGCCCTAAGAATTTCCTCTCTGAACAACGTTAAGAATTAAAATTAGAAAAATTCTGGAAAATAAAATTTATTTTATTTTAGAATGGTGACGAAAATCCTTCAGATAAGGTGCTATTATCCTGTCTTTATTATTCCTCTCTCTCCCCACCCTCCACCAGTGAATTCTAAATCCCTCTATGCAAGGAAAAGACTTTAATGCGAAACTATCTAGAATATCAGATCATTGTAATTCCTGTCCACCAGGAACAAGCAGTACAGTATTATTCTCACATGCAAGAGTAAAGCACAGTTCTGCATCCAGGGGCAATACCATTCTTTCTCTCTCTCTCTCTTTCTCTCTCTCACACACACACACACACACACACACACACAAAGAGATTCAGGAACTTCTTGTTCTGCTTGTGGGTCTGCTCTTGCTGAATTCTGATTTCAATGTCAGTGGGTAGGTATCTAAGCTTTGGGAGTGATGGACCATGGATTGTGGCAGGAGCCTCTATTCATCTCTGTGGATGTTAAAACAACTAGCTTATTGTTACACCTGCTCAGAACTATCTAAATCTGCAGCAGGAGAAAAGTCATGCTTGGAAATGGTCACAGTCAAATCAGGGAAACAATAACTTAAAATATTATTTTCGTCTAGTCTATACAGCAAACCCCCATGACACACGTTTACATATGTAACAAACCTGCACATCCTGCACACATACCTTTGAACTTAAAATAAAAATTTAAAAAGAAATACATGATAAAAAAAGTTGTACTAAAAGACACTTCCATTAAAAAAAGTATTTTATTTACTCCAAAAGGTATATGTTATATTGTCTGTAGTTCAACTTAAAATACCTCAGTACAGTACAGACTGTGAGTAGACTTGCCAAATTTAGCAAATAAAATACAGAACACAGTTAAATGTGAGTTTCGGGTAAATACCAAATAATTTCTTAGTATGTCCCAAATATTAGATATATTTTATCTGGCAACCCTAACTGTGAGATATTCTTTTGATCCAAATTCTAGGGGGTGATTAGTTAACATGTGAAGAATTCTAATCAGGAGTACACACTTCAGGGGTGGTTAGTTAACATTTGAAAGACTCCAAGCAGAAGATACGTTCCCTAGGCAGCTTCTGGAAGACCTCCAGCTATTTTTATATCCTATCAAGACCAGAGCTTTGCTAATTAGCATAATGGATGTTAGAAATAATTTTCTTGGGTGAAACAAGTAGTTTGAGATGTGTATATCGGCCAGAAGTATCAGATACAAGAGCTCTCCCTGCCCTTGCACGGAAAGGTATATAAATTTAACAAGTCCGGTGGCAACAGATGCTCTTTGCAATGGTGCCCTAAGATTTTAAACCAGTCCTATTTATAGACACTAATCAGAGAATTTTAAAGCCTGACTCCTAACCCACCACTAGAATATTGCTACATCTTCATACAATGTGCTATCACATAGACTAAAAAGGTCAGAAGGCTAGAATTTCATTGAGTGTTCTGGATAGGCTATGTGTTTGGGGCCAGCTTGCTAATAAATATTTGTATGCATGGGAGAATACAGCCTGAAACTTGTTCTTAGTGTAACATACCAACTGGGAATGACAGCATTGCCTTTAACTGTCTACAGAAAGAACCCAATTGGTGTAGGTCGGTACAGAACAGAAGAGAAACTTACAGTAACTAAGGCAGAGTTTTGGTTCTCAGAAGTGTGTGAATAAAAAGAAATGAAAGATTTATAAAAAGTGGAAAGTACTGAAAGGAGTAGCTCAGCAAATAAAACAGATTCCTGGGGGCAAGAATTATATCCAAATAATCTTCGAAACATTTGTCAACATAATCATTGTTAAGTGTAGAATTCAATAGCATGAACTATATTCACAATACTGTGCAACCAACAGTGCTATCCATTTCCAGAACCCTTATCATCCCAAACTGAAACTTTGTACCCATGAATAACTACTCCTCATCCTTCCTTCCCCCACGCTCTGTCAACCACTGCTGTGAATTTGCCTATTCTAGATACCTCATTTAAGTAGACACATCCTGTATTTGTCCTTTTGTGTTGGGCTTATTTCACTAAGCATCATGTTTTCAAGGTGCATCCATGTTGTAGCCTGTGTCAGAATTTCCTTCTTTTTTAGGGCTGAATTATATTCCATTGTATATACATACCACATGTCAAGGAATCTTCTGACCGTGGGCTTCGGATTCATAGACACGCCTGCGTTCTGCGTGTCCTTGGGCAACTTGCTGTGTGACCTTGGGCAAGTCACTTAGTTTCTCTGAGTTTCATTTTCCTTATCTTTAATTGCATACATCTTTCTTTTTATTTAGACTTTTATCGTGAAAATCAAATAAGGTAATGTATGTAAAGAGCCTTATAAATAGGAAATGATCACATTGAGTAATATCGTGCTTCTTGGCACTAGAATACATCAAAAAACTAAATCTTCTTTCCATCTTACTCTAATGCTGGTGATTTCTTCTGTTCCAGAGGTTTTACCTATTTGTCAAACACCATTGAATGCAAATGCCTTGAGGCTCAGTATCTTGTAGCTCAATTTATTACAAAACTTTGAAATATTTAAGAGTAAATTCAATTAGTAAAAGTGTAATTACTGCCTGAATAAACTATACTTTAAATTTTAATATGCCAAAGTGGATCATTTTATGAGCAGAACAAGCTCTATGTTATACATTTTTAATGCTCCTAAACTAACAAAATGACATACAACATATAAAAGATACTAAAAAAAATTATTGTGTTCATTTTCACATTCCACCCAAATCTCCACCCTGCCCTCAGCCAAAGCAAAATAACCCATTTTATTTGATCCCTGCAATGATTCCATTTTGCATGTTTAAGCACTCCCATCTTTTTAACTAGTCCAACTTCTCTAACTAGAAGAAGGAAGCTACAAGGGGTTAGGCCCCTGGAGTTCAAAGGAGAATGGAAAAGAAGGCCTTTGTAAAGAAGCTGCATGTGGACCCCAAATCACTAGCTAGCAGCAACACAATGAAATCAGCATCTTGTATAGACTGGGCGATGTGGGGCCTGTCTCAATGCTGGTCCTGGATTTAGGATTGTTGTAAGGTGTTGCCTCCATCACAGCTCTCAGGTGCAAGTCTAGGCTCTGTGTTGTGGACCAGGGTGGAGTGGGAAGGCACAGGTGTGGCAGGGTTGGGTCTGAGCTTCAAAGACACCAAGAGAGCACTGCAGCCTCTGCTTCCCAGCCAAAATGCAGGCCTAGGACACTTTCCGACAGCCTTGAACTGGTGCCAGATGGAGGGGGAAAGATAAAAGGAGGAAAGAAAAGATAAAGTGCACGTTCACAAAGCAGCCTCTCCCTAGTCCATCCACACTGTCTAATTTTCAGCTGGGCTTCCAGCTCATGGGAGACATGAGGCCTTGTGTTGGCCAAGTTCTCTCACCCGCGGCTTCCCAGACACTTGGAGGTCCAGCAATTACCCAGTAATTACCCCATTTATTGCCTCATTATGGGTGACCACCTTTTGGCAGGCATTTGCCTGGGAAGGTCTCCTCTCCAGCACAGGCTTCTTAACACCAGGAAGGGAGCTGGCGGGCCTGCTGGGCCCTGCTGCTGTGGCAGTGGTGCTGAATTGCACTTTCCTCCTGCACCCTCACCTAACCCGGCTTGCCCTTGCCTGCCCTTGGCCCTGCACCAAGCTCTGAATCTCTGCTTTCACTAACGCCTGGCTGGGCTGGGTGGGTCACGCTAGAGCTGCGCCCTGCCATTTAACAGACCCCCATCTCATTTCTCCTGCTCCATCACAATGGCCAAGGTGCCACCAAGAGTTTCCTTAGCATTTGATTCTCTTCCTGGAGCTTCCCCGATCCCCACACCTCTCACATGTATGGTGGCTTCAGGTGCTTGGTTCAAAGGGCCCGCCTAGTGTCCTTTGGATTCCAGACACCTTGATGCCTGCTAGTTCTAACAGTCTCACATCCTCACCCTGTGCTCCAGAAGACCAATTTTTAACACATCTCACACTCTGGTGAGCAGTTTAGGAATTTGCAGGTTAGGGGAGCGGGTGGTTGGGATAAGCGGGGGCAGAATATGCCAATGTCTGTGTATTCCAAGCAAGTTATAGGTAAAATTGGGTTGGTCAGAGAAGAATGGAGCTGGGAAAAAGAACTTGGGATTTTACAGAATATAAATGAGTGAATCGCTTTTTGGGGTGAGATGGAAATTGGCATGGATTTATGGCCAATAGCTCTGGGAGGGACCTTGGGGATCACCTTGTGTATCTCCTCATTTTACAAAGGAAAGCTCAAGGCCTGGAGCAATGTGTGCCTGATACCTTCTAGTCCAGAGCGATGCCCTTTGGGGGTGAGCACCTTTTATGCAAATTTCAATCCAATGTCTTTGTTTGCTTGTCCCTGTCTTCCATGCCCTAACAAGCCTCTCCCGTTCTCCTCCTGAGGGCATCTTGTCTGTCTCACTGTGGCCTGTGAAGGAGCTGAGCTCTCCTCTGGGCGCTAGCCTAGGACCTCACATATGGCTAGAATGTAGTTTTTTTGAGGATACCCCTATAATTCCCCTACATTCAGCTTTTTTCTCACTGCTGAGCCAGGACTACCAAAGGCCTCCCTGGCCTGGCAGGACATCCCAAAGGGCACCCTGCCGCTGACCTCCTTGAGCATGCTGTGCTTTTCCATGCATCCAGAAAGACCAAGCTTGCCTACTAAAGATACTCCTTACACTTATCCCTGAGTAAATGTGTGCCAGGCTTGCTCCTAACAGCAGTGTCAAGGCCTGCAGGGGCCCAGGGCAGAGGTACAGGTTCCTTTTTACACATGCTCTGCACTCAAGAGAAGGGTGGGCCCGGATGCCTGCTCTCATTGTCTGCAGCTTCGTCTCTATAGAAGCCCTTGTTGCTAAGTTACCACAGCCCCTTCCACGCAGCTGTTAGAGCTGATGAAGGGGAGATGCACAGATGGCATTATGGTCCTATACAAGCAGTACTCAAGGCCTCGAGCCAAAAGCTTTTGTTTAGGAGGAGAATTTTATCTCACTCATTCATCCATCCATCCGTTCACCCAACAAATATTTATTGAAAACTTCCTATGTGCCAGGCTCCTACCTGTGGGACTCTATGCCAGGAAATAAGGAATAAGGAATCTCTCCAGTCTTACCTGGCAGCCGGCTCTAGTCCTTGTTAACAAAGCTCTAGCTATCCAGCACCCTAAGGTAATAACAACAGGGGCACCAGGCAGAGATTGTTGCGTGCCAGGCACCATCCTAAGATCTTCACACATACCTACTCACTTGATCCTCACAGCAACCGGTGAGGTGGTGGTTCCACTAGAAACCCCTTTCACTGAGAAAACTGAGGCTCAGAGATAGTGCCAACACCTTACCAGCTAACAACTAGTACATGGCAAAGCCAGGATTAAGCTCAATGAGTCTGGTTCCCAAATATGTCCTTTTAACCAGAAACTCTGCTGTTGAAATTTGTCTTTATATATATAGCAATGGAAGTGCAATAGAAGATTTTAAGCAGGGGATTAATATGGGCAGAAGGTTTTTCAAAATTCAGACTGACTGTTGTCTGGAAGGTGAATTGGATCATGGCAGGACTGGGTGCAGATGGGTCTGTGAGGAGGTCTTTGCAGGAGTCCTGGTGAGGAACGGTGGGGAATCAAACCACAGTAGAGGGAGTGGGGTAGGGAAGATTCAGGTCAATTAAAAAAAACTCAATATCTATGGGCTTGGTTTAAATTTCTTATCTTTCAATGTCTGCTTTCAACTATGCTCCTTTTCTGCCCTTTGGCACTTAGGCAAAGTCAAATTTGCTTGAAAAACAGTCAAGTTTAAACTTCCAATCCGGAATCAGATTCAAACTTCATCAGCTTTTCTTAATCCTAACCGGGCTTTGGCTTTGGGTAGAAATAATGTCCTTCCGTCTTCTGAGTCTTTTCCATCTGATGTGAAGGCTTGGAGAGGAGGTAGAACCACTGTTAGAATGATGACGCCTCTGTGAGTATGGTACTTTACCCGCAGAAAGAATCGAATAAATATGTGTAGAATGAATGAATGCCTGAACTTAAAAAAAAAATGAACTTACGATCTTATCGCTAATGTGGTACTGTCTGCTCTGGAATGAAAGCTCATGAAGGAAGGGAAACTGTGTGTGTGTGTGTGTGTGTCTAGATAGATAGATTTACTGTTTTTGTGTATGTGCTTTGCCCCAGTCAGTATCCAGCACAGTAGTGGACTCAGGGTGATTTTGATAGTGATGATTCTGGCATTTAGCACTCCATGGTCCAACCCACCTCTTCAGTTTTTATTTTCCCTGCACAGTTTTTCTGCCCTAGTAAAACTCTTTGCTTTCTAGTATGCTTGCTGTCTTTTTCTTGATGTTGCCTGTATAGAGCACTACAGTGAGGCATCTTCCAAGAATCTGTAGATAAGGGAACTAGTATTGTCTGTTAAGCATTAAACTTTAAGATCTGTACAGAGCAGAGATATGCAAAGTCACCTTCAGGAGACAGAATGGTTCCCTCAGCGGCACAACTTGACAGTAACCTGATTGAATGTATTAACACACCCACAGGAAGCATGTGTTAATCAGAAGTGACTCTGCTCAGCCATAAGGCAGAAAGAAAAGAGTCACAGAGGCGGTGACCACACAAAGTAGAGGGTGTTTGGGCCAATAGACCTGCGATGTTATGGCCAGCCGTGTTATGTTATTCATAGACTAACTATGAATCCACAGACTATGTGTTATTCATAATTTGTGTTATTCATAATTTGATGGAAGTGGGCATGATGGCCATTGGATTTCAGGTAGTTCAGCCTCACTGGCCACACCATCCTTGTTGGGAAGACAGACACATCAGTTCATGTTAGTGTGATGCCAGCACATATTACACTTATTTGTTTGGTTTCCCTCGCTTTTCATGTATGTATCACATGGCATGAACCATACTTTATCAGTCATTCATTCATATATGTATATGTATCAGTCATTCATTCATAGCTATATATACACATACACACATATATACACACGTACACATACATACACATATACAGTCATGTCACACATAATGAGGTTTCGGTGAACACCTGACTGCATATATGACAGTGGTCCTATAATATTGTGATGTCATTATTTTTACAGTACCTTGTCTATGTTTAGCTACACAAATACCATTATATTATAGCTGCCGACAGTATTGAGTACTATAACATGCCGTACAGGTTTGTATCCTAGGAGCAAGAGGCTACACCATGCAGCCTTGGTGTGTAGTAGGCTGTATCATCTAGTTTTGTGTAAGTACATGCTAGGATGTTCACACAACAATGAAATTGCCTAACGACACATTTCTCAGAACGTATCCCCATTGTTAAGTGATACGTGACTGGACTATATATGGCATATCTCCATGTATATACCTGTCCTAGTGGGCACAGACTATGTGTTATTCATAATTTGGTCTTCAGCACCCAGCAGCTGCTCAATTGATGTTACACATGAAGATAAAATGGCTAAAATGGTTGGTCATGCATGTGCCTTGAGTTCATTCTCCAGTGCTGGGATTGGGGTTGTTCTAATCCATCTATACTCCAGCTCCGAGTCCCTGCTGTGACTGGTAGATCACCTGGGGATCAGTGTGTGACTCTGAAGCAGAGAGAGATCACAACGCCACCCCTTCCTACAGAGCCAGATGCAGAGCAGACACAGGGTAGCGGGTCCTATGATGTGTGTGTATGATGGGGAGTATCCACTCAGCCAGAGGAGAGCAGGAGGAGGGGTGGAATGACTTGTGGTCCCTGATGGTCTGTGCCCCGTTGTCACCACAGACTGCTTCTGGGAGATGAAGCTTCCTGCCCTTTTTTGGTCTAGAAACGCTGGAGAAGGGCTTTGTTTCTCTTTGGTCCTGACCGGGAGGGGGGTGAACAAGACTGTGATTTCCTGGCTCCCCTGCATCGCTGACATTGTGAGTGATCAGGGCGAGGTTGTGTTAGGACTACAGGGAGAACTGTGCATTCAAGAATCTTAAGGAGGGGATTATTACCGATAAATAAACACAGACACTGCTCTAAAGCAGAATTTGTGTTTTCTCTCAAGGGCCCCAGGAAATCAGCAAGCAACCCACGTAGTTGAGAACAGCCAGGCAACCCCTCCTGACCTCAGATTACTGCTAATGATAAGAGCTGGAAGCCCAGCTCCATGCATGTGAGGGAGAGGTGCTCAACCCCCTGAGGTTAGGGATGTGCTTCATCTTTTGGGATTTTCCACAATAGATTTATTTTTAGCAAGAAAAGATTCAAAATCCCACAACTCAGTGCAACTTCCTTGCTTAAACCCAGTTGCTTTTCAGAAGAGAGCTGAAGGAGGAGGTTTGAAAACAGTCCTCTCTGGCCATAGAAGGTAATCCCACTTTTGCAGAAGTCACCAGGAGCCTTGATCCTGGCAAGTGAGCTTCTCGGAACCTCTCTGAAATATGCCCCTAAGAGTCCCTCAACCACTCATCAGCCCTTTTCCGAATTGAGATAATCTAGGGTCTTAATTTCCCAAAGAGTGTTCTGTGGTCAACGATCCCAGAAGTTGTGCTCCTTGAAAAAATACTAAGAAGTCAGGGTCCTGGAAATACTACCCACTCACTCTAGTCAAGATGGTCCCTGTCTTTTTCCTCAAACGTGATAGGAATGCTCCTGTCTGGAGTCATCATTCCTGCTTCACCCTCTGGTTGGTACGTTCTTCCTCCAGATACCTGCATGGCAAACTCCTCCCTTCATCTTCAATTCTTCGCTGAAGAATGAGGTCTCTCTCTTCGCTTTTATATCCCCTTTCTATGCCTTCTTTCTTTTTTAACACTCACCACTAACTTTAATAAACTATGTCCCTTTCTGCCCTATCAGTTCTTGCATCTTCACAGCCACTCTGGCAGGAGGAAATAAATATGGCACAGTGTCCACTGGCACTTAGAGCTTCCACAGAAAGAAGCACACAATATTTTGACTCACATTTCATTGGACCAAACAAGTCACATGGCTGCATCTAATGTCAAAAGGAAGAGGGAAATGCATTGCTACCCTGGCACATATGTCAATGGTTCTAATGACTACCATACCAGTTTAAGAGCTGTCAGTGAGTGCCTTTCCATTGCTCATGGAATAAAGTCCAAATTTCTTTGCTGGATTTAAAAATCTCTGCATGGTCTGGCTCCTGCTTATCTCTCAGACTCACATCTCAGCTTAGCGGTAATTTCTTCCAGGATGCCCTTGATTGAGCTTTCTGGGTTAAGGATTCTTCATCCCATGTGCTTCCAGAAACTTGGTACTTCCTAGCATGTTAGTACTTACTCTATCTCCTGATACAAGGTTTCTGGTGATCCATCAGTTAGTGTTAAAAATCAATTCAGTTATTCATGACCAGTATTATAAAAAATGAAACAGAACATAATGGATCGCCTAATATGTAGTAAGGGTTAGTAATGCTTTGTGAAATTTTTGTTTCATTATATGCGTGTAGATCAGTGCTGTGTGTTGGGATGACTTGTAAAATGTATTTCTTAATTTGGCTTGTGGTTAAAAGCCTTTGAAGGGCACAGCCCTCTTAGGACAGTAAATTTCATGGGTCCTGGGACCAGGTCTGTCTTGTTTATCCTGGACTGCTGCTGGTGCCTAGCACCACGGCTTTCATGAAGTATGACTTCAAAATAATTTTAAAATTATTTTATGAATGAATTCTCTGTCACCTGAGAATTTCAACTTTGTTTAGAACCAGGGTGGAAGTCCGGGCTGCTTTCTTTCAGTCCCATTACCCTTGATAAATGATGCCAGCTTGGATTTCTAATGCCAAGACTTCCCTCACTTCCCAAGCAGGCTGAATGGTTGTGGACTGCAGCCTGCAGACCACTGGGCTTGGAAGCCTACAAGAGCCATTTCTCTTAATCAAGACCCTCGTGGTGTCCTGAAATCCAGTGCCATCCTTATGCACAGGGGCAGCAGGATGCTAATGATGCTGCCCCAAAATTACTGTCAGGGGTCAGAAAAACGTGTGTTCAAATCCCATTTTATAATGTGCTGGTTGTAGGACTTCAGGCAAGGGGCCTCTCTGAGCCTAAGTTTTTTTCTCTGTAAAATAGAGGTAATATTATCTTCCTTCCAACGTTGATGTAAGGATTAGAGAAAATGTTTATTTCCTATTTCTGGAAATACAGGCATTCAATAAATAATGTCTGTTTATTATCATTAGTAGTTTTAACCAAACTCACTTTTAAAAGTACTTGAAATCCCTTTATTAGTAAACCATTCCTTTAAGACATCATTTACTATAAAATGCTCTAGTTTCCCTGGGAGGGTAAGTATCTGAAGTCATGATCAACATCTTTGTATGAATAACTTGTTATATCTTTCTTTCAGTGTGGGATCAGCTGAGATCTGGCTTTGATGGGAGGAAAGGAGGAGAAACAGAAACAGAAAAGAGAAGCCTGGGGAAAAGGAGGGGATGTGTGGCCTGAGGAGTTGGGGGTGTCTAGAATAAATGACTTATCCTTCACGAGGTTCCCCTTCTGTGGCAGGTGGCTGGTGGGGATGATGTTGCGTCTCTGAGTCTCAGATTCCCTATTTTATATCTACCTCTTTTAGCAGGGTCGGCTGCATAATGTCCAGGGACAAGTGCAAAATGAAAATGTGGGGCTTCTTGCCCAAAAGGGAGGAAAATTGGTTTTTCTTTTCTTTCTTTCTTTCTTTCTTTTCTTTCTTTCTTTCTTTTCTTTCTTTCTTTCTTTCTTTCTTTCTTTCTTTCTTTCTTTCTTTCTTTCTTTCTTTCTTTCTTTCTTTCTTTCTTTCTTTCTTTCTTTCTTTCCTTTCTTTTCTTTCTTTCTTTCCTTGCTTTCGTTCTTTCCTTTCTTTCTTTTTCCTTCCTTCCTTCCTTCCTTTCCTTCTTTCTTTCCTTCCTTCTGTTATATAGTGTGTGCTCTCCTGGGAACATAGTCCTTACCAACAAGCACAGACCCTCGCGTGGGGCCACCCTCCCACCCCTGCCCCCACACCCCAGCAGGTTGGAGGGTGGCAGTGGTCATGGGGCAGGGTTGGGGGAACAGGCTGCTGAGAACCCATCTGGGGAGGCGGGAGGTGGGAGGTCAGGACCACAGGTTAACTGATCCCACCACGTGTGACCACAGTGGTCACCAGTCCATGAAATAGGCCCTGCCCTTCAGCTCTGCTGAGCGCTGCTTCTGTGACCCCACTGTCACCTGGCCCTGGCTTCCTATGACCTCCAGGTCTTCCCATCCCTGAGCCCCCGGGCCGAATCCCTAGGGGCAGGTGCTGCAGCTGCTCTTGCCTCTGCCTGCCCTTCCTGTTGGAGCTGTTGTGTTTCTGCACTGGTGCAGCCCTCAAAGCAGGTGCAGCTGGGAAGCAGGGCGTGGAGAGAGCAGAGGATGCGCTGCCTCTCCGTGTGTGCTCCTCCTGCTCCCCGGTTCTTGTCATGAGGTTTCCCAGAGTAAAAAATGATGACTTGGATACCTTATTAATCACCCTACGCTTCCAAGGAAAATGACTGTAACTTTTCCATCGTGGCAGCAACCGCGATCTCCTTCTGCCTTGGCTGGAAGCGACCTCCAGGTTTGGAATGCCAGCCAGGCCTGGGCTAGTGCCTGCGAGGCCTGGCTGCTGCCTGCTTTCTTGCTTTTCCTTTCCACTGAGAGGAAGAGCTCTTCAGCTGAGGGAAAAGAGCAGGTTGGATAGCAAGAGCTAGTATATAAACATCTCCAACCAAGTCTCTGCGTGTGTAGGAAAAGAGCATCAGGAGAAGACACCACAGGAAATAGCTTCAACGCTTGGGATTTGGAGTCCCCACAGCTGGGTTCAAGTCCTGGCTCAGACACTTCCAGACTGTGTCATACTGAGACTCTGGTTTTTTTTCTTTGTCTGCAGAATGGGTATACAAATAATTCCTGTTTCCTACCATTGAGGCAAGAAGCAAATGCAATGTGTAGAGAAAGGTCTTTACGAAAAGCTATAAAAAGATTGGCTGGCCTCATGGGAGGTAACACAGAACAACAACACAGTTCACAATTGCATTACTGGTTTTGGTAATCCCAGCATATTGGGTGCTATACTATTTTTAAGTATAAAAGTACCGGTATTATTGTCGGTGCAAAATACTGTTATTTTTATAATAGTAAAATAATAGGATTTAACTGTTATAATTTATTTTATCCTATACTATTACCTACTAGTATAATGTTTATATAATATAGATACAATTTAAGGTACATTACTGTTATATTCTAATAAATGCTGAATACTATTATTTCTAAAGTATTAAAATGTGAAATCTGATTTCATGTCTGGAGACATACTGGGAGAAATATGCTGCGTTAAAACTTCTAATCAAACAAAGATATATTATTTAGAAAGCATTTTGATCATAACCTTCTTCCATTTAAAACTCTCCAAAGCATCTTGTTTTTATTTTTATTCCCATTTCCCAGCGTCAGTGATGAAGTTGGGCATTATTATGTTTGTTGATTAGTGATTTATATTTTCTCCAGAGCTGGCTTAGATCCGCATCTACTGCCAGGGGGTTCTGATGGCGTTTTCATAGAACTGTGGCCTGAGATATAACATGGGGAGGAGCGGCAGGATGAGGCAGTGCAGTAGGGGACTGGGGAAGAAGAGGGGAAGACGGGTCCCCTCCATTCTTCTGAAACCTGCCCACCTCCCTGTCCTCCTCACTCCTGAGTTGGACTTCTTCAGCTCTTCTCCCCTTAATCTCTACGAGGTACCAAGTCATTCTCTCAGGGACTAGGACAAAGGACTCTTAGCTGTAGTGGAACTGGCTTTCTTACCATGAAACAGCATCTGAGGATAAACTGTAGAAGAACTTTAATTCAACCTTTTGTTCTTACGAAACAGTGGTAGTCAATAAAAGTGGATTTAATTTGCTATTTTGCTGTGATACTGCCATTTTTATGGATAAAATATGGGAATTGGGGGTCAGACGACTCTGCCATTTTCAGGAGTTTAACAAATCACATCACCTTTCTGAGCCTCAGTTTCCTTATCTTTAAAATGGGAGTTCTCAACTAGATGTGTGGCCAGAAGTCAATGTGATAATCCGCCAAGTGTTTGCACAGTACCTGGCCCATGGTTATGTACTCAGCGAAGACTGGCTCTTGTTCTTAACTATTATTAGACTTTGCTATTCCACCCCAGCCCTGAGAATCATCTAATTAGATAAATCCCACTACTCTCCCCTCTTTCACCCCCAGACAATGTTTAATCACTCAGCCTAACAACTCAATTACACAACGTTTGTGGCAACGGCTGTAGTGGTGAATTGACTTCTCTGATTAACTGAGTGTTACTGAGAAAACCCCCTTTGTCTTCACCTGGGCAGTCACACATCTTTGTAAAATAGAGTACAATCCATTTTCCTGCCTTAGCAAGTAGGGCTGGAAACAAAATAGGCTATCTGTCTCTTTGATGACTCAGTGCCCTTCTCCAAATACTGCCCCGTCCTGCTAATAGAAAGGGCAGAAGATTGGATGCTGAGCATATCCTGGCCTTGAAGATGGATTCCAGAATAAAACCTGCACTCACCTGTCAGCTCACTGTTTTCCTCTGTCCTGAGAAAATTGAGAATCGAAAGGCATATATATATATGTGTGGTAAGAGTGTGTGGGAAGAGGAGTGTGCAAGCTGAATTCTTAAACTAATTAATAATTTCTAGTTCCTGATAGTTGGTTTTGATTATTTGAGGATTTTTTAGCTTGGGAATTGTTACAGTGTGAATGTGTCCCCCATATTTCATGTATTGGAAACTTAATCCCCAAATTCATCTGTTGATTAGAGGTGGCGTTTCTGGAAGGTAAAACTAGGATTGGATGAGGCCACCAGCGTGGCTCCCCCATGGTGGGACTGGTGGCTTTATAAGAAGAGGAAGAGAGACCTCTTCCTCTTCTCTCAGGGACTAGGACAAAGGACTCTTAGCTATAGTGGAACTGGCTTTCTTACAGTGAAACAGCATCTGAGGATAAACTGTAGAAGAATTGTAATCCAAGAGCGGACACGCACACTCTCTCGCCACTTGGTGCCCTCCACCATGTTATGGCATAGCATGAAGACCTCACCAGATGTCAGTGCTATGCTCCTGCACTTCCTAGCCTTCAGAATCATGAGCCAAATGAACGTCTTTTCTTTATAAATTCCCCAGTCTCAGATATTCAGTTATACAAACAGAAAACAGACTAAGGCAGGGGCCTTTGAGATGTGGGTCTGTGGCAGCACTCTCTGACTCGCTGCTGGGATCCTGCAGCCAGGCCAACCTCTGAGAAGAGTGGTGCCAACTTGCAGCCCAGTTTGCTGGGGATAGAGGAGCAGAAAAGACTGGAGCTTGGAGAAGGCCCCTTTGGGGCACACATTCCCACAGCCCGAGAATCAGTTGGCTTGACTGACATTGGTTGTTGGATTGCTGTTTCACATGCCTTATTATCAAATTGCTTCTCTCAGGACAACGTCCATTTTATACATGAAGAATGTGAACGTCAGAGATGTTAAGTGACTTGTCTAAGGTGACTCAGCTGGAGTTGGGCGGAGTTTGGGTATGAAAAGAAGACTGGGTATTCAACGTTGTATCTCTCTCTCTTTTTTTTTTTTTTTTTTTTTTTTTTTTTTTGAGATAGAGTGTCACTCTGTTGACCAGGCTGGAGTACAGTGGTGTCATCTCGGCTCACTGCGAGCTCTGCCTCCAGGGTTCATGTCATTCTCCTGCCTCAGCCTCCCAAGTAGCTGGGACTACAGGCACCTGCCACCACGCCTGGCTAATTTTTGTATTTTTAGTAGAGATGGGGTTTCACCATGTTGGCTAGGATAGTCTCAAACTCCTGACCTCGTGATCCACCTGCCTCAGCCTCCCAAAGAACTGGGATTACAGATGTGAGCCACCATGCCTGGCTGGCCATATCTTTTTTACGTTGCGAATGTATCATGTTTAAATATATTGGATTATTCACAGCTGAGTGAGAATAACTTTTTAAGTATAATGAGTTTTGTCCTATCTAAGTGATATTGACCAGAGAAATAGAGTAGGGAGGATGCAGGGCAGTTGGCAGAGACGGGGGTCTGACTAGCCTGGGGAAAGAAGAGCAGAAGGGAGGAACGCCAGCACCTCCATGTGCCAGGCTATTCCGTTTGATCCCTGCAACCCATTAACTCAGATATTATCACCTCTATTTTATATACAGCAAAACTGAGGCTCAGAGAGACTAAGCAACTTTCCTTAATCAGAACTGGGAAGCAGCAAGGCCAGATGAAGCTTTTTGTTTCTCAAGCCTATACTTTTTGCCTTCCACTTTGCCGCTTTCTAAAAAGCCATCGGATACCTGGAGGTCACGTAAAAGGGACTGTTTCGAATCCCAAAGTGATATGGGGGAGCCAGATTTGAGTTTTGGGTTTAGTTGTCCAAGGCCTTGGTGGCCATAGAAAAACCAATAATTCCCACGCTGTTATCAGAACATGCTGGGAGTGTAGATGAGGAAGCTTTTTATTGACATATTTGGTATAACAAAAAACAGCAAAAACAGAAGCAGCAGAGTACAACCATTGCATGCAAATGTCAGCCTTAGAAATAGTGACCTTCTGGAAGCTCAGAAACCACGTCTGAATTCTGTAGCATCTCCTGAGCCACAAGGCAGGGTTGGCACTTCCCAGGTGCACAGTATACCATTGAACCAGCAGTGACCCAAAGGAACCTGACGGTGGGCTCCAAATCCCTTCCCGTTACCAGTGCGCTCTGTGCTCATAGCTGGCAGGCTGCAGTTCTGAGTCAGGCTGGTTCGGCCTCCTAACACTCTTTATCCGAGCACCAGGTACTAACTGCCCCAAGATGACTATTTTAAGTCCTTATATATATTATTTCACTTACTCAACAGCGCTAGCTGTACTACAAAGAGGCCCATTTTATAAATAGGAAAACCAAGACATGGGAGGGTAACTTCCTCAAAGGCACACAGCTAATGAGTGGTAGGTATAGAATTTGAACCTATGTCTTTGAGATTCCTCAGTCATTTTTCTTCCAGTAAAGCACCTGTGGTTCCCCAATTTCTGATTTATACAACTGTGTTGATTGGTTTTATCAGAATCACCTGGGAGGTTTAAGTTGCCTATTGCTGGACCCGCCTTAGATATTCTCTTTAAATAGATTTGGAGTGGGGCCCCTGAATCTGCAGTTTTAATAAATTCTTTGGCTCCACCCCACATGGAAGAACAGATAACCCCATAATATCAGTGTTTCTTCAGCTGCCCGTAATGTCTGTCGGATCTCCTGCCACCCAGACCCCTGGCCAAATCCCCAAGTCAAGTTTAATTTTCTAACTTTGGGATCTGTTCCTTGCCTCTGTGCCTTATTCTATCAATTTCAGTAATTAATAATTACTGAACAGTAATTAACAGTAATTATTATTCTCAGCCTCTTAGAATTTTCATGCCATCTTGGAATGGCATCTGTGATGGTTAGTTTTATGTGTCAACTTGGCTAGGCTATAGTACTCAGTTACTTAGACACTAATCTAGATGTTGCTGTGAAGGTATTCTGTAATGGTGGTTAACATCTACAATTAGGCTTTAAGTCAAGGAAACTACTTGATAATATAGATGGGCCTCATCCAATCAGTCGAAGGTATTAAGAGCAAAAACTAAGGTTTCCATCTCAAAATGACATTTTGCTTCAAGACCACAGCACTAACTCTTGCCTGAGTTTCTAGTCTTCTAGCCTGCTCTGCAAATTTGGGACTTGCCAGCCCCCACAATTGCATGAACCAATTCCTTAAAATAAATCTCTTAGTGTATGTGTGTATGTTTGCATGCACATATGTATCCTATGTGTTTTGTTTCTTTAGAGAGCCGTGACTGATCCAGCATCCTTTCTTACCTCTTGACTTGTTCTTCCCCCATCTCTTCCTTCTGTCTTTTCTCTCCTCTGTCCACGCCCTACTCCTTTCTATGATCCAGCAGTGCCTGTTGCATGTCAGATACTGCACTGAGCCAAGACTATACAATAAATGAATAAGAGGTTTTCTCTGCCCTGAAGGAGCTTACGGTCCAGTCGTTCTACAATAAGGGGATTTGTAAACTACTTTTGCCTTTATGCTATCCTTTGAATCTTTACATACCCTTTAAGTTAGAAAATACAACCACAATTCTGCTACTAGAAATGAGAAGGGGCAGAGACATTTTAGGAGACACCTTGATGACAGACTGAGCCAAAGGGGCCCCAGTTCTTCTGCCTGAGCCCAGGGACCCTTCCTTGTGCTATGCTCCTGCTTCCCAGGCCCTTGGCTGGTATTCGTCACTCCCTCCTCTGCATTCTCCTTAGTACTTGTTTATGTTTCTCTTTTGATGCATTATATCATATCTTGCATTTCTGTTATTTGTTTACATAAATGTTTCCTCTCTGTATTGTAAGCTTCTCAGGGGTAAGATACAATGCTGTATTCAACAAACATTTATTTAGCATTTACGGTGATATAGGCACATTTTTCCTTTGTAGTGATTCACAGTGCTGAGTCTGGACTCAGACTTCGGGGTATGCATCTTGGTTTCTTCAATGTGTGCCATATTACTTAACCTCTCTGCGCCTTACTCGTCTCATCTGTAAAATGGGGATCCTACTACTGCCTAGAACTTGGGCTTACTCTGAGGGGTAAAGAAGTTAATTTACATTAATTGCTTAGGATGGTGGCAGGTACACAAAAAATATTAGCTGTTGATAACAATAATTGTTATTCTCAGCATCTTAACAAAGAGTAAATATTTCCTAAATGAACATCTGAATGAATAAATGTAGGATTCTTATAAGTTGAAATCACCCCATGTAATGTTTACTAAAGAGCTTGAGTACTCGAATTGACAGTGAAGCAAAAATATACTTTTAGCAGACTCGGGTTCTTGTTCTAGCTCGGCTGCTAACTGGACATATGTGTTTGGGCAAGTCATTTAACCTCTTTATACCTCTGGTTTCTAATTTGCAAGTAAAGTATTTTGCAGGAGATGATATCTTTTAGCTCTAAAAGCCTGACCTAAGTCTTCATGCCTGCCTGCCTTTGGTGGCAGGTGGGCGTGAAGGACCCTGCCTGCAGGTGTGGTGCAGAAACCTGCAGGACAGATCGCCAAGACCTGATTCCACGTGGCAGGTGGCCGCAGCTCTGGACTTGCTGGCTTTGGTTATTAGCAGTGAGGATCCAGATACCAGATTTATAAAGTCAGCATTTGCTGAGTGGTCTATTGTGATCGGCTCAAAATAGCCGTACGCCTCTTCACGGGGTATCAGGCCTTCTCCTAATACCCAGTAACTTCATACTCAAAACATCAGCCAGCTATTGTGTAACTCCAGTGACAGCAGGTTCTTGCTACAAATCCTGAAAGCTGTCTCTTGGATACCCTTAACGTATTCATAACATTGGTATTTATGTATTTATCTCTGAAAACCATAACCTTGGAAAAAGCATTTAGGGGAAAGAAGGCTGTAGTGATTAAAGAAAGCTCTGTTCATTTGAACAACATTAAATACAACTGGCATAATGACAACTGTGAGATCTGATAGAATATAGAGAAGGCTGCAAATAAAGGGCTTGTATTTTTCCCTGATGTAACATAATGGTCACATTTTTCTTTCACAATGGTTTTGCCGAGATAAAGAACAAATTATACTGATTTGATTGCTACTTAGAAATACTTAAAATTGAAAAAGACAGCAGGTGGGCCTGGTTAGAAAGGATGGTTATTTTAGCATAACAGATGCATGCATAAAACATCACCCAGCCAATTTTTTAATCATAAGACCCCCCAAACTTTTCCTTTACTACTTTTCCTTGGGTTGTGAGCAAGTGGGGGAAATAAGTGGGCACAGCTTGAGGACGCCCTCTGGGCTGAAGGAGCCAGACGTCCCCAGAAAAGCCTATAGGAGGAGCAAGGTTTGGGGTGGAAGTTAAGTCCAAGGCCTGGCAGATTACAGAGCTGGGAAGCAGGGCTGGACCCACGAGCAACAGGAACCCAGGAGGCAGGGGCCAAGCACACAGTGTTCTGAGCCACAAGAAGCCATGCTCTGCCCTTTTTAAGTGCAATTTTCTGATTGCTAAAAAAAGGGATGTTGACTTCCCAGCCTTGCAATTGTCACTGGGACTCCTGTTTCTCAGATGGCAGAAGCCAGCAACACCATCAAACCATCCTCTTTAACTCCCACCTTCTCTGTTTCCAAGAAACACAAATTTAAGATTGTGAAAAGAAGATGTGCCTGTTTACATTCCAGATGAGGCCTCATGGACCTGCAACCTTGCCCCCAGCTCTTGGTCTGTATCCGCATTTACTCTGTTGGAAGGTGTACAAGCCATCGACTTGCTCAGCTATTTGTTAAAAATGAAAGAACTGCTTTATTCCAGGTGAGTGAGTCCAGGAGTTGGAGACTACAGAAAATAGCACGACTTTCAAATGGTGGGCATGCAGCAGGGTTTCAGAGGTTAGCTTTGCCTTGCTTAATTCAAAGCCTTGTGATCTTGGCTCTAGCTTGCTTTACTCTCAACCAGGCAGACAATCCCTTTCAGATTTGGAGGCTTGAGTTGGCAGGAACATTTCTGGCAGGAACCGGCAAGAACCTCAGGTTCAAGATGAAACTAGCTCTCCCCAAAGAGTCCCAATTCTCCTGGCCTATTGGGTTGTTTCTCTTGGTTTCCCAATGTTGGAAATTCATCCAATTTGTTTCTTTCTCAGAGCATTTAGCCTCAATCAACTTCTACAAAATGCTTACACAGGTCAACCCAGGTCAAAGCCTCTCTGGCTTCTTTCTTAGACTTTTTTTAAATAAACCTTTGAAGGCCAGGTGCAGTGGCTCATGCCTGCAATCCCAGCACTTTGGGAGGCTGAGGTGGGCAGATCATTTGAGGTCAGGAGTTTGAGACCAGCCTGGCCAACATGATGAAACCCCATCTCTACTAAAAATACAAAAATTAGCCAGGTATGGTGGCGCATGCCTGCAATTCCAGCTACTCAGGAGGCTGAGGCAGGAGAATCACTTGAATCCGGGAGGTAAAGGCTGCAGTGAGCCGAGATCATGCCATTGCATTCCAGCCTGGGTGACAGAGTGAGACTACTTCCCAAGAAAAAAACAAAAAACCTTTTTATTATAAGATAGTTTTAGATTTACAGAAAAAACTGGAAGATAGTACAGAGAGTTCTCGCATCCTCCATCCCAATTTCCTCTGTTGTTAATATTTTATGTTAGTATGGTACATTTGTCATAATTAACACCATAATATTCACACATTATTATTAATTAAAGTTGACACTTTGTTCAGATTTCCTTCATTTTTATCCATGTTTCTTCTCTGTTCCAGAATCCCATTCAGGACACCCCACGACATTTAGTCCAGGTGTCTCCTTCGGCTCCTCACGGCTGTGACAGTTTCTCAGACTTTCCTTGTTTTTGATGACCTTGGCAGTGCTGACGAGCACTGTTCAGGGATTTCATAGAATGTATCTCAGTTAGGATTTATCTGATGTTTTAATCTTATGATTTGTCTTATGGTTAGACTGGGGTGATGGGATCTGGGGAGGAAGACCACAGAGGTAAAGGGCCATTTTCTTTGCATCTTATCAAGGGCACATGCAATCAACATGACTTAGTGTGTTGGTGTTGACCTTGAACGCCTGGCTGAGGTAGTGTTTGTTGGACGTCTCCACTGTGCAGTTACTCTGCTTCTCCCTTCCCATACTGTACTCTTTGGAAGGAAGTCACTACTTGCAGCACACACTTAAGATGTGAGGAGTTACATTTACCCCCCTCATTGAGGACAAATTAGCTACATAAATTATTAGGAATTTTTTTTTTGGCCCAGGAGTTTTGTGTCTTCTTTTCCATTTATTCATTTATCCAATCATTTACTTATATTAATATGGACTCATAGATATTTAGTTTTATATTCTGGGTTATAATAATATATTACAGTATTTATTCAGTTGCTCAAATTGTTCCAGCTTTGGCCATTGCAGGCTCTTTCAGTTGGCTCCTGTGTTCCTTTGACATGCCCCATCCTTTTATTTTTTGAGCATTTCCTTACTTGCTGCCACTATAAGACAGTCCGGGCTCATCTTGTGTATTCACTACCCCAGCCCTAGAATCAGCCATTTCTCTAAAGACCTGGTTCCTTTTATTGGAGAATGGCTTTAGAAAGATTAGTGCCAAGATCTGAGCACTAGGTATTCCTCCTTAGACCTTCCGAAAGCGCAACTCTTTAGGTTCTTCTTTGTCTCACACAAATCTCTTCTCATTAGCCATTTCCAAGGTAACTTCGCTATCCTTTCCCAGTGGCTTGTCATTAAACTGAAGTTGCCTCTCAACCTAATGTTTTCTGAAGTCCTCATAGACAGAATAGCCCTGATCTATGGCTAATGATGAGGTATAGCACTATGCCCCAGTCTTGAGGAGGGGCAGCTGTCATCACAGCCCACTCTGTCCCTCTTACTCTGTGTCTCATGTCTCTCCAAAGACCATAACTCTATATACTGAAAAGGCAAATGGGGCTCCAAGTGAACAGGAAGAGATGTGTGGATGTAAGGATCACTCATGCAAAACAGGCCAGTTAGGGGCCAGGTGTGGTGGCTCATGCCTGTATAGCCACCACATTGGGAGGCTGAGGTGGGAGGATCACTTGAGGTCAGGAGTTTGAGACCAGCCTGGCCAGCATGACAAAACCCCATCTCTACTAAAAATACAAAAATTAGCCACGTGTGGTGGCGGGTGCCTGTAATCCCAGCTACTCAGGAGGCTGAGGCAGGAGAATCTCTTGAACCTGGGAGGCAGAGGTTGCAGTGAACTAAGATTGTGCTACTGCACTCAGCCTGGGCGACAGAATGAGACTCCATCTCAAAAACAAAAACAAAACAAAACAATAAAACCAAAAATCCCAGGCCACTTAGGAAGAGAAAAAAAAAATCTCATTTGGAAGCCTTGAAAATTAGGCCAGAACCTGACCTACATGGGCTGAGTGAGGGGCACCCATCCTTCAATAAAACATGGCCCAGGACAGCACCTCAGGGGATCCATCTGCTGTCACTCAGGTAATTTTATGGCTGGTCAGACTTTCTACGTGCCCTGGCCGTGCCTTTATTCTTCATACCTCTCCTTTCAGACTTCTTCAACTCTGACCGTACTCAGATAGGTGGTTAGAATGCAACAGCTACTAGCACAATATTATAATGTCAGGGTTATAAGGGTTTTTGGGGTCAATATCATATTGGTGCCTGAGTCTCTTTTACTGTGTCCCCATTTAGTGGCTGCCCAGCCTTGGTTTGAATTCCCCATGTATCAGGGAGATCATTACCTACCCAGGAAATCTTTTACAATTTTGGGCAACCATAACCATTAGAAACATCTTCTCACATTCTCCTTAAATATGTTTCTAGGCAGCTTTCTCTTATTTCTAGGTGTTCCTTCTGTCTCTTCCCCCAAAGTCACTTGGAATAAGTTGACTCACTCCTCCACTCATCAACCCTTCACATATTTGAAAGTTGTTTTCTTTTTTTAAGAAATCTAACTCTATATCATGAACATTTTTTCATGTCTTTAAATATTCTTTGAAAACATAATCTTTAAAGACTTCATAATATTCCATTGTAGTTATGCCCTATAATTTATTTAACCATCCTCTCATTGTTGATATTGAGATGGTTTCCAATTTTTGGTTATTATACATAATATGCAGTAAGCAGCACATAAATCTTTATCTGTATTTTCAATTATTTCTTTAAGGTAGATTTTTAGACGTGGTATTACTGGGTCAAAGGGTAACTGTTAGATTGTATTTTGATAGAGAGTGGAGTCTTACTAGTCTATGAAGAGATCTGAATATCACTATATGATGTGAATGTAGAATGTGGAGATGAAATTTTCAAGTGGTTTGTGGAAGCCAAGGATCCTTGGTTGTAACTGAAATGTGGTATAGGGCAGGTCATTCTGTTTTAAAGAAATAACTGTGGTGACCAGAATTGTGTGTTGTCCTGGGTGAAGCTTAGAGTGAGTAGCTGATGTTTCAAGTAAAAATTTAAAGTCGCATTTTAGATGGAGCTGCATAAATCTGCAGGTGAGACCCCCAGCAAGTTAAAAGTGGAATATGCAGATGGAGGAATGCCAGAAGCAAGGCTGTGGGAAGGCACCCACATTTTTGAGACCGAAGTCAAGCTGTCCACAGTGATACATGAAGCAGCTGTCCAGTGGCCCAGTGGAGATATTGAAAAGGTCAGAGATTTCACACATTCAGATAGAAAGATGACTGAAGAGTTAAAATTAGATAAGGGACAGATTCACTCTGGAATAAAATCTGAAGAGGAGGAAAGTGCCTTTTTTTTTTTAAATTAAACTTACACTGTGCATTCTGAATGATAAAGAGAAACAATGAAGTCTGGGCATTTAGTGTGTGTGTGTTTTTTTTTTTTTTTTTTTTGGAGGATGAGAGATGAAACAATACATTTTGAAATAAAATGGTAGCTTCGGATGACATATGGTATTGAAGAGAAACATATACATTGGCACCAGAGGGAGCTGGAATTAACTCTGGTCTCTTTCACTACTAGCCAGGTAACCTTGTATAAGTTACATCCTGAGCCTCGGTTTCCTCCTCTAGAAAATAAGGATTACGATTCTTATTGCATAGGCCTGCTGTGAGGGTTACATAAGATTAGATGCAAATAATAGTTTAATACCTGTCATGTAATAGGTGCCTAGTTAATGTTCTCTGTCATAGCCATTTCTGCTGTGAGCTGGAAGCTAAGAGCCCCAGCATGTCACGGAGAATTTCCATATTTCCTAGACCACACAAAGCATTAGTCAAGATCAGAAGACAATGTTGACTTGTTTCTTCGACATCAGTAACGTTACTCACGCAGAATTCATTCCAGAAGGTCAAACACTTGACCAGGCTTGCCATATAGAAATTCTGAAGCATTTGAGAGACTTTGTGCTATAAAAAAGGAGTAAAATGTGATCTGTTGCTCTGGAAAGACTCTGGGATAGAGAAAAAAGGAGAATTACTGCTTCTTTTGGTTATTGTTGTTTTGTTTTGGTCTTTATTTTTTAAAAATTCTATTGTGGTAGGAATGCTTAACATGGGACCTACTCTTTAACAAACACATTATGTTATACAATACATTATTGTTGACAGAATGGATTTCTTTTGTGCCATTGGTATGGTCTCTTTGGGACCAAGCCCTTTGCACACATCATCTTATGACACCCTCAGAGCAATGCTGTGAGCTGGGTATCTGTACCTTTATTTCGTAGAAAGACGTAGAAAGTGACAGAAGCATCATTTGACCTCAAGGCTTGTGCCCACCACTCCACCAATGCCAACTGCTGTAAAGATTTACTGAGAGAACCTATGTAAAGAGTGCACTTGTCATGTGATCTTAGGCAGTCACATACTCTTTCTGAGTCTCAGAGTCTTTTTGACTAGAAAATGGCAACAGGGCCAGGCATGGTGGCTCATGCTTGTAATCCCAGCACTCTAGTAGGCTGAGGCAGGTGGATCACTTGAGGTCAAGAATTCAAGACCAGCCTTGTCAACATGGTGAAATCCAGTCTTTACTAAAGATACAAAAATTAGCTGGGAGTGATGGCGTGCACCTGTAATCCCAGCTACTCAGGAGGCTGAGGCAGGAGAATTGCTTGAACCCATGAGGCAGATGTGGCAGTGAGCCAAGATCGCACCACTGCACTCCAGCCTGGGCAACAGAGTGCGACCCTGTCTCCAAAATTAAAAAAAAAAAAAGAAAAAATGGCCAGAGTTACCAAGAAAAAGTGGTTACCGATCAAAATATGCTATTACCCACCTTGGTCGCCCACTTTATTCACCGTTATAGTCTCCAAAAGACTTTGGACTCCACAGATCCCAAATCTGTGCTCCAGGAATGGGGATTAGACTCCGCAGCAGGGGTCAGCACGGAGGGGAGGGCACCGGCAGCCTTAAGAGAAAGTGGTCTTTCCTCGCAGCCTTCCTTCCCTTCTGCTCCCTACTCTTCCCACTGCCACTGAGCTGTGGTGTTTTCTGGGGACCATTTAAGGCTTCTTTTAAAGGTGATGGGGATCCCAGCACTTTGGGAGGCCAAGGCGGGCGGATCATGAGGTCAGGAGATCGAGACCATCCTGGCTAACACGGTGAAACCCGGTCTCTACTAAAAATACAAAAAATTAGCCGAGGGTGGTGGTGGGCAACTGTAGTCCCAGCTACTCGGGAGGCTGAGGCAGCAGAATGGTGTGAACCCAGGAGGTGGAGCTTGCAGTGAGCTGAGATTGCGCCACTGCACTCCAGCCTGGGCGACAGAGCAAGACTCTGTCTAAAAAAACAAAAAACAAGGAGATGGGGCCAATCTCCCTGCTCCCCAGTCTCTTGGTGTTTGCAGTTGCCATCACGCCATGGCCCTTCTTCAGCTTACTCTGGGGATCCAGTGCCTCCCCCTGAGAGAATGTCATTTCTGTTTCCTGGACAGTCCTCCATTCCAACAGTGGAGTTTCTCTTCTTTCTAGCTCCCCGACCCCCTGCAAGATGAATGATTCAAGGGCAAACTATAATATCCCTTGCTTTAAAACTTTAAAATCTGTGCACAGCTCCTTTAAGAAGCAGGGAAGAAAGCAAGGAGCAAGCATGGACAAAGAGACATTAGGCTAGACCACCTTGCTACCCGGCGTCTTGTCTGAGCTCCACTGTGCCTGTGTCTGAGCCTGCTACATTATTGTAAGATTCCCCGACATCAGACCCATCTTAGCTCTGGCCTGTTCTCTGAGCTCGTCCTTCGTCTTTGCTCTTTTGACACATTCCTCCCTGACACAGTTGTGTGCTGGCCTCTGCCCTGGTCTGCGTTTCATCCAGTTCTGCCCCAGACAATGAGCACCCCAGGACTCTCTCCGGCCCTGGACCCACTGTGTCCTCAGCTTCTCTCTGAGTGGGTGCCTATGATTAGGTCTTTGATGTGGCTCCTCCTTCCTTGTTTTATGTCTTTCTTCCTGCACTCAGCCCCAAGTCCCTCTGGAACTATCTTGGGAGATAATATAAATACCACAGCTAAGGGCAACAGCCAGTTGTCCCACTTTTTCAACAATCTACCAGTGCCTATGGATCAGATTCCATCTTTCCACTGGGAGAATTCCCAAGTCAATGGAGGTGACTGTCCAAGAGATTAAGGTTCTTTGCCTTCCTTCTTGATAGTTCCAAAGTTTCATATTTCTGATGAGATTTATTGGAGCCTTCTGGAAAGGAAAATCCTAAGGTTCCAGCCAGCTTGCCTGGATTCCTGTTAATAGGAAGTCCCTTTCTGCAGATGTTTATTATTTGTTGAAATGGGTTACAGTTCATTCCAGAAAAGAAGTTCCAGACGTGCTGGAGCAATGGCAGTCTTGTCAGAATAGCAGCAAGGAAACAGAAATTGATTCAGCCCACCCACATTTGGATGGACAGAACCAGCTTCGACCTTATACAAGTCACCCAAACCCCTGGAGCCTTCACTTCTTCATCTGTAAAATAAGGATGAAAAGAATATCTTTCTGACTGTATTGGTTTGAAGATCAAATAAAATAATAAATGTGAAAGTGTATTTTGAAATGTCAGGAATGTTTTAATGTTCACTATTAATAGTAATATATATTATTATTAGCCTATAATTCCACAGGATGCTTCAGCAACAGAGAACAGAAACCTGGAGTCCAACTGGCTTAACAGGAGGGAAGTTTATTCTCTCATGTAGCTGGAGATCCAAAGGCAGATCACCCTTCAGGTTTGGTGGGTTCAGGGTCTCAGGGGTGTCACCAGTGGCCTAGGTTGTTTTTGTCTCTCTGTCCTGCCATCCTGGATATCAGATTTATCTTCAGCCTGGTTGAATAAAATGACTCTGCAGATTCGTGCATTACTCAGACACAGCACTATTCTGACAAGGGGGAGAGGCTGTCTCTCCCTGTAGCTCTCTCTTGGGAGAGAGAAAGCTTTTCCCAGACTCTCTAGCAGCCTTCTCCCCATGTCTTAGTCTACAGGAATTAGTTCATAGGCCTATTTCTGGAAAAATCAATAGCAAGGGACTCCTTGAACCCGTCAGGCCCGTGAGTGTTGGGCAGGGTGAGTACCAGATCGTATGGATGGTATTGGTTCATATGAAGGCGCTATCATAAAGACAGGTGAATGGACACTGAGTAGGTGTGTTAGGCCATTCTTGCATTGCTGTAAAGGAATACCTGAGTCTGGGTAATAAAGGAAAGAGGCTTAATTGGCTTACGGTTTTGCAGGTTCTATAAGAATGACACCAACATCTGCTCGGCTTCTGGGGAGGCCTCAGGGAGCTTTTACTCGTGGTGGAGGGTGAAGTGGGAGCAGACATATCACATGGTAAGAGCAGAAGTAAGAGAGAGTGAGAGGAGCTGCCACACACTTTTTATTTTTATTTTTATTATACTTTAGGTTTTAGGGTACATGTGCACAATGTGCAGATTTGTTGCATATGTATCCATGTGCCACACACTTTTAAACAACCAGACCTAGGCCGGGTGCAGTGGCTCACACCTGTAACCCCAGCACTTTGGGAGGCCGAGGCAGGTGGATCACTTGAGGTCAGGAGTTCAAGACCAGCCTGACCAGCATGGTGAAACCCCATCTCTATTAAAAATACACACACACACACACACACACACACACACAAATTAGCTGGTCGTGGTGGTATACACCTGTAATCTCAGCTACTTGGGAGACTGAAGCAGGAGAATTGCTTGAACTTGGGAGGCAGAGGTTGCATTCTAGCCTGTGCAATGAGAGCAAAACTCTGTCTCTAAATAAATAAATAATAAACAACCAGACCTTATGAGAACTCACCATTGTGTTGAGGACAGCACCAAGCCATGAAGGATCTAACCCCAGAACCCAAATACTTCCCACCAGCCTGCAGATTACGATTCAACATGAGATTTGACAGGGACTTATATTCCAACTGTATCAGTGGGCAACAGTAGTACCTTTTACAAACAGTGTAATTGTCATTGTTATCATTAGACTGTACACTATTTCTGTGTGGCCACATTATATCCCCAGTGCCTCCTACGGTCCCCGGCACATTGTAGATGCTCCACGAGTATCTGTTGAATGAAATAAATGACAGGAATGAGAGATCCGATGAGGACAACACCATTTACATGAGTATGCTTGGATGCATCTCACTATGTAATAGGTACCCCTTGCTGAGTGCCAGGGCTGTTTCTCACTTGTCTGCGTCTTCCTAGCACTGAACGCACTGTTTTCCATATAATAACTGCTCCATAAAAATGTGTTAAGGGAATGAATGGCACATATTTTATGGGAGAAATTGGACTTTTAATAATGATAGCAGATATTTACCTAGTGCTCCTCCTGTTACTGGTGTTGAGTTATGTAAGCACTCTATAGGTATTAACCTTTATAATGCTCACAGTAATTCTGTGAGCCAGGCATTGCAATTATTCCTATTTTACAGGCAAGAAAGCCGAGGCACAGAGGTGTTAACTAACTTGCTTTGAGCTTCACAGGTGGTTAGTGGGTGGGGCTGGGATTTGAATCAGCCCTTGTGGTTCAGATTCCTGCATTTAATACAGTGCCCAGGAAAGCTCCCTCTTCAACCTGGCCTTTGTCCTCTGCCACTAGCAGTCCTCTGGCCACTGAAGAAGGGACTGCCTATCTGCAGAGAGGGCTCTGCTGCCCCTCCCTTCACCTGCTCCTGTCCGGTGGTGCCTAGCTGTAGGAAGAGCTGGCGGGCCACCTCTGGAGGACCCTTCTTTCGGTGGCTGGAGAGAACAGGATGGGTCAGATTGGGCTTAGCCTCCTTGTACTAACCCTTCTACTGATCACAGACTCAAGTCACTTCCACGTCCACCTTCCTCCCCAAGAAGCCCAAGCCTGCTGGAGTGAACTTGTTTTACCGAAGAAGACTGCCATACATCATCATCAGTGAGCGTCCATTTCAGGCTGGCCCTCCTGTTTGTCAGCAAAGGGGACTATTTATGGGGCTGCTGCTTTGCATAGCTAGAAGGGAATTAGGCTGCATTAGCAGTGGCATTGCTGCTGTTGTGCTGTCATGGCTGGGCTGACTTGTTTGTTCATTTGCAGGGCCTGGTGTATTATGAAGATAAGTCCTTCCCAGAAGGAGCCTGCCCCAGCACTGGCAGCTTGGCTCCCTCTTGGATGGCTGCAGAGAACTGGCCCCCTTTTGAGCTGATGGTTCTATGACCCTAACTTTGTCACAATGTCAAATGGATGTTGATAAAATAACAACAAAAACTAACTACTTTAAAAATGAGCATTTATTATGTCCCAGACACAAATCCACAATTCTAAACACTTTACAGGTATTAAATCATTTACTCAAAATAGGAACTCTTTGTCTCCACTATGCAGATGAGGAAACTGAGGCATGGAGAAGTTCAGTTACTGGTAAGTGGCCAGACTGGGCGTTAAGCCCAAGCATCTGGCTCTGGAGGCTGCATGCTCACCTGTCACTGGGGCACCCTGAGCACTTGACACCACTCTCATGGCTTTATATGCATGTCTTATTTAATCCTTACGGCATACCCAGAGGACAGGAACAATTTGTATCCAAGAAACCAAGGCTGAGAGAAGTTAAGCAGCTTGTCCAAGGTCACACAGCAGCAAAACAAGCTAGGATTCAAATCCAGGCAGCCTGCTTTGGTCCTTCACGACCACGCTCTAAGCCTCCTGTCTCTTTTTTTGCAAGACATAAGGATAATTCATCAGCAGAAATGGTTCAACCTAGCTTGTTCCTTGTATTAACTTGCTTCCGCTATTCCAGTTCTTTCCTTTGGGAAGTTCTTCTTTGGGTTCAACAGGAGTCCATCATATAACTAGATTAAGAAAATGTGGCACATATACACCATGGAATACTATGCAGCCATAAAAAATGATGAATTCGTGTCCTTTGTAGGGACTTGGATGAAGCTGGAAACCATCATTCTCAGCAAACTATCACAAGGACAAAAAACCAAACACCGCATGTTCTCACTCATAGGTGGGAATTGAACAAAGAGAACACCTGGACACAGGAAGGGGAACATCGCACACAGGGGTCTGTTGTGGGGTGGGGGGAGAGGGGAGGGATAGCATTAGGAGATATACCTAATGCTAAATGACGAGTTAAAGGGTGCAGCACACCAACATGGCACATGTATACATATGTAACAAACCTGCACATTGTGCACATGTACCCTGGAACTTAAAGTATAAAAAAAAAAAAAAAATAAGAATGGAAAGTGCCTGGCATTGGTTTCTCTAAGCCTCTGTTTCATAGAATCCAAGATGCCATTGGCTAAGAGGGACTTCCTGAGGTCACTGAGCCCATCTTCTGGCCTCCAGGCAAGATCCCCTTCAGCACAGACTTGCTGTCCTGATGACATCTTTTTTTTTTTTTTTTTTAATTGTTTCCAGGGAGGGAGGGAGTATCTTCCATGTGAAAATACAAAGGGCTGGCCGGCACCTATGATAGGGTGGCCTGAGTTGTCTGGAAGTATGGCCTAAGTGCCTGAAAGTGCAGGTGTCACAGGGATCCGGGCAGCGACTATCTGGACAGCACCAGCAAAAATAACCCCCAGGGCCCTGCCAGCCCCGCCCCCATCTTCTGATGCCAAATGCAGATGACAGCCTGAAAACAATTTGTCCGGTCTGTGAGTAATGTCTAGTAACTAAATGCTAATTAATTTGCTGTTGCATTTGAGTTAATTTATGGGGTGTTCTCTTCACCAAGTAAATTTTAATTAAGAAGAGTAAAACAAATGACAAAGTAATTTCCAAAAAATTAATTTTCAGTAAACACAAGCCATTGTTTTTCTTTGTATCAATAATACAAGTTAAAGTGAAGCCTCTCTAATGTCCCCTTCCCCCAACTCTCCGGCTCTAAAAGATGAATTTTGAGCCCAAGCCAGGCTCTTGGAGCGTAAAGACAGTTGTGCAAATTAGCAGCCAGGCAGGGCCAAAAGGAACTGGGCAGAGAGCCTGAGAGAAATCAGGCAACAGACCTCAAAGAAATGCAACAATTGCTACTTCTTTAGTGTTCATTGTGTATAATTTTCATCCAACTCTGCACTTTTTAGGAGCTTGGAAGGGGAAAAGTACACAGCTCTTGCTTCTGATGAAATACTAAATGGGGGGGCAGAAGAGGGAGACATTTTATTATTATTTTTAAAATTAATCAAATTGCATACACAAATAAGAAAAGAAGAAAGTAAGAAAGCAGCTACATTGCCAACTTTCTCAGCACTGCACTGGAACATTTTACATAGCTTCTCTCATTTGTGTAACAATTCTCCATGGAAGGCAGTTACTATCAGCTCCCATATTACAGATGAGGAAACTGAGAGTTTTAGAGTTGGCCCAAAGTCAAGTCCATGGCAGTAAGTCAGAGTTGACACCTGCTTTGCGGCCTCCAAGCTTGCCACCACATCATGCTGTCTCTTCAGTTACACGGGTAACACAGTGATTTCTGGAATCGATTTGCAAGGCTGTGGTGGGTCTGCTGTCCAGGACTTGTTGTTGCTGCTGCTCTATGTCTGGCCTGTTTGAGAGTTGGGAATTGGGTTGGGGACAATGGGCACCTACAGTTGGAGGGATAAGATGTGGGAAAACCAGAAGGAGGCCTTGGGGGAGATCAGAGAAGCTCTGAGCAGAACACAAGGCCTGGTGGGGAGAGATGAGTAGGAACTCAGAGGGGTGGGCTCTTCCTATACTGTGCCCCACCCCTTGTTCTCCCCTGACAGCTTCCGCATCCTGAATCAGTGCTTCATTGACCACGTCTGAGCTGAACTTCCTCACTCAAGGGAGTGAAAGCATCAAATTCTATCTTGGGGCAGCCAGGCAGTGTTGAGGGGTGTCGGCCTGGGAAGCAAAGCCCCTGCGGTGGTCACATTACACAGAAGCTAACGTGAGGGTCGCTGTTTCTCTAGGATCTTGCTTGTCCTGCTGCAGTCACTGGGGGCTCCTATGAAAGTATGGATTTGTCTGGGTTTCTCTGTTTAATCCCAAATCTGTCAGGCCTTGTTAAATTTGATGGGGCCTGAAAGGTCTGGTGTTAAGCAAATACTCGGTGACCAGAGTCTTTGATGAGAATCAAACTGAAGCTTAATCCTGAGGTAATGGCTTTCCCCATAATCCCAGGAGGCTGGGACTCAGTGAGGGGCGGTGGAATGCAGTAGGCTGCCTGACGCAGAGCTCAGGGAGTGGGGAACGGCTGCTCCCCTGTGGAGAGGGGTTCTAGACTCCCCCAGTGGCCTGCCCCTTGGATGAGATGTAGAGGCCGTCACCTGGGAAGGCATTCTGCCAGAAGTGGGGTGAGGAGAGGAGGAGAGGAGAGGACAGAGTCCTTTAGTTTGTGCAGATGGCTTTGAAGAAAGAAAGAAAATTAAAGGGAGGCCAGGGAAGAAGGAGGATTAAGAAGCCGATCCAGGATTCCCAAGTGGGCTAGCCTTGAGTTTTCCTCTGCTTCAGTCTGGGCTCTGAGAAGTAGAGGTGTCCAAGCAGAGAGTTTCGCTGGGGGCTGGCTGAGGTGCCCTCTGTTTCCTCTTTGTGCAAGGGAGGTCTGGCTCTGCAGGCAGCAGATGGAGGTAGTGGTGGTGGGGTAACGGCCCCCAGTTACTACCCGAATGAGTGTATGGGGTAAACGTGACAACATCTAGAGCCCTTCTGCCAGCCAGGGTAGCTGGACACTCTGGGCTTGGCACAGTGGGGTGGGGGATCCTGGGGACATGGGCTGGGGACAGTGAGGCAGTGTGGAGGCGCAGTGGCCGCTCTCCAAGCTGCCCTCTGTGACAAATAGGGCTGATCACGCCATCTCTGCCTGCTCTCTGGAGAGGGCTGCTGTGCGCCTTGTCAAGGTACCTGATTAAACATTCATGGAGAAAAAATAAATAAAATAAACATTTTGCAAAGAGATGCTTAAGCAATCAGGCGCTTCAGGGGGTGGGTTACCGCAGTGCAGTAACCACATGCCCCAGGGGTAATCGGCATTTAATGTCACCAGCACCTCCTGGGTCTCCTGGGAGATATTGATGCTGCCCTCCCCAGAAGCCCCACCCTCCAGGGAAGGCTGGGATATCCCAGCCATTTATGCTTAGCTGTTTATTCTTTTCTCTTTCTCATCCTCACTTTGTTTTAGTGCATCAAATGTAACCTGTGCAGGAGGAAGGGGCCAGTGCTGCATGGAGGGAGGCAGGAAGGGGGCCTGGCGCTAGGGAAGCAGGCTCTACCTCCTGCAAGGTGTGGGCTGCCAGAGCCTGTCTGGAGGCTGATACGGAGGCGCCGCATTGCCCAGTCCTTCCTTTTGTCGCTAAGCAAATGTTTATGGAGCTATGACAGAGAGTGTGTGGTTCCTGCCTTCTCAGAACTGGATATTAATAAGCAAACAGAGAATGCAGATGATGAAGATGAGAGGCACGAGTGTGTCAGAAACTATTGTTAGGTGATTTACAGGCATTATCTCCTTTAATCTTCATAACAACAGTATGAGGAAAGACTGTTAGCCCAGTTCACAGAAGACAGCAGCCAGGCATGAAGCAGCTAAGTAACTTGCCTAAAGTTATATAAGGCAGGGATTTGAACCCGGGTCCTTTGACTCCAGGCTTGTGTTTTTCTCACTAGCTACTTCTAATAACTAAAAATAGAATTGGTGCTTTGAGTTCCTCACTCTGGCTTAGGCAGCCAGGGGAGATTTCCAGATGAAGTGACATTTTAGCTAAGTGCTCAGAAACACTGGACTTGTCTAGCTCAAAAGCACAGTTGGGTACACTCATAGCACAGTGCACAGAATTAAAATCCCAGGCGTCCTCCCATCCCCAGGTAAGATTCTCCCAGGCTCACTTCCTCCCCTTCGCTCCCTGCCTGAAGAAATAAATGCCTAGTGACAGCAGCCAGGGTCTCCTCTTTCCATGGGTGCTGCAGGGGCTGCTTGGGCATCACGCAGGCAGCTGTACAGATGTTCCACCTACTGGTATGTCAATTAAAGAAGTACATCAAGCATTTCCCCCACTGAGCCTTTTCCCTGCCACTGAGCTCCCCTGAAGAGTAGGGGCTGATTTTATGGAGGTGTCCATCTCTCTGGCAGCAGAATAAGCTCTTCAGACCAGATGAGTTTTCTTTGCAAATTAAAGTAATTCATTGTACCTCTGTAGTCAAACACACACCCACACCCTTTTATTAATACAGTCTCTGTTTTAATTGGCTTTCTCTATAGAAAATGATCTGTCAGATAAAGGGTTACTCATTGTACAGAGGACATTCATCCACCAGAGCATGGACAAAGCCTGGGCCAGAACACTGTAGGCAAATCACCACCCAAATGGGGGCCACCAGGCCAGGTGGGGTCTAAAATGGACTTTGGGAGGTGTTCACCTTGTAGTAGACCAGAAGACAGTGGACGTAGGGAACAGGAAGTCAAAGATACCTGGTCATTTACTCATTTACCCATCCACTCATCCAGCAAACCCTTATGAAACACCCTTTCTGAGCCAGCCGCTTTTGCCGGGAGCCGGATTTATCTCGAGTCAGTGTGGCGGGTCCTGACATTGTTACCTGAGCTGGCAGATGGGAGTTGCCGTATGGGAAGATCTCAGGGCCCCAGCTTTTAGGAAAGAACTAGACTGTTCTTGTCAGTGCTGACTGCTCCTTTGCACTCCATGCAGGGCAGTGGGAAATGACCTTCTCTGGTGGAGACTATGGGTGCAGACTCTTACAGTCCAAAGGGACATTTAGTCCAACCTGTTGATTTTGCAGAAATGTAAAATGCCCAGAGAGAAGTGACTGCTTGAGAGCTCACAGCAGAGTCGGAACTTGGACCCAGCTCTCTAGGTCCTAAATGCATAGCTTTGTTCCCATGCCTCCCAGATACTGTGGCTGAACATCCCTGGTGATAGAAGGATGACGCAGCAACCTGCCTAGAGAGCGGTGCATTTTCTCCTGGGCAGTGCTCCATATGGTCCTCTTGTTTGCATTAAAAAATGTTCTCCTTAGAAAGTGGAAATCCTTGAGTAGAGTAAGGGCTTGCTGTGAACTTCACTTTTTGTATCTGTCCAGCAGAGTCCATTGAGAGAGACAGGCCTCTTGGAGGTGAGTGAAGAGTGTTGCCCTGCTGTCAGGGAGGATGAAGGCTGAGCGGGTGATCGATCGCTCTGATGGTGACATCTGGGAGAGGCAGCTAGCAGGTGCTAGGCCCTTGGAGTCACGTGGGAGTGGATTCTTTCTGTCTGGGCTGCGGAGGAGCAGTTGTGTGTGCTGTGTGTGGTGTGTGTACACAAGCACATGTACACACATGTTACAGGAGGCATACACTGCCCTAGAGAGAGTGGCGATGCTTCTCTGCAAGGAATACGTTCTGCTAAAGATTTATCCGTCTGCCCTGGCATCTGGAACTAGCTCATATCCCTGGTGTTTTGTCCCCAGTTCATCATACCTTTACTCCTGAGGTGAGTGTGCTAAGAGCTCTCAGAGATACTTGCAGTTGTACACCTGAGGATTTAGTGGAAAGCGCATGGATGAGTTCAAATCTCAGCTTTGCTTCTTACTAGCGACGTGACATTGGGCCAGGTTCTTAATCTCTCTGAGCCCCAGCTTTCTTCTCCATGTAGTGGGACTATTATGGGATGATCGCATGACACAGACTGTAACAAGGTATTCACTTGTGTGTCAGTCTCCGAATACCTAAGCTAATTTTATATTCGCCTGTAGCCCTCTCCAACAAAGGGTCTGGATGGCCATTTTCAAACCAAATGATGTAATGGGTAAGAAAAGATGTTAACTCCAAATCATCACTCAACTTGGTAGTAGTAGTAGTTAGTACAAAATAAAACCATTTCCATAGATGATGGATCTTTGTTAGTCACAAACTCTTATTCTTGCAGGGTGGGGGTACAGTACAGCTTTAGTATTAGATCCTGAGTGGGGAGTGGTTTCCACGCTGGGGTGAAGGATCTAAGCAGCCAGAATCTTTGCTTCTTTCCTCCCTGATTGAGCTTCTTAGATATTAGGGATGCCCCAAATTCAAGGGTATGGTGGTTTTGCTAGCTGTGAAGCCTTAGGAGAATTACCTAAACTCTCTGTGCCTGAGTTTTCTCATCTGTAAAACAAGACAATAAAATACCTATAAGATAGGTGGAACCCATAACTTGGGTTAACGCAAGTGAAGCATGGGACATTCCTTGTTCATAATAGGCACTCAAGAAATTTTAGCAGATTCATTTTAATTTTCTATCCTATCTATCTATCATCTATCTATCTATCTATCATCTATCTTTTATCTATCAATCATTTGTCTATCTATCATCTATCTATCTTTTATCTATCAATCATCTATCTATCTATCTATCTATCTATCTATCTATCTATCTATCTATCTATCTATCTATCTATCTCTCTCTCTCTCTCTCTCTCTATCTATCTATTATTTGGTTTTGGCATCAGATAGACCTAAGTTTGGAGTCCCAGCTCTGCCACTAATTGGATGTGGTACTCTGGGCAGTTGCTTAATCTCCCTAAGCCTCAGCTTCTCACCTGCTGCATGAGGATGCTAATAGCACTGCCTTATGCAATGAGCGGGATTAAGTGAGTTAACATACACGAAGTTATGTGATACAATGTCTGGAACAGGGCAAGTGCTCACCTAATTTGATTTGTGATACTAAGTGGGGGCTGCACTGATTCTCTCTAAGCCTCGTATCTCTACTGCCTTCTGGCATCACCTCCCAAACACGATGGTACATGTCTAAGAGGATGGGGCTTGTGAGACACCCAGAGCCTATGGCTCTTCTGTTCTTATATCCAAGCCCTCTTTCAGTGATACCAATGCATTAAGGCATGCAGCTCTTCATATTTTTCAAGGTAATTTCATATCTTTTATCTTTGTTTGCCCTCACAGCAATCCTATGAGATAAGGTGTATGGTATTAATCTTGTTTTATAGATTAACAAGAAAACAGAGGCTCAGAGAGGTTAAGTGATTAACCTAAGTCATTCAGCAAATAAATTCACATCTCTCTATTCCAGTTTCAGCAGGAATAATGAGCCTTTATTTATTGCTTTATAATGAAGAAAGACTTCCTCATATACTGTCCCATTTGATTGTTGCAACAACTCTGGAGGGGCGGGGATTACTATCATCCCATTCTGCAGACCTAGAAAGGCTGAAAGACATGCTTCTGATTCCTCAGAGAGTAGATGATGAAAGTGAGCTTTACATTCTGACTTCAAATTCAATGGTCTACTTGCCATTTTTTAGTCTTCTCTTCAAAAGTCAGTTTATCTATTTTTTTAAAACCCCCAAACAAATAAAACACCAGCTAAAACAGAGGCAGGCAGCTACCCTTAGACAGGCAGGCTGCACGGTAACTTTTCTGACAACAGCATGGATCAAGGTACCCAACAAGAAAGCGTGGAAATCTAGCAGGCAGCTTTCCACTGAAGGGTGTAATTAGAGAGCTGACAGGCTGTACATGCAATGCCATTAATGGGTCCACCTGTGAGAGGGACCTGGCGAGCACAGGTAATTTGGACAGAGTGGAGTACTCAAAGGAGATCCATGCTGCAGGTGCCCAGCCTGACCCCCCAGGCCAGAAGCCTCCCCAGGGAACAGGAGGAAGGGCCTGGCCTGGACCCTGCAGGTGACACAAAGCTATTTGCTGTGGCGCTCACTGCACATTATGCTAAAAGTGTGACAGATTTTAGAAGCAGCCTGGGTGGGAACCATGGAAACAGGTTAGGGAAGAGGAGACGCTGATTGCTGCTGCTCCTGTTAGTGAAAGAAGAGTGAGCTGGGGAGATATGCCCTCCCTCCTCCGCCATCCTCGGCCACTGGTCTTCTTCCTGACCACCCCAGCTGTCTGTAAGCATCATCCTTCCTAGCATGAAGCCAAATTGGGAAGAGAGGTGGGAGGCAGTGGGGGAGAGGAGGAGCAGTGACAAATCGTGTTGGTCCTGAAGCCTGTGCTTCTGGACTCTCACGCACGCCCAGTCACAGTCATAAGTCCCTCCGTGCGGAATACCTGCCATGTGCCAGGCACTGTGTGGGGTGCTTCCCCTAGGCTAGTTCCAATCCTCCCACCTACTCTGCAAGGTTGACATAATTACCTTTATGATGCATATGAGGAATCTGGGGGCTGAGAGATTAAGCAACTCGCTGAAAGTCACACAACTACTAACAGAGTATGAATTTGGATCTAGAACTGTCTGACTCTGAAGGCTATGCTCCTTTCTTTACTCTGTGCTCACTTCCAGGACAACAGCAGCCCCCTATGAACACTTAAAAACCACACTCTCAAACCAATCATTTAGCAAAGAAAAAGAATCTGTGAATTTCCCTTTCAGTATGCACGAGGTCACCGGGGTTTGCCACAGTGGTGGTCCTGTCTTCAAGAAGAATAGAGAGGAGACTGTTAGACTTTCTGCTGGTGGAGATGCCAGATAGAAAGAACCGATGCTCTATCCTGTGGTCTCTTTCCTTAAGGGTCTTCACCAGCTCTCCTCTTTCCTTGCCTTGATTATGACTATCAGCATGGTTACCAGTCTCTTGAGCAAAGAATCCATCTTCTCTTCTTGTCAGGAGTAAGGAAAAGGTGCTAGATGTGTAGGCTGGAAGAGCGACCCCTGGTTAAGCAGTGAGGTGGTTTTCTGTTAGAGGCGCCAAGCCGAGCAATGCAGATCCAGCTCCCAGATTCATGCAGCTGTCTGTGGTAGTGAAAGTGGAGGAGGATGGGTCAAGGACACCACCCAATTCTGAGACATCAAGACAGATGCTTTCAGTGCCCAGAAACCTCTGGCCTCTGGGAGCCCTGAGCTTTGCTTTCAAGTGACTGAGATCAGAGACTCACACTGAGGAGATTTGAAACATCTAGTGTTGCAGCACCCTGTCCAAGGAGATTAGCCTAAAGGGCAACATGGAAAAACATCAGAGATGAACTGACACAGAGAGGGCCGGACTTAAATGGTTCTATGCAGAGAATTGTGGGGAGGTCAAGGGTAGAGTATCCTAGATTAGAGAGGGAACAAAGACCTTAGGGCAGGCGTTTTCTGGAGGGAAGAGGAGGGTGTAGCCTGGGTCCCATGAGACAGTGGATAGAGGACAAAAGCCATCTAGGAGGACACTCTTTATTGTTCTCCTCTGGGAGCAAAATTGAAAAAATACACAAATAACCCTTCATTCATGAATTCAAATGGAAAAAAAAAACCCACAACAGTTAGGGCAGATGGGCAGATAAGACACCAATGTGGGATGTTGTGGAGACTTAATTTTTAAGGTGGAGTATCCTTTTCTCCTTGTTTAGGAAAATGCAGGTTCTTCTCTTGTTGTAGGCTAAGCCCTTCACCTGAGTACATGATTTCATTCCTCTGGAAAGCTGGTCCAATATTATCACTCCGACCTGGTGCCACCTTGTAGCTTCGATCTTGACCTGGCACTGTTTCCATCCTATAATCTATAGACAAATCTTTCCCCTCCTAAACCCCTTCGATATTCTGTGTTCACTTTTCTCACTGTATTTCTTTCCTTCCACCATATACTTTTTTGAAAAATGATCAACTTTTGTTGTCCCTGTTTTTCCTTGTTCCATTTGCTCTCCAGTTCATGAAATTAGCTTCTCTCTCACTGTTCATGCATGCCTCAGTTGGACAATACTCACTGAGCGTCTACTATGTGCCACATGCACACCAGGTGTTGAGGACACAACCAAGTAGTTCCTGTCTTTAGGAGCTTCCATCTAGTAGGGCAGGCAGATATTAATACAAAGGACACAAATAAATGCCGGATGATAATAGTGGTAAGTGTTAAGAAACCATGAGATGGGGTGCTAAAAATCCAATAACAGATAGACATGATCTAGTTATAGAGCTGGGGACAGTGTCCAGTGATCAACTCATTGCCAAGTCCAATGGATGCTTTACAGTCAAGAGATGATGATGATATCTCCCTTTAAAAAGACTTCAAGGAGTGCTCTGAGGGTCAGCAGAAGAGCTCAAGAGAATGGTGTACCTGAAACCAAAGGGTGAGAGAGTTTGTGGAAGGGCATCTTTGGGCTCCCTCTGCCTCGAACATCTTCCTTCTCTCCCATGATTGGCCACCATCTATTCTTTATTAGAAAACTCACATTGGACATTGTTTTGGTGAAGTCTTCTCAAATCCCTCTAACCCATCCTACCTGATCTACTCTATGCTAAATTGCCTATGAACACACTGTATGAGCATATTGAGCTGATAATTTTCATGTGTATGTGCCTTTCCCTCTTAGGAGTGAGGGAAGCAGGGAACCGGACAGAATGTGATTTAATTCATCTTTTTATGGACTTGCCCCTTGCTACCCCGTGCACACACTTAGTCTTGTATATGTAGAAAGGAGGGAGGGATGGATGGATGGATGGATGGACAGACACCTGTGAAGTCATTGCAGACACACATTTCGCAGAGGCACCAAAGTGTCATTGAAGAAGCAGTGGAATGAGGACTCAGAAGAGCTGGGTTTGGGGTCTGGGTGAGTGACTGAGTTGTGTCACTGTTTGCAATTTTCTTTACCTCTCTGTGCTCAGTTTTCCAATGGGCAAAATGAGAAAATTTGATGGTTTGATTTCTAATGCTCTTTCACGCTCTAAATTTCTATTTATCTTCTGTCTCATCAAGGGAAATAAGATCATCTCTTGGGTAGAAAATATGTTTTCTGCCAGATTAACAAATTGTCACTGGTTGGCCAATGTGAGGCCATCCATTGTCATGTGGTGTAGAGATTTATAATAATAAAAAGAGAGTGTGCTCTTTGCCTTCGATGAAATTATTGTTTGGTTGGAGAGGTAAGTTCTGGAAGCTGCCCAGGTCAGGAATGGTGGAAAGGAACCCCTGCTTCCACTGGGCTCTTTTGCTCTCAGAAGCCAAGATAAATGCCATCTTGACCCTATACCCACAGCTACCCCATTTACTTAAGAGAGGATTTGGCTTCTTCCAGCTCAGTGCCTCTGTACAGAAGATTCTGCTAGTTTAGGATGTTCCTACCCTCTAAGGACCTGCCCTGGTTGCTTAGACTATAGTCTAAACTGACAACAGACTTTCTGTTTTAAAAACAAGTCCTATCATTTTCACCCTCTGCGTTCAGCTTCTTTCCTCATCTCTCCCTCCCCCAGCTTCATCATTCCCCTTCCTAAGTTGATAGTGAGTCTTATTAAGTGGTGCTGTGTCATAAACTGTTGAGTTGTGTCAGCTGGAAATGGAACATGATTAAGTATATAAAGGAGCCTCAGGCTCGCCTGCCACAACATTACACAACAGAAGCCTTGGCAATGTGAGAGCATCTTTTCTTTCTCACTTTTCTTCCTGGGGAACCCTGAGACTCTCTTCTCACTATGTGGGCCCTGTTACTGGATCCTCGGCTCACATTGGCTTAGGAATGGGCACTCCTGGTTAGCCATACCGGCATAATAAAAGCTTTCTTATGGCAGTGTTTCTCAAGGCCGACTACATTTCAGATGAACCCATGACTGCACCACTCCCTTGTTTGTCCCTCCCCCAACCCTACTCCATTTCCATATTTCGTGCTCCCAAAAGAGCACTAGGGTCAGCTGTAGTTGCCATAGCACCCTCTGGCCAAGCCACCTCTTCTATTCATCTCCTTCACAGACTCCACAGGAGGATGCCATTTTCTTCTGTGTTTCTCCTGAAAGGCCACCTACTCCTGCAACACTTTTGGGACTGACCATACGATATCTGCCTTGCACCATCAGCTGGCCCTTGCTCATTAGGAAGTGGAAATATGGACAAGCCCTTATCAGGGGCCCAGGCAGGATGCATGCTGCTGGGAAGTCTGAGCATCTTAGGTGTAAAGCAGGGCCCAGGAACTGGGATCTCTTTCCCAGGTCCAGCTGCCCCTGAGCTGGCAGAATGCAGCAGAAATTAATGAGGAGTCAGTGTATGGTCCTGGTTAGGCAATTGAGGACAGCACAAAGTGGGCAGAATTCCTGGATAAGTCCAGAAACAGGCACAGGAGAGCCCAGTATATCTCCCTGGGCCAGGGAACTGAATACCCCATGACCCGTCCTCCTACCTATTTCTGATTTGGTAACTTTTCTAGCCGATGGCCTCGAATTCATCTGGCAAAACAGCATCCTGTGTTGATGTGAGGAATCTGGGTACCTTTAGCCATATCACCCTAATTCTGGTCTTCCTTCTGGCCTCAGGATCTGGTCTGGATCTATACTTTTAAGGGGCCTTACTTGTAAGTTCATTAAAATAGCATCTTGACTCAGTGTACCTCCTCTGTGTCCTATAAATGAAACTGAGGCTCAGAAAGGGCAGGTGACACCCTTAGTGGGTGTTTTCCCTCTCCTTTTTCTCTTTTGTTTCATAGCAATCTCTGTTTTCACTTGGAGTTAGGGGCTTTTGACCCACAGCAAAGGGCCCTTCATGCCCATGAATCTAGGACCCATCATTGTCTTTCTCTGAAAAATATGATAGTACTGTCTCTCTGTGACCTTGGGCAGAGGTCACAGTATCTGTGAGGCCCCACATTCCCTTCTGAGTCCCAGACCCTTAATTCCAAATGCCTGCTGCATATATCTGCCACAGATGCATTCTCGAATTCTCCCTTTCCTTATTGCTCACATTCAATCAACACGAAGTGCTATAGATTCGCCTGTCTAAATACCTCTTAAATTAATCACTGCCCGATCGTCTACAGCCATAGCTTCAGCTCAACTTGTTTCAGTTCTCCCTGAGATTGTCACCTCTTCTCCTCCTACCTGCTCTCCCTGTCTTCATCCTCACCTGCCTTCAACCCCCCACACATTGCCTTGAGAGCTATCTTTCCCAGACATACACCTGATTGTGCCACTGCCCCACGGAAAAACTTTCAACAGGTCTGCATCATCTTTAGTGTGACATACAAGGACCCTCACAAATTGGCTTCAGTCTGTCTGTCTGGACTCATCATCTGACATTGTCTCTTTTCAATCCTACACTCTAGCCATGCTGAACAACGTGTCATTCCTTGACATGCTGTTTGCATTTACATATTTGTGCCTTTTGTGTCCACTCTATCTTCTGCCTGGAATGCCCTCCCTTGCCTCCTCCTGTCATCCCTACCTGGCTGATTCCCCTTTCTTGAGAACAGGTTGAATTGCCACCTCCTCCGTGAAGCCCCTCTGATTGCCCAAGGGAGTATTCTTCTCCAGGCTCCTCTAGCACATTGTTTGCCTCCCAATCCTCCATCTTATTGATTTATAATTATTTGTACATATGCAGTTCTCCCCCACTATATGAAGAGTTCCTTGAGTGTAGGAATGAAACTCCTAGTACAACATATAGACCAGAGGTGCTTGATTAATGTTATTGAATGAATGTAAGACATTTGCAAGACGAGAAGGGAGGGTTTGTGGGTAAGGGCTAGTAGGGGGTGCTGAGAGGAGACAGAGCAGGTTTTTTGTCCCCAGTGGCTGTTACTGATTTTCAGGAACACTCCCAGTGTAAAATATTTAGTCCTGTTTTCTTTTCATGTACATACATTCACAAGTTGGATAAAATCCTTTGTCTGACCATGTGTTTCTATTTCTGTTTAGATAACATCATCACAGTAATCAATAGGTGATTTGATCCTATACAGAATGGTTCTCTTCCTTCTCCCTGAGGCCTTCCCTCCCATAAACTTTGGATACTCTTAGCCTCTGTTCCATATTGCAAAGGCCTGTGTGTATCCAGAATATTGGGATTTGGGGAATGAGTGAGTCTAGGCTTGAAAATATGACCAGAGTGCAGAAGCTGTCAGGTTTCTTATCAGTCACCAGTGTGGTAAGCTACTGTTTCTTAGTTTCTGGAATGACCAAAGGAAGAATCCGTGTATGGTTCATGAAAAGCGGGAGCTCACTTCGGCTGCCCTTGGGAATTTGGCATTTAGCTAGCTTTTATTTGCCTTGCAATGTTTTGTTCAATTCTAATACATGGCTTTATGTGTTTAGCTTGTGTACAAAGTTTACTCTCATAAATGGCTTATATTCTGTCTAGAGGGAGAGCAAGTCCTGGGCTAGAGTCTGTGAGCAGAGTGTAATATAATTCTGGTGTTTTATTAACCATAATAACTAGAAGTCTCTAGCCACTAATATATCTGCATAGAGGTTTTTCCTGAATTTCCAGTTATTTTAACTTTCAATACAAACTGGACAGAAAATTCATTTCAATGCAGTTGAGCTTTTTATTCTTTCTAAGCTGAGATTAAGTCATCTGCTATGTGAACCGTAAGTCCAGGGGCAGTAAGAGTAAGTACATGGGCTTCTCCCTGGCACCAGAAGTGGTCTCTGGAGCCATGTGGATGGAATAGACTTGAAGGAGTTACTTTCCCATTTTCTTGCCACCTTTCCTGTGAAATTTACATCCTTTGGCCCTATGAAAACTGACATAAAATATCAAAGAAATTTACTTTCCCAAAAAGAAAAAATTATGGACCTTTTAGGCCAAGTTATTGCTGGTTCTTTTTATTTTTTAAATTAAAATTTTTTTTCTGTCTATCCCTTTAATGGGCGATAAAATTGATTGAATCTCTGGCTGCAGATGACTTCAGAATATTAGTTGGGATGGTATTGATTTTTTTCTCTTTATAAAGCTTTTCTATAAAGAAAGCACCCGACGACTTTAAGTTACAAACTTTAAGTTAAATTATGAACGTTTTAGCTTTGCATTAGAAGTGATATCTGAAACCTGATTTGCTAGATCAAACCACATTAGTTGTGTTATGTTATTTTCTAAAAACACATTTCAGAGAAATAACTTCAATCTGTGTTGCATTTTATAGAGCAAAATAATTGAATGGCGGCTGTTTGTAATTTTAGCAATCTCTTAACCTTAATCATATTTAATGGCTTTTCTCTTCAGGCTAACAGGAGAGAGAAAAAAAAAAGGTTCCAGCTCCGTTATATAACGGCGCTACAGTAATGCACCCCGGTCCTTGGCAGCACTGTAAATTCCTCCTCTCTGAATTGTTGGTTCGGGACAATCATTCAGCAGGGAATTACTTTCTCATCTATGAAATAAATGAGATGTTAAACTAGTTTTCTGCTTCCTGTGGTACAAATGTATCAGTGTGCAGCCCCGTGCAGTGAGAAAACAAATGCCCAAGGCTTCTGATGATGGCGGCCGGAGCTGGAGAGGGGCACAGGGCTCTGGCATCAGTGAGTGAGAGTGTGGCCTGGGGGAGAGGAGACCGGAATGAAATGAGATGTAAAGAAGAGAGAGGAAGGGTGCTCCGAAGGTGCAAACTCCTATTCAACAGAGAGAGGGAAGCAACTCAGGAATGCCTGGGATCTCTGTGCTGCTTCCTGCGGAGATTTTTTTTTTTAAATGATTGATTGGTTGCAGGTGACGCTTCTTGGGATTTCTTCTTTAGAGCTTGAACACGTGTCCACTCAGAATCTCATTGGCTTTTACAACCTTGATGGGTCATTGGAAAGAGTGGGGAAGGATTCTTCTTAGTTCAGAGAGGGGGAAGCTGAGAACCAGGAAGGGGAGATGGTAAAGACTATTGAGTTAGGGGTAAAGTTGAAATTAAAACTCAAGTCTATCAGGAAAGACAGACTGAGCATCCAAGCTCGCTGCTTGCAAATGGGGATGCTGCTGCTTCCGCAGCCTGGGTGTCTCCTCTCCTCGCATCGGCTCTTCCTCCTCACAATGACCACCTTCCGTGACCTCGGCGCCAGGCTGAGACGCCAGGTGGGATTTGATTTACTGGCAGGCTCCTACTAAGGTGAGCTACATCATGAGGTGCCCTCTTCTGTACCCTGTTTGCCTGTTCTGTCAAATGCAGCAAATTCCCTTTAGAAATAGGGCCCAGCTCTCTTGGCTGGGCCCCTGCGCCTCCGTATGCCCCAGAATGGCAAGAATCATGTCTTTCTCGGTCATACCCTTGGCACATCGTCAGTAAATAAATGCTGAATGGGTGAAGACACGCTTCTGCCTACTAAGTCCATGTAGCTTCCAGGCCAGTCTGTAAGGAAATGGTCTTGGTAGCGGGGGAGGTCCTGGTGCCTGACTGACCTTGAGCCCCAACTCCATTCAAAACCAAGGTCCTGGGGTTTGGGGGAGTCCGTGTCTTGGACTAGCAAGGTAGTTGGTGACTCACATTCAGGCTTGGTTTAGCCCAGGACCCAGCTCCGCTGAGAGAACTGTTCACAGATTGCGAAGGCTTTGTGTGTCGTTTCTAATTAGAAAATTGCCTTTGGAATTGAAATATGTTTCACAGATGAATTTACTGAACTCCTTGCCGAGGTGCGATTCTCTCATGCTTGTTGTGAGACAATCCCACTCTGAGGCGGCATATGGAGATATCAACATCTCTGCAAATTATGAAATCATCAGCGGTCAAAAATAGTCCCAACTTCTTGATTGCCTGAAAATAGCTGGGCTGACCACTGGGGATATCTGAGGTGTGGACCTATCCATGGGGACGGAGCAGGAGCTTCGTCTTGCTTCAGTCTCCACCCATAGGTTAGTTTAGTGCCCTGTCTGTGGCTTCTCTGCTCCGGCCTGCGGCTTTAAGGGAGTCCTTCTGGAAGTAAATCTAGAACCACAGTCCACAACTTATTTATATAACAATAGCTGAGTCAAAAATGCACATTTTCACTAATGTTTATTTAAAATAGTACCATTCTTCCTATTAACTGCAATAGTATTTTTGGCATTATTAGAGAACAATTCTTTCATGTTCCTAAAGTACCTGCAATTTGGGGGCACCATTTTAAACATTACCAGCAAATGGGAAGATTGGCTAAGAGGTCTCACCAAGCTATGATCAGAAAGAATTTGCCAGCCATTGGCCTATGGCACAGACCCTAGGAAAGGTGTCACTCAGAAGATCTTTGTAGGAGATGAGTAAGTTCTCATCTGCGAAGAAAACATTGGTGCTGCAGAGACTCACATCACGTGATTACTACTCATACTAGTATAATTGCCAGTACAATTGCTGCGTATTATGTAATATTTAATTTTCCCAACAGCCCTCAATCTGCAGGTGAAAAAAAAGTCTCCGAGAGGCTGAGTAAGGTTACACAGCTAGTAGAACTAATGAAACCAGATTTTAAATTTAGATAGGACTGACCCCAAGGCCCATGTTCTTCCCATGATGTGATAAGGCCTCAGGGAACTGCGTGAGGGAGAAAGCATGAGAAGGCTGGGAGGGGAGCCAACTGGGGCAGTGGCTTTTGTGACTTCCCAGCCAGACCCAGCCACAGCCTGTTCCCTAAGGCTCCTCACTGCTTCCCAGGCCTTTACAACTGCATCTCCTTGCATACTCTCCCTAAAAATGCTCGCATAAGTGAATCTGTGTAGGATCAAAGTGAGGAATGCATAGAAACCCTATCTTCAGAGGCCTCTCCATGGGCAGATGAGAGTAAGGATTGGTGTTAGGCAGTCTATTAGTTTCTCATGGCTCTAACAAAGTTCTACAAACTGGGCGGCTTGAACACAACAGGATTTTTTTCCCTCTAGACATTCTGGAGGTAGAAGTCAGGAATCAAGTTGCCAGCAGGGCCGTGCTCCCTCTGAGACTCGGGGTGGATCCTTCCTAGCCTCTTCCAGCTTCTGGCTGTGGCCAGCAGTCCTCGCCATGGTGCCTCTTGGCTGGCAGCTGCATGGCCCCCATCTCTGCCTCTGTCCTCACCTGGAGTCTCTCTCAGTGCACAGCATTCTCTGCTTCTCAAGGACATCGGCATATTGGATGAAGGGACTTACCCAAAAGACCTTGTTTTAACTTGATTACATCTGCAAAGACCCTATTTCCAAATAAGTTCATATTCTCAGGTACTGGGGGTGAGGACCTCAACATGTCTTTAGCGAACGTAATTCAACCCATGGCAGGCAGGGTATTTGAAGTGCTGCCCCCTGGAAACTGAGGAGAGATCCAGTGAGGTTTCAGGGGCTTCCTGTGATGACGCTTGCAGGAACAGAGGAGCTTCCTATGGAGACTGGCCAGAAGCCCCACTCCCTGCTCCCTTCCCTTCCTCTACCTGGCATCCATCAGAGATGCTCCGGGCTCAGCCTCACATCTGGCACCAGCCAAGACATGAGACAGAGAGGTGCAGCTTGTGTCACCTGCTTCTCCAAGAGGCCTTCCTCCAGGCCTTTTCTTGGCTCTGGGGGCACTTCCTGGAGGCAGGTGTCCTGACCCCTGCTATGGGTTCTTCCCAGAAGGGCTCCGTCAGTGTCCTGGACTCACCAATGCCCCCACCCAATTGTTTTTGGGCCCAGCCTCCCTTTCATGTTCCCCTCAGCCTGCTGGGCATGACAGGCATCAGAGGCTTTGCCGAAGAGTTAGTTGCCTTTCTCCAGCCACACTCATTGCCAGTACCTCCCAAAAGCATTAAAATTGCATCTGTCATGTTATCTGGCAATGTTGTCTGTGTGTGCATGTGTGTGTGTCCACAGCTCCTGTCTGACATCAAAAGGGAAATATTAAAGAAACCAATAATCTCCCTCCTCCTCATCAAAAGTACAAATAACTTAGTTATCTGGGGAGCATAATGGCCTGACTTTCCCCATCCCCCTACATAACGAGCTCTTTCTGAGCTGCCTCACCATGATCCTAATTGTTTTTAAATGTCTGTGCTAACCACTTCATACAGAGAGCATCAATCTGCACGCGGGTAAATGAGAACCACGCTGCAGCTTAGGATGACACATTCTTGCAGTAATTAAAAACACGCTTAAGAAGATTCAACCCCTCTGTTGCTGGCACTTGGCAGGCAAGCGAGGTTGCCCAGCCTGTTTCCAGTTGGTTTCAGCCCTGTGGGTTGCAGCTGAGCCCTAACCCTTCCCTGGGACAGGAGGACCCTGTCTGCTGTCTGCTTGTTAGGTTGCTCAGTAGCCCTTTTTTTTTTTTTTTTTTAAATGATCTGTTAAGTCCCTCCAGGGCAGGAACAGTCTCTGTGGAGTTGCTTTTCCATCTCCACCCCATGCCAGGTCAGAGAGCTCTGCCCAGGTCAGCACTCTACCATCGCGGTCCACCTGACTGTTTATTACCTGCCATTGATGGGTGAGCCCAGCCATACAGAAAGTGAGGCCTGGGCCTGCAAAACCAGGCAGCAGGCAGAAGGAAACTCTGGGATGATGGAAATATTTTAGTGTCTTCTTTTGGTTCTCTGAGTTTCTGGAATCTCAGGAGGGGAAAGGAGGGGCTCTCAATTGTTTTCTGTGAGCAGATATTTGTGTTGCTGTATTCAGGGAGCCTGGGATCTATAGGATGGAAGTATGGGAAGACGTGGAGTTGGACAGGGATGGGGAGACAGGGTTGGAGTCAGGAACTATTGTAAAACAAAAATATTTTTTGCATCCGTGCAAGTTTTGGTGACTGCCAGCAAGGCTGGGAGAGACATAAAGGATCTACCGCCAAAGATAGGAGTGAAAGGCCAGAAACAGGATGAAGTTCTTGAAGGATGCTTAGGTAGATGATGGCATGACAAGGTTAGAACAGGGCTGGGGAGGAAGCAGGGTTAGATACAGGATGTTGGACATGCTGTAAATCCTTGAATCAGTGAGCCAGGAAGGGGTCACAGGCATCTTTGTCCCTGCATATTCGAGTTTATTGGGCTTGGCTGGGGCTGGGATCGGCCAGTCAGAAGGTCTCATGCTTCTGACTGGAAAGAGGTAGAACAGCCTCAGGAGCAGACAGTGTCCGGCTGGAGGAGCAGTGGGTGCCTGGCATATCCTGATGCTTCCACCAAAAGCAAGGGTCCCAACACACTGTAGGGCTTGTGAGCTGACCCTAACATCAGCTCCCCCCTTACCAAGCTGCTCCTGGCTCCAGCTGTTGCAGCATCTGCCGAGGCCAGGTTAACAAAAACCAGGATCTGCTTGGGGGATATCCCTCCTTTCTGAACTCCAGGCTCATAAAATTTCTTCTAACCACAACTGCATAACCCACATCCCCACTTGATAGGAGAGGTGTGTGTGTGCACGTGAGTTCAGAAAAACAGATAGATTTCTACAAATACATTTAGCCTACCCAACTCAAACTTCCTGTGGAATTAAGTTATACACCAGCCTCCAAGAAAAGCTGAACCTTGGTCTCTGCTTCAACTTAAGCTGCATGAAAACAATACATCCCTCCAGGTCTCTAGCAATAAATAAATAAATAAATAAATGAAATAAATAGAATTCGTAAAGAGTAGATAAAGCTCTGAAGTCTATCTGTTGCTGGAAGGAATTCTACTCCAATGCCTCCTCTATCTGAACGGGGAGATGAAGCTAATGTAGAGAGATGAAATCCAGCACGACTCCCAAGCAGTTTTCCTGTAACCAGCTCATTATGCATTAACCTGTAAGACAATATGTTTTAAAGAGAACCACATTCATCACCTCAGAAAAGTCATATTAACATAATTTCTGGGAAAGAACAATGGGGGAAAAATGTTAGTCATTGTTGATGGAACAGGTAAGTTTCAGTAGCATGATCTGTTGAATATTCATACGATATTGTTTTTGACATTTAAGAACTCAATTATCCGATGACTAATCAGTCTTTTACAGTATGTTATTTTTGTGACTAGAACTGAAATACTGATAAGCCCCAAGAGAGCACAGTGTTCAGATGGATTTATTAGTATTTTTCAACCCTGGCTTTCTCTGGCATGCATGTCCAGGGGAATTTAGTACCTGTGACAGTGAGGCGCCGAGGGCCTGGCTGGAGTCAGCCAGTGCATGCAGACCAGATGCTGTGCTGACTGATTTCGCTCCGGTAATTTTTTTCTGTTAGTGAGGGGCAGCCAGGACTGTGATGTGCCCTAAAGCTCCAGGCTCAGAATCAGCTCAGCTCCTTTTAGCTATCACATTCACTACAGGTCAGGGGGAAGGGTACCTGTCCAATCTTCACCCCAACCCGTACCCTTGGGCATTGAATGATCTGTACAGGAGGGCAGTTGGATGCCACAACATTTAAATGAAGTCTATTTTAGGAAAATGTCAATAACTTTCTCTAAAGCCAAGGTCCCCATGGTGAATTAAAGATTGCAGCAAATTACTGGTGATTCATCCTAGTGAGAGGTAGAGTCTAATTCCCTTCCTCTTGAATCCTGGCTGGCCTTAGTGACTTTCTTAACCAATAGAATGCAGCAGAAGTGACTTTCTAGAAGGTCCAAGACTGGGTCAAAAGAAACCTTGCAGGTCTTTTTAGAACACTCGTTCTTGGAACCTGGTTGCCATGTTGTAAGGAAGCCCAAGCCACTTCAATGGAGAGGTCCACGTAGAGAGGATTCCAGGTCTCTGGATGACGGTAGTAGTTGAGCTCCTAGGTGACAGCCGTCTTAGAAGTGGACCCTCCAGCTCTGCTGAAGGCACATGGATTAGAGGCCAGCAGCCATTGTCACCAAACCCTGCCCAAATTGCAGGCTTTTGAACAAAATTACTAATTGTTTTTAAGTCACTATGTTTGGTGATGGCTTTTTAAAGCATACCAATAGATAACTGGAATGGTCCCCAAACAGCCAATGACAGTTGCTCACTGAATTTCTACAGAGACCAGGTTCCAGTCCCAGCTGTGCTGCCAGGTAGCTCTGTGGCTCTGAGCCAGCAGTTGTCCTCTTCAGGTAGTTCGGCATGATAGAAAGAGCTCATGCTTCAGGGCCAAAAAAATCTAAGTTCAAATTCTTGTTCTGAAACTTACACTATTTAGGGCAATCCATTTAGCCCTTTCCAGTCTTTGTCTTCTTATGTGGTAAGTGTGACGAATATTCTCTCTTGAAGTGTTATTATAAAAAGAATTGGCACATGGTAATGTTTAGTGAGTGGAATCCCCAGTTTCCTCATCTGTAAAGTGAAATGCTGGAGTGTTGGGAGCCTGCAGGGCCTCGTGGGAAGTGCTTGGACTCTGGAGTTGGGCAAATCTGGCTCCTAACTGAGGCTGCTGCTAGCCCATATGGCACCCTTGTCTGAAGAAGAGAAAGGCAGATGCAGCCTGATGGATGATGGCACCACAGACTATGCCCTGGTATAATTAGAAATGGGGGGTGTGGCCCCTTACCAGGTGCCCATTTTGGTAAGCAGAGCACAGATGGGATTTCAGCACCTAATATACCTCTCAGTTGAGTGCCTTTGGCCACTGGACCTGTACAGCTGTAATGAACTGCTTCTGTTCAGACCAGACTTACTTTGTAACTCAGTAACCAACTTTAAACAGGAATTGTATACTCTGGGTTTCCATATCTGAAGAATGGGTAGTGCAATACTTATGTATCCGGCAGAGCTGCTGTGAGAATTGAAGGAATAAGATGCCCAGCAGTAAGATGTCCAGCAGGGGCTCTGGCACAAAGTATAGCAAGTATTAGTTTATTTTCCCTTTCCACACGAAATAACACTGGAGACTTTTTAAAAAGAAATTAAATCTCCTGTCTATCCCGGGAGTAGATGAGGACAGAGAAGAGTTGGCAGCAACACATGCTGAAAGACTGGGGAAGGCAGTGGGAAGAAGTGGGTAGCAATGTACTAGAAGGGTCTATCAGTGGGTTTTGGAAAATTCCATATCTAATATTTATTGTATAGTTCCATGACCTGTGAATCTGAAACCTCAAAAGAGCTGATTGTTGTTGACATTGGCACCACTGCAATAGTCAGAGCTGGGCACTGGCTGGCTGAGCCAGATCAAGAATTCATGCACAAGTGGGGTCAGATGGTCAGCAAAGGTGAGTATCCTCCTCAGTGCCCCCATAGCACCCTGCACGTTTCTTTATTGTTGCCCCTTTCTAGTGTTAATTCTCTGTAGAATTGTCTTCCCACCACCCCAGACCATGAGTTCTTTTTTTTTTTTTTTCTGAGATGGAGCCTTGCTCTGTTGCTCAGGCTGGAGTGCAGTGGTACTACCTCAGCTTACTGCAACCTCCACCTCCCAGGTTCAAGTGATTCTCCTGTCTCAGCCTCCCAGATAGCTGGGATTATAGGTATGTACCACCACACCTGCCTGACTTTTGTATTTCTAGTAGAGACAGGGTTTCACCATGTTGGCCAGGCTGGTCTCAAACTCCTGACATCGTGATCCAACTGCCTTGGCCTCCCAAAGTGCTGGGATTACAGGCATGAGCCACCGTGCCTTGCCCACACTGCCTTTGAGGGCAGTGCCTTTGCCTGTTCATCCTAGAATCCCCAGCATATCGTGGGGCTCAATGAATGTTTTTTTTTTTTTCATGACTAAATGAACATAGGGACAGTAAAGGGAGCTAGCATTTATTAGACAACATAAGTACACACGGAGCATTACTAAAGTTTTCCATTGACTCTTGACAACATCCCTATTTGTGGGAAAGTGGAGAGGGAAATAATATTTTATTTGCTGAGCCTGATCTGTGTGTGAGGCATTCTTCTAGGGACTTTAAGTACATAATTTAATCCTTTAAACAAGTTTGTGGGATAGGTGTTATTATACCCATTTCAGAGATAGGGATAAGGAAGCACTGATTAAAAAAAAAAGAAAAAAGAAAAACTAAGCAAATTGCTCAGATAAGCATCACTTAAAAGTGGTATACTAAGGCAGGAATAGAAAACCAAACACCACATGTTCTCACTCATGTGTGGGAGCTGAACAATGAAAACACATGGACATAGGGAGAGGAACAACACACACTGGGCCTGTTGGGGAGGTGGGGGGAGGGAAAGCATCAGGAAAAATAGGTAATGCATGCTGGGCTTAATACTAGGTGATGGGTTGATAGGTGCAGCAAACCATCGTGGCACACGTTTACTTATGTAACAAACCTGCACATCCCGCGTATGTACCCTGGATCTTAAATTTTTTTTAAAGTGGTATAGTTGAGATTTGAATCTAGATCTATCTGTGAAGTTCTTTCCACTCTACCATACACCCTCTCTCAGGAAAAAGCCAGACACTGAGTGTTGCAGAGATGGGAGCACAATAACCTGTGTTCAAAGGTAGAACAAAACCAGGAGATTAGAGAAAAATGCAAGACATTTGTCAGTAAATATTTACTGAGCACCCACTTTGTACCAGGAAATATTCTAGTGTTCTAATCACATGACATATATCAATGAGTGAACTGGATGCAAATCCTGCCCTTGTTGAGCTTCTAATCTATTGAGTAGCATGATCAAAGGGCAAAGCCTTGCATTAGATCCAGGATATTTATTTAAATGTGCAAAGTTTCCCAAAGCAGAATTGGAGATCGCAGGGCACCAACATGCAGGGGAATGCTATTGGGATCCTGGATCAGTTAATGAGAACACCATCACTGTTGCTGTATCAAGGGGGAACCTTGGCTTCTGGAGTAACTCTGCTGTAGATGGGACAATAGCTCAGTGATTTGACATCTGCAGTACAAATAGCTGATACAAGATAGGGAGAGATTAACGCAGTACTGAGACATACGTATGCTAATATTACCCTGTTTACAGTTAGGATTGATCTTCTGAGATGGGAGCAGAGTGGAGTCTCCAAAATGGGATTAAGCAAATTTAACGAGTTAGGCAAATTATTTCATTGGAACCCTCCAGAACACAAGACCTCTCCACTGCTCAAGAGTAACAGTAACGGCCACAGTTTTCACCACACTGAGGAATCTGGACTGTTTGGACACCTACCATTCCTAACTTGAGTGACCCTAAGCTCCTTGGGATATGAGCGGTAGATTCTCTTTGAGGTGAAGTTGGGGATCTTTGCTTTAGAATCTAGAACAAGCAGGCCATCCAGAAGTATAATCAGTTCTTGATTATCTGCATGAATGTAGGTTATCTTTCTAGCCTCTCCTGGGCACCGGTAACCTAAAATAATGGAAAATCTAAAAACCATTTACATTTGGCCTTGGGATGCATTATATGATTTTTTCCAGCAGGTTTACTTTCATAATGATGTTTGACTTAGGATGAAATTAAAATTCGTAAGCTTTCCCTGAGCATACATCAGCTGGGGAGTGGGAGGAAGGAAATACAATGCAGTGGCTGAGAGATGCTGGGAGGAAGAGGCAGCTGACCCTGGCAGTGTAGCGGAAAATCCCTGTTGCTGATTGCACCCAGTTCAGAGAAAGGTAGGCCTTTCTCTTTGGGGCTTGGTGAGGTCAGTATTGGATCTCTTAGATTCAAATTCACCAAGATTTATTGATGTGTCAGACCCTGAGATAAGCACGTTAACATCTTTATTTCATTTAATCTGACCAATGGCCTCATAATGTAGGTATTATTATCCCCAAATTACAGAAGAGGAAATTGGGTCTCAGAGAAATGAAATGCTTCAAAGTTACATAGCTAGCAAATGATGGAGCCGAGATTTGACCCCGGGGTTTCCTTGTGAAAAGCCCACTGCACTTTCCACATCTGGCTGTCACTTGCGACAACAGCCTCCAGGCAACCAGTGGTCAGTGAACACGTCTGTGTGTCGGGCACGGCATCAGACACCAGAGACGTGGCAATGAAAAAGGCTTTGCTTTGGGATGTTGGGCAAGGCACCAAAGCTTTTCTCCCCTCTCAAATTCAGATAAAAGTAAGATAAATGCCATGAATTAATCACAGAGAATTTTAAACAAGTCCCTCGGTGGCTTCTATCCAGAGGTTGTAGCTGCTTTAGGAAAGGGAAGGAGAAAGTGGTGGAGCGGCTGACAAATTCAGGTGTGTCCTTGTGTCTTGTTGCAATTATTCAGGCAAGCACAGGTCCTGTAACCTCCCTACCCCAGGTGATTCAAACTGGCCCTGAGTCCAGTTTTCATTTATAGATTCCAGAATAGGCTATTTCTCTCCCTTCATCAAGGTGGCTGGGAAGACAGATGGAAGTGGTTGGACGAGGCTCTCTGGCCTTTCTCATAATGGCCAAACTGCTTTTCCTTCTGCCGTGGAATCTTTCCCACCAGCCCCACTGACTTCATTATTGTCCTTACAGCCCACAAAGTGGAGGGAGGGAGCCGACATTCCCCAGCCTAAGAATGGCTCACATCTCTCTCTAGGGCACCTTCTGCTTTCTGAAGAGAAACAAGTGGCAGTTTGGGTCTCTCTATGGAAGCCACTCTGTCTTGGATAAAATGTCCTGGGGCTGTGGAAGTCAACAGCAACAGTAGCATTTACAGTAACTGCCAAGCTTAATAGCATCTTGTGATGAAGTTTTACCGTAAACAGCCGTGAGGGCAGGGGGCTGTGGGGGGACGGGGCTACTCATCCTGGCAGGATTGAGTGCTTTGTCCCCATTCAGAAATAACATTTCTCGTGTGTGCTTCTTTACTAGCTCTTTAAATGGTTCCGTGTGTGAGAGTCCTGGGATTAATACCCATGTCATCTGCTGACTTTATTGTCCTCTCACGATTTTTTTTTTTTTTTTGAGAGGAGGGGGAAGAGGAGGAGAAATTTGCAAAGGCCTTTGATGGTGAGCAGTCCTGGCCACAGTGAATGCGAGAATGCTCTCCTTCCTCTGGGCATGAGAGATGCTGGAGGAATGAGGAGAGAAAGTCAGTGGCTGCTGGAGACAAAGCCAGCCCAGATCTCAATCCTGAGGGTTCAGGGACACATGGGACCCCAAAAGGCCTCATCTTCTGGACTGTTCCTCCAGCTGATGAATCATCTGGAAATGTCTGTGAAGCCCCGTCCTGCTGGGCATGGGGCTGGCATAGTGCCTCAGCTGCTGGGATAGGCAGAGGGATTTCAGGAAAGGAGATGAGGGCTGGGCCACAAGTGGCTAAGTGCCCAGGAGGGTTCTCAGGGCTGCCAGCTGCTGGCCACCATCTTCTCCCCAAGCCCTGCTGAGGAAGGGCCTCGCACACTACATGAGAGGTCGGGAAAGGCAGAGGGTAGACTTATCACTCAGTTTCCAACAAAGCAGCTTGCATTTGGATGGTGGCTGTGCTCTGTGGGTACCTGGTACCCTCTCCATCATCCCCGGCCCATCTTATTTATCTCACATTATCAGAGAGATAAAAGTGTTCCCTCTCCATTGTTAGGGGACCAGGCTAGGCAGGGATGGGGGTGGGAAGGTATAAGAGCAACTCACTCGGCTTTCTTGGCCTCCCCTCCACTACTATTTGTGCTGCTGGAGGCTGGGCAGTGCAGGTAAGCCTGGGTTTCTGTGAGTGCTAAGGGCTGCAGAAGCAGGCAGCAGGCACCATCTGACCTTCCCCGATCATACCTGAGAGCTTGCTGCAGGATCAAGGGCCAGAGTACAAGGTGGACTCTCAGGGCGGGACTCAGCTATAGAAGTAGTACAAGAGCCAAACAATGATCATGGTAATCATAGTAATAATAGAAGCAAACTTGGGTGTCCGAGGCATTGTTCTTCCTTGTCTGTTTCTTATTTTTGCTTCTTTTCAAACTCTTACTATGCTGGGAAGATGGGAAGCGTCTATCTTCATTATTTACACATGGAGAAACCAGGCTCAAGGTCATACTGTACATCCATAGTAGGGCCAATAAAGTAATAATAATCATGACGGATATCATCGTATTGAGTGTTGACTCTGTGTTGTTATTTAATTTTATCTTTACTACAGTCCCATAGCAATGGCACAATTATCTTCCCATTTGACAGAGAAGGATCCTTGGGCATGGAGGAAAATCAATCTTCCCACGAGCCCAGCTCATGTCTTAACCACCAGGCAACACTGCCCTGCAAACCAATGGGCAGGATTTCTGCCTTCCACGCTAATTTGTGGTGGTCACTAGAGTCAGAATGACTCATCCTCCTCTCCTCTAAGACAACAGGGTACACAGGGACAAAAAGAGTAAGACAGGTGTACTAGTCTGTTCTGGCTATCATAATAGAATACTACAGACTGGGTGGCTTAAACAACAGAAATTAATTTTCTCATAGTCTGGAAGTTGGAAGTCCAAGATCAAGGTGCTGGCAAGGTTGGTTTCTGGTGGGGCCTCTCTTGTTGGCTTACAGATGGTTGCTGTCTCAGTCTGTTTTGGGTACTATAACAAAATACCTTATACTAGGTACTTTATAAACAATAGAAATTTATTGCTCCCGGTTTTGGAGTCTGAGAAATTGAAGGTCAAGGCACCAGCAGGTTTAGCATCTGGTGAAGACTAGTTTTCTGCTTCAAAGATGACATCTTCTTGCAGTGTCCTCACATTGCGGAAGGGGGCAAGGGAGCTCACTTGAGCTTCTTTATAAAGGCACTAATTCCATTCATGATGGTGGAGCCCTCAAAGCTTAACCTCTTCCTAAAGCCTCTGTCACAGGCTGGTGTGCAATGGTGCAATCATAGCTCACTGCAGCCTAGAACTCCTGGGCTCAAGTGATCCTCCTGCCATAGCCTTTCAGAGTACCTGGGGCTTCAGATACTCTACCAGGCCTAATTAATTTTCTAAAATTTTTTTGTGGAGATGGAGTCTCACTTTGTTGCCCAGGCTGGTCTCGAACTCCTGGTTTCAAGTGATCCTCCATTGGCCTCCCAAACTGTTGGGGTTGCAGGTGTGAGCCACTTTGCCTGGCCAAGGCTCCTCTTCTTAATATCACTACAATGGGGCTTCGTTTTCAATATGAATTTTGGAGGAACACAAACATTCAGTCCATAGCATTTCACCCATGACTCCCTAAAATTTTCATTTCACAGACAAAATACATTTATATAACCCCAATAGTCCTAAAAGTCTTAATGCTAGTTAAATCTTAACTTAGTTCCAGCATCAACTAAAGAGTCGAAACTCCAAAGTTTCATCTAAATATCACCAAAATCAGATATGGATGAGAATCAAGGCAGGATTCATTCTGAGTAAATTTCTCTCTAGTTATGATCCTGAAAAATTAAACAGGTAATAATGTGCTTCCAAAATAAAATGGTGGGACAGGCACAGGGTGGACGTTTCCATTTCAAAAGGAAGAAATAGAAATCAGGAAAGGGTAACAGGTCCCAGGTATGTCCAAAACCTGACAGGGCAAACAACATTTAATCTTAAGGCACTAGAACAATCTTTTTTGATTGATGTTCTGCCTTTCAGACACATGGGGTAGGGGTTTGGTCCCCAAGGATTGGAGTGGCCCTATTCTCATGGTTGTGTTTGGTTGGTGCAGCCCAGGCCACAGCTCTCTTGGTTTGAAGTCATGTGCCTGCATCTCTCCCAAGCTGGGGATGTCTGCTGGTGGCTACACTGTTCTGGGGTCTTAGGGGCAGCATTGCTCCCATGGTTGTACTAGTTATTGCCATAGTGGAGGCTCTCTGTGGAGATCACATCCCTGTGATGGTTTTCTGCCTGAGCCCTGAGGCTTTCTGGAACATCCTTGGAAATCTAGGTGGAAGTAATCATGTCCCCACAGTTTGTGTACTCTACACACCCATGAATACGGTACTGCACAGATGCCACCAAGTTTTACCAACTGTGCTCTTCAGTGGGTTGGGTTTGCTTGAGCCACATCTTGGGTAGCTGAGGAATGCTGTGCAAATATGCAGGGAGCAGAGACTTGAGGCAGGGCAGGGCAGCAAGCACAGAGTTCCCTCAGGTGCCCAAGGAACTTCTTTTGATATTGTTCTTTCCCCCAGGACTTGGTACTCTGAGCCAGTGTCAGGACAGGCAGCCTTGCTGATCTCTGAAGTGCCTTCAGGGTCATTCTTCCATTGTCCTGATAAACAGCACCTGGCTTCTAACGACCTGTACTAATCTCCTTATCAAACATTCACTTGGCCACACACTTAGTGTTCTCTATCAAACACACTTTTTCATTCTTTACATGAGAAGTTTCCGAATCTTTAAGGTCTGCTTCTCTTTTCATTATAAACGTCATTTTTAATTCATTAGTCTCTTCTCACATTCTACTATAAGCATTCAAGAGAAGCCATACTGCCTCCTCAGTACTTTGCTTAGAGATTTTTTTTCACCAAATATCCAATTTCTTGATTCATAAATTCTACCTCTCATAAAACATTAGGAGATGAACACAATTCAGCCAAGTTCTTTGCCGCTTTATAACAAGGGTTGTCCATCCTTCAGTTGTTTCCAATAATATGTTCCTCATTTCCATCTAAGACCTCATTGGAATAGCTTTTACCATCCATGTTTCTACCAACATTTTGTTCACTACCACTTAGGTAATCTCTGAGAAGATTAAGTCTTGCTCTCCAGCTCTTCAGCTCTCCTCTTTTTCTGAGCTTTCACCAGAATTTCCCTTAAGGTTTCTTTCATGGCAATGTACCTCAAAACTCTTTCAGCCTCAACCCATGACCCAGTTCCAAAGCTGCTTCCACATTTTTAGGTATCTGTTATAGCAACACCCCACTCTTGGTACCAATTTCTGTCTTAGTCCATTTGGACAGTTATAACAAAATACCTTAGGCTGCATAATTTATAAACAATAAAAAATTATTGCTCACAGTTTTGGAGGCTGGGGAGTCAAAGATCAAGGCACCAGCATATTTGGTCTCTGGTGAGGAATTACCCTTTGTCTCAAAGAGAGCACATTCTTATTATTCTCATATGGCAGAAGTGGAGCAAGGGAGCTTCCTAAGCGTCTTTTTAAGGGAACTAGTCCCATTTATGATGGTGGATCCCTAATGACTTAATCAACTCCCAAAACTCCACCTCTTTATACTTCCCACAACATCAGGGATTAGGTTTCAACATGAATTTTGGAGGAACACAAACATTCAGACCATACTGCCTCTTTCTCATTGTGTCATCTCATGGCCTTTCCTCTGTTCATGGAAGCACACATCCCTGGTATCTCTTCTTCTTATAAGGATACCAGTTCTGTTGGATTAAAGATGTACCCTTATGACTTCATTTAACCTTACTTACCCACTTAAAGGTCCTATGTCCAAATACATTCACATTGATAGTCAAGGCTTCAACACATGAATTTTGGGGAAACACAATTCAGTCTATAACAGTAGAGATCTAGGTGGGTGAAGATTTGATTCCCAGGAGTAGTTGCACATGCAAACAGGAAAGAAGGACACCCTCCAAAAAAGGTGGAACCAAGCATCCATTTCCAAAGGAAACAGACATCAGGGTATCATAGGGCCAGGTCTTCAACAAACCTAGTTCCTCCAGGGAGCTGGGGCCAGAGCAACGGTTGTGCAGAGTCCCATTCAAAGAGGGCAGTGTGAGCTCCACATTTCATTCTCTATTTCTCTTGCCCTATTTGGTGTCTGTGATTGATGCCAGGGCTCACCTGGGGCCCTTGACAGCTCAATCCTGGCAGAATAAATACACAGCAGAGAGCTTCGAAGAGGTGTGTGTGTCCCTTGGCATTGGCTAAAGCCCAATGCAGGCACTTATACCTCCCACCAATGACCAGAACTTTCCTTTGGGAAAGAGCGGTGGAATAGGGCTGGAGGGGGAAGCAGCATAAAGCTATGTGCAGTCCCTTCTGAGATACTTTTTGACCCTTTTGGTTAAGGGCACAAAAATGAAGGGGAGCTTGAGCTTTCACCTTGTGTGTTTTCCCATGGACATTCTTCTAGGTAAGGTGGGGATGATGTGTCTCACATGAGAAGGAGCCTCCTCTCCAGCAGGGCTTTACATCCTTGACCTGTTGCTTTCTTCAGGGGTTCTGGACACATCTCTGTGAAAGGGAAGAGGTCGGCCCACACTCCAGCCACTGGCTGGGGGCCCAGAAAGGACAGAACGTCATCAGCTTGGGTTGTATGTTTCTACTCCAGAGCTGCCCTGTCTGAGCTCCAGCCCTAGAGCCCAGCAACCTGCAGAACATCCAGACCCCTCCCTCCCACCCCCTTCTCCCTTCACATCTCTTCAGCTTTCTGCCTTCTTCTTCCTCCCACCCAGGAGCGGGAGGCACAAAGCCCAAATAAAGGTGGCTTTTCTTTGGGGTGACTGACTGGGCCAGGAAAGAGGTCAAAGCTGCAGGCAGAAGGGAGGTTTGGGGATTATATGTGAATTTCAAATACCCATGTTCTTGCCTGAGGCTAAGTGAGGCAGGTTTGTTCCTGCTTTTGCATTTACCATGGTGACAAACCTTTCCCCGGGACAATTACTTACCCCCGTCTGCATGGCTGGAGGAAAAGTTGTCTGAAGAGAAAGCTGTGACTGCTAGACTCAGAAAATTCCCTGTTGGTTGGTTTTAATCTATAGTAGAAAACCTCCACATTATTCTGCCATCCTGGGATGTGACGGGTATTAATAACCCTATTAGCTGCAATCCCATCCGGTGCTATTTACACAGGCCGCGCCTGAGTCGCAGCAGCCACTCGGCTGCAAGAGACTCTGGCTTCTCTGGCTTCTGTTTTTCTCCTTTGAGCCCAGAGTGTTGACAAATTAGGTTTTCGGAAGGAGATTCCCCATCCCCACGTGCCAACATTGCATATGGACCCATGCCAAATAGCTCCCGTGGTTGTAAGGTGATTTCATAACTTTCAGGAAGGCTTCCCTGCCCTTTCTCCTGCTGCTTCTTCTGCCCAAAGAACTTCTCCCTCCCCACTCTCTCTTTCCCTGCACCAAGAGTGAGTTCAAAGTCACCTCTTCCTTGAAACCTCCCCTGAGACCCTTAGCTAAAAGTAAACTTCTCCCCTGAACACTGACAGCACTTTATCTGTAGCTCAGTGATGACACCCTGATGGTTAATTTCATGTCAACTTGACTGGGTGAAGGCATGACCAGGCAGCGGGTAAAGGATGATTTTCAGGTGTGTCTGTGAGGGTGTCTCTGGAAGAGATTGACATTTAAATTGGTAGGATGAATAAAGGCAGGGGAATGGCGAATTCATACTCTCTTCTTTACCTGGAACACTCATCTTCTCCTGCCCTCAGTCATTGGAACCTCTGGTTCTCAGGCCTTTGGACTCCAGGACTTACACCAGTGGCCTGCCCTGGTTCTCGGGCCTTCAGATTCAAACTGAATTTCACCACCAGCTTTCCTGGTTCTCCGCCTTGCAGACAGCAGATTGTGGGACTCTTTGGCTTCCATAATTATGTGAGCCAATTCCTATAAGAAATTTCCCCTTAAATCCATCTATCTATCTATCTATCTATCTATCTATCTATCTATCTATCTATCTATCTATCTATCTATCTCTCCATCCATCCTATTCGTTCTGTTTCTCTGGAGAACCTTGACTGCTGTAGATACTAACCACTTTCTGGTCAGTATTCCACATAGTTGTCTTACCTGTCTTCCCAGGTGGTAAGAGGAGCTTTGAAGGCATTTCACCTGCCTGGCATCTGCACCCTGTTTTGCCCATAGAAGGTGGTTGGTCCATGCCTACTGGTGAAGGAACCTGAGCAATGCAGCAGGGAATCAACCCAGAATAGGTGCAAAGTTTGCTCAGCCCTGTGATGGCCCTGGTGAGCTTGGGGAGTGTGACTGAGTGGGGACTCATTCAACATGATGCTTTATATGACTGTGCCACTGGTTTTGAACATAGAAACAGGAATAGAAAGTGAAGGGTAGGGCTGGCCAGGGCTGGAGATAGACACAGAAAGAGCTTTCAAAGGAGGAGGCTATAAAAGAATCTAGAGTATTAACAAACATGGGGCTGGGAAGGTGCAGTATGGATTTCAGGCCAATTGAGCAGGCCAAGGTAAACTAGGAAGAGACATTTAGACTTCCTAAATGGATGAGAGACAGAGAGATGAGGGGAATGGATAGCTCTGATTGTAAAGGGGTTTACACTAGCCCACATGGTGCCTTTGTAGGAATTAGAAAATAGAATCCTTTACTCAGTGGGACACAGCTCTAGGTCAGGTGGTACAGCACAGTGCAGGCTGGATTTTAACCCCTTCACTCTCCTTTACTGGTTACCCATTATTAGTTAGCTATTGCCACAAAACGCTGCGTAACAGACTGCCCCAAAAGTCACTGGCATAAAACAGAAGCCTTCTATTCTTTTTTTTTTTTTTCCTGAAACAGAGCCTCACTCTGTCACCCAGGCTGGAGTGCAGTGGCACAATCTCTGCTCACTGCAACCTCTGCCTCCCAGGTTCAAGCGATTCTCCTGCCTCAGCCTCTCGAGTAACTGAAATTACAGGCATGCGCCAACACACCTGGCTAATTTTTGTATTTGTAGTACAGACAGAGTTTCACCATGGTGGCCAGGCTTATCTTGAACTCCTGACCTCAGGTGATCCGCCTGCCTCGGCCTCCCAAAGTGCTAGGATTTCAGGCGTGAGCCACCATGCCCAGCAAAACCACCTGTTCTTGCTGATCTGATGGCTAGTTGAGGGTTCGCTGAGCTCATCTGGTAGTTCTGCTGATTGCACGTGGCTCATTGGCATGGCTGGGGTAGTTGGGGGTTTGGTGATTTAGGCAAGACTCAGCTGGGGCAGTTCACCTCTGTTCCATGTTTCTCATCTCCTTTCTGTGGACTAGTCCTATGGGACAAGTCTGTGCCTATTCTATTCAAGACAATGGCTGAGGTGCAGAGAGCAAGCCCAGGTGCTTTTGGAGCCTGTAGACGTTATGTTGGCTAACATCCCGCTGGCCGGAGCATACCACATGGCCAAACACAAAGTCAGTGAGCAGGGAAATAGAATTTGCCTCTTTGGTGAGAAGAACTGCAGAGTCACAGGTGAAGAGGTGAAGAATCGGGGCTGTTAGTGCATGAAGGCGCCTGTGTAGAGGCCACAGCATGACCATATGTTGCAGCCCTGTCTGGCATAGAGGTTCTTTCTGAGCCCTGACTTCCTGACCCAATCTGAACCTTTGCATTCCATCCTGTGTCTGCCTCAAACCTGCAGCCTTCACCACTTACAATGTGAGCGTCCTTCTGTCTTTCTGCTTTTGATTTTTGCCTCTTCAGGCTGGTTTTCTGCCCTTATCCCCTGGCAGATCATCCTCTGACCACTTTAGGGTGCAGCTGCACCTCTCTGAATCCCGCCTCTACCAGCATTTCCCCCACCCAGCTAAAGTGATGCCAGGACATGATGTGGTACAAAGGTATGTGTAGGAGAGGCAGGAACTGGAAAATGAGGAAAAACAAGGAGTTGAGAGAAGAAAGTACTTTTTAGCATACATAGATTTGAAGATTTAGTGCATTCTTCTAGTCTGATGCAAGCAGATATTTGAGCTACCTTGGAAAGGTCACTTTTCTAAGTCCATCTCCAAAATACCCATTGGCCATGCATTTCAGAAGTTCATACATGTGATGTCTGAAAGTTCTCCCTAATACCTCACTCCAAGGCCCACTGTCTTTGAAATCTATTCTAATTTTGCTCAGCATTATTGCTGTTTTTGTTGGCCAGGTGCTTTTTTATGTTTAAACCAGCCAATTTTTATTTTATCCTAAGAAGACATGCACTCGCCAAGTGTGTGTGATACCCCCATTGAGGAAAGAAATGGAGACCCATTCTTCCTGCAAATGCTTCTATTGTGAAGCAAAGGATCCAAACATTTAATCCTTGATGCCTGGACCCCACTTTAATGTAGACCCTTATTTTGTGCACTTACCTTCTCTCAATACACACAATTCCTTCTTGATGGAAACACTTGTATGTTTTCTCAGTGGACACTTTGGGGAATCAGGCCCTTCATGCTGCGTTTTGGGTTATTACGCTGTCACATTTTACCACTTTGCAGAAAGAACATATTAAGCAAAATAGAGTACTCAGGAGCGGGGATTGCTATTGTTAGAGAAACAATACTTGGGAAATAATTCCCCCCAATTTTGTCTTCATCTTTTCTCTGCTGTGCAAAGAGAGGAACAATTTATTAACAGGAGGCAGACAATGTTACTACTGCTTATAGGCAATGGAGGTTTATGGAGTCCACGATATATGTTGTTTCAGTGGCTTAGAAAGCAAGAGACTTTGGGAGCTGCAAGAAAAACAAAAAAAGAATTCTCAGTGGGGAGGGTTGCTAAGGAAAAAAAGCCTCATTTGAATTTCACAAAGCTTTTGAAAACTGTGGCGGTGGTGCCCTCCTGTTTGTATTGCAGACCTTTATTGTTTCAAATGTGTTCAGCTGGTGGAAGAAGGAGGTTTTTTTTTTTGTTTGTTTTGTTTTGTTTTTTTTTTTTTTTTTTTTTTTTTGAGTGAGGGAAGGGGGCAGCCTCCGGCTTCTTCCTGCCTCCACCCCTTGCCCATAGCTGGGCTGACCTGTGCCCCGAGCAATGTTTATAGCAAATATCCTAGAGTCCACTGCCTTCACTGCTGCCCTCGATCTTCACTGCCTTGGACAGTCTGGCTCCTGACTTTGGTTTTGCCTTCTTTCCAACTCCAGTCTTGTCCTTGGACTTAGTGCTAGATTTTGGTTTTTTTGTTCTGTCAGTCACCACTGTTTCCGGAAGGTGGATTATGCCCATACCTCTGGCTCATCATGCTTTGGGCTACTCAGGAGCAGCCTAACCTAACAACTGTAAGTCCGGGACTGCTTCTTGGCTGTAGCTCCTGTGACCACCCTTTGGCATAGGGCTAATTTGTCCCAGCCCTTTTATGGGGGATGACAAATGCTTGGTCCACATGTGGAGGGGAGGTGACTTCAGAGGGACCCAGTAAGTCAGGAGAGACTTGTCTCTTAGACTGTAGAAAACAGTTGAGTTGAAAGTGAACTAAGCTACAGGTATGAATTTTAAGAGAAAATATGGATTCTCAAAACTGCATAAGGTTTTCTAAGACATGCACTGCCTTCCATGGGCAGTGGAGCCATCTCATTAAAGTTAAACAAGCACGTGGAAGGCATTTTGATGCTAACTTTGGTCAAGCTGGAGACGTTGGGCTGGGAGAGGTCAGAAACAGGTGCACCTGGGGTCTGCCTGTAGTTTGAGGCTCAAAATGCAGCCCAGTATAATGCAGCTCCGCCAAGCAGAAGTGTAGGCAGAAATCTTACCCAGCGCCATAGGAGGGGCTTGTGTGACTCTATTAATGAAGCAAAAGATATTGGAATCCAATTGTTGATGGATCATCACGCGCCGGGAAAACTCTCAGCTGCATTGACTGGGTAAGCAGGGGGTATTGTTTTGAACTTCTGGAGTTAATGAACTATGGCCTGAAATTTACAACCTGGCCGTGAGTGTTAACGGATTTAACTCTGGAGCACAACTCTGGGGAGCTGGCACACTCCTCTGGGGGCCAGATCCCTCCAGGGGTTTGGCTTCTGTATTCCCCCATGTGTCTGTAGCCCATTAAAGGTAGCCCAAGAGGCCTCTGCTTCACAGGGCCCCTTAGTGCTTGTCGGTAAGAGACATTTTCTTCTTAACCCTGTTGCGACTATAGCAGCACCGGGCAGAAAATGAAAAAGGTAAACTATAACTATAGTCCTACTTGTTTTTGTTGCCTTGAAAGAATTTAGAAAATCATTTCGTTCTTGTGGAGGTCGGGTGGGGAGGCCTCTCTCAAGACTCTAATTTAGGACACATCACTTAAATTTTTTTCCATCTGGACACATTCATTGAATGGGTTCAGTCCACAAAGAGGTTTTGAGTTCTATGAGGGGGAAAAAGAAATGAGAACTTACTAACGTTGTGCCCTAATCTTTTTTGGGAACCGGTTATGTATACAGATATCCAAATTGCGCCTGTTCTAAAACAAAAAACAAAAAAACAAACAAACAAACAAAAAAAACCTCACAATATAAAATGAGAGACCAGGGCTGGTGGCGGGCGGATTTCTACACATAAAAACACGATATGTAAGTAGCAATCAATAAGTATGTTACTGTATGTAAATAGTATAACAATACTTCATTTGAAGAGTCATAGTAAAGACTTTGGCTTCTGTTATGGGTGAAATTAGAAGAGTTATATTTTGATTCCTATCTTTTCTTTTTCTCTTTGTTTCCATTTGTTTTTACTGCTTAACTTCAAGAGCAGTCAATAGTTGCTGCTTCCACTTCTTAATTTGCCATTGGTCTTGGCTCACTTCCTACTTTGCTACTAAATTTGCTCTTTTGAAAGTGACCAGTGCCCTTTTGTTTGCCCAATCCATTGGTCTTACCAGGGCCTCAACCCGCCGCGTTTCTTGGTACTGCTGTCTCATATGTCTTAAAGTTTTCTTTCCCTGGATTTACTTTTTATTTATTTATTTATTTATTTTGAGACAGGGTCTTTCGCTATTGCCCAGGCTACAATGCAGTGGTATGATCACAGCTTACTGCAGCCTCAACCTCCCAGGTTCAAGCAATCCTCCTACCTCAGCCTCCTGAGTAGCTAGGACTACAGGCACGTGCCACCATGCCCAGCTAAATTTTTAAAAATCTTTTTGCAAGACAGAATCTCACTGTGTTGCCCAAGCTGGTCTCAAACTCCTGGGTTCCAGTGACCCTTCCACCTCAGCCTCCCAAAGTGCTGGGATTACAGGCATGAGTCACCATGCCTGGCTTTCCCTGGATTTTTATAATAAAACACTATCTTTGGTCTTCCCCAGGCTTGCTATCTGGGCATTTCTTGGCCTCATTTGTTGATTCTTCCTCTACTTGTATCATAACTATTGATACTGAGAAAAAATTCTGACATCAGTTTCTCTTTGCAGTCTGGCTTCTTCCTCTACATCCTGTTTGGTCACTTTTAAAGCTTCAAGCAGCATGTCTAAGAACATGACTGCTGATTCTGTATTTGACCTTTCTCCCAGGCTCTAGGTTTATTAATTTGACAAACATTTATTGAACACCTAGAGGAAGTGCCAGGCATCTTTCCTGGTGCTGGTAATAGACCCAGTGAACAAAACACACACACTTCCTTCCATAGGGAAATTTGCAGCCTAGTGGGAGATAATATAATAAGCAAAATAACTTGTAACTAACACTTGCAGAGTGCTTACTTTATAGCAAGCATTATTCTAGGTTATATACGTATACCAACTCATTTAATTGTCAGACAACCCCACTTTAAACATGAGGAAGCCGAGGCCCAGAAAGGAGAAGTTACACAGCGTCACACAGTTAGGGATCGTGGAGTTGAGACCCAGCCTAGGTTGTCTGGCTCTAGAGGTTGTGCTCTTGATCTGTAAGAGTGTCATCTCCATAGAGCATTTTAGATGGCACTAAGTGCTATTCAGAAAAAAACAAAGTAGGGGAGATGATGGAGTACAGGTGAGTGTGTGAGGCTGCAATTTTGGATAGGCTGGCAGGCAAGGTGACATTTGAGACGAAGAAAGCAAGGCAGATCCTTGAGGACTCTGGGAAGGGGGGAATGAGAGAAAGACTGTTAGGTGAGCACATGCCTAACTTTTCCCAAAAAGGGTGGTGGAAGGAGTCGGGGAGGGGTGGGTATTAGAATTCAGGGTCTGGGGGAAACCTGTGGACCAAGTCAGTTAGGACCTTGGAGACCGTAGCAAAGATTTTTGGCTTCTAGTAAGTGAAATGAGAAGGTGAGTTATATTTGGACAAGATCAGTCTGGGTGCTGCTTTGAAAATGGACTGGAAGGGTTCTGAGTGTGAAGAGGCAGGGCCCACCAGGAAGCCACTGCAATGATGCAGGTGTCTTTGAACTGGGTGTCAGCAGTACAAGGCAGAGGTGGTTGGATTTTTGGTCTATTTCAAAGGTAGAGCCAAATAATTTCCCGATAGATTGGATTTGGGGTATGAGAGAACGAGGAATTCAAGATGATTTTAAGTTTCTTGGTGTAAGTAACTGGAAGTTGCCTGAAATGGGAAAGATTACAGGAGGAAAAGATTTAGGATAGTAACATAAACAGCTTTGTTTTGGACATGTTTGAGGTGTCTATCAGATATAAAAATGGAGGCAATAAGTAGGTATTTGGATATACAAGTCTGGAATTCAGGGAAGAGTCCTGCCCTAGAAATATAAGTTATTTTCAACACACATGCACATAAATGTTCTATAGAAACCTAGAAGAATATTCCAATTCTTCTTCCTCCTCCTCCTCGTCTTCCTCAACATTTGACTGTTTATTGTACATCAGGCTCTGTCTCAAGTTTTTTTTCATGCTTCAGTTTGTTTAATCCTGACACTAACCCTGCTATGGAGGGACTGTTGTTATTCCACAGATAAGGACACTGAGGCATACCTACTCTTGTCTACCATCAGACCTCCAGAAAGAAAGCGAGGTAGCTCACAATAAAATACATGGATAAAAGATTCGTAAAGCTATTCATACAAGGATTTATTTATTTAGGGTCAAATAATAAAGAAGGAGTATAATTGTACCAGAATATTTAAACTAAGTATAACAAATCTTTTACAGAAAAAAACATAGCCTTGAGCTTCTTGGCAGCAGAAATAAAAAGGCAAACAGCATGAACATCAGTTCATCAGGAGGGATGAATTTTTCTTAAGTGCTTAGTTATTTAGTTTTTAAAATAACCTCTCCCGGGGGAGTAAAGTATATTCTTGGAGGGATTCTTAGGAGGCAAAATAAGTTATAGAAAAGATTGAAATTGGTTAGATTAATCTCTTTTTTTGTTCACCATGTTAGTCAGTAGTCACTTATTAAGCAATTATATATGCAAGCCTATATATAACTGTGCTAATATTGTGAGAAATCCAAAGATGTATTAAACATGGTATTGGCCTTCAAGTATCACAGGACATAATTTAAAGACAAAGTGTAGGTACCAAAAATACCAACAATGAAGCAGCCACATGAAAAATGGACTAAGGCAGGTTGTCACAGAAATAATTCGATTCTGGGGCTTATGAGACCTGAGTTTTAGAGCCAGACTTCCAGCTTCAAATTCAGGCACCACCCCTTACTAGTGCTGTTTCTCTAGGTAAGTTAATTCACCTCTCTGTGCCCAGTTTCTTTTTCTAAAAAAATAAGGATAATATTAATAGACCCTACTTCAAAGGGTTGTAGAATTAAATGGGTTAATAATATCTATAAAGTGCTTATTGCCATGCATGGCACATAGTAAGCACCATAGAAGTATTTGCTATGGTTATTTTATTTTATTTTTGGGACAGGGTCTGGCTCCGTCGCCCAGGCTGGAGTGCAGTGGCAAAATCTCAGCTCACTGCAACCTCCTCCTGCCCGTCTCAAGCGATTCCCTAACCTCAGCCTCCCAAGAGCTGGGGCCACAGGTACATGTCACCATGCCCTGCTAATTCTTATATTTTTTGTACAGACAGCATTTTGCCATGTTATCCAGGCTAGTCCCAAACTCCTGGGTTCAAGCGGTCTACCCGCTTCGGTCTCCCAAAGTGCTGGGATTACAGGCATGAGCCACCTGGCCTGCTGTGGTTATTTGAAATTGCAGGGACAAATATAGGTTAAGAAAGTACTTCTGTCACTCATCAGAGAAGAGAGAGATCCGTTCACTGTGAGTTGTTCAGAAAAGCTTCGTGGCAGTAGAAAGATTTGAATTAGCTCCAGAGGCTAAGTGTAGATAGGACATCCTCCTGGCCCTTATGACTGGTTTGATATCACCAAAGTTTTCCCCTGTATCACCAAAGTGATAGTCACCCAACTTTTCTAGCTGGGTCTTCTGGTAGCAGCTTCTGGAAGGTGATAGGGTATTGAAGTGATCTTGTTAAATGCAGCTAAGTAAGGTAGGCACCATATTAGATCAGAATCATTTTGCAGGAGGTTAGTGGCATCTGAAGGAAACCCAAACCAGCTCCAATCCCCTCCTTTTCATGCCTAAACTATAGACAATGGAAGAATTCACATTGAGACTCACTGTGTACAGACAGCAGCTATCCAGAGCTCTTAAGTCCCAGTCCCAGTACTTCCAGGCCTTAAATGCAAGAGGGTCCCCATCATTCCATTGCAAAGGGCTTCGGCCTCGGGACGACCAGAAGCCACAGACATATCCATCAAAATGGCACAGCGATGGTCAAAGTCTAACCAGTTATTTCATTTAAAGTCAGAGAAGACTATATCATAAAGCAGGACCTTAAACGGACAAAGAACGGGAGAAGGGAATGCTAAGCTCAGGGTGGGCATGAAGCAGAGGATGAGGACAAAAGCCAGGGTAAGGAGGTAGGAGGGAGAAGGAGGTTATCAGGGAAAGTGGGCCTAGAAGAGCATTAGAGCATTTTCTGGAGTCTCAAACATTGCTGAGAGAGTAATTTGTGTCCTTTGTCATAAAATGAACCTGAAAAATTGTATAAAGAGGGCCTGGAAATATGGTGCCTTTGATGAGGGCCATCTGGTAAGATGCCAGCTCACTTTATCCCATGCCCTGACCCTCACAGGACACAGGCCCTGTTGTGGTGGTGTACACTGCACTTAGAGGTGCCCTGCTCGGCTCTGATTCTCTGGAGCAGGAATCCTGTATGTGGCTCATTGAAGACAGCTGCTCAGGCAGGTCCAGAAAATGGAAAACATATGGATAGCAGTGACAGACGGAGATGCTTTCCGGAACAGAGGACCTTCTGGAGCCTTTAGCTGCAGCTGCAAGCACAATTAGGGGCTAACATGACCTTGCAAATAAGTGCTGAGGACATATCAGACCTCCAAAGAGCCAGGTCACCCTAACCCTGGAGGAATGACAAAAAGGAGCCAAGAAAAGGCAAATGGGATTTTTTCAACTATTTTTCCTGGGATAACTTCACCTTCTAGGAAACGTTTCCCCTTTCTTCCTTGTCCCTCTTAGGTGGATGTTGTAAACTTGTGTTTGGGGCAGGGAAATGAGGATTATGATCAGATCTAGCCTGGTAGGTTTTGCAAGAGACAGTTTTGCAAGATGGGCCTGCCCCTACTTCCCACTCAATTTAAGATGGTCCAAGCAGGGTGGAGCAGAGCTGAGGTTTGCACATCAATAGAAAGACCAGGTCAGGGTATTCTGTGGTCTAGAGTAGATTCGAACTCCCAATTTCAGAGTTCAGAGGGGGGAAACTTATAAATCAAACACCCTGAAGAAGAGATAAGCATCAGAATTAGTGAGACAGAAAGCCCAAAGGTCTAGGTAAGAATTATAGCATGGCATGGAGCCAAGGTCAGGAGCCAGATTAAGGCAGAACCAGGATGGTGTCCATCCTGGATTCTTGTTAGGAATAATGAAGGGGGTGCCTCTGTCTGACTTCATCCCTGGAAATTGGAAAGTGGGTGTGGATGGGCTTAAAGGCATAGTGATGGGGTGGTTGTTGATACCAGCTTAAAATGTACACACAATGCTTTGGATGGATCATGTCTGGCCACTAAGAATCAAGGCTGTGGAAGTCTGGCCAGCTCCCCTCCCACCCTCCACTGTGCTGAGAGTCAATACCAGTTTTAATTTTATTCATGGTGCTTGTACTTGTTCTGTGCTGCAGCTCCTCAATGAATACTAATGGAACTCCAGATTGTTTTAAGTGAAGATCTGAGCAAGACACCTCCTTTCATCTTGTCAAGAGCTGTCATTTCCAACAGAGGTTTTTGGAGTTTCCTTTCTAACAGATTCAATGCAAACTCCTCTCTACACAGGGCTGCATATGTATTGCTGGAACTGGGCAATTGCAAAGCAGTCCTCATGGAAAAGAAATCATCCTTGGCCTCCTGCCCCCACCATGGTCACTGTCAGCAGATAACTCTCCTGTAGGAGGACAGAAGGAATGGAGAAGGAGGCCAGCAGGGAGGCAGTTCAGAGGTCACCTCTTAGAATGCGGTGGAAGCTGAGTCTCTCTTTCATTTGCAAGGTTGTTTTGATCATTTGAAATATCATTTCCATGATTTTTATAGCCATGAGGCCTTTAGGGTTTAGAAGAATGCCTTCCTGGCCATTTGAACTGCTTTCTTAATTCTCATCTTTCCTTGTTCCAGTCCACTTTGCCTACAGTTGCTATATAATTATTTTTTTAATCATGATCTCCCCTACTCAAAACTCCTCAGTGGTTATGGCAGTTGATTGGCCTTCTCTGACTGACCCTCTAGTCCCCGTTCTACCCCACTGTCCTCATCATTCCAATCTCTCTCACACATTGCTTCTGCCTGCCCCTACCTCACCCAGTGGCAGGGGCTGAAGGCCAGCTTCTTGTATGCTCTTGATGGTGTGGGCTTTAAACCAACGAGAGGCACACTTGCAGCTAATGGATTTGCTTTTCCACCAATGAGCACAGTCTGGATTGGTCCTTTTACATAAGTTCAGAGGGCCTGGGTCATCATCAAACTACTGCCTTTCTACCCCTACTTCAGCCTTCATTGTCCTTAACTTCATTGTCCTAACCCCCAAATCATTTGGAAAGACTGCAGCCTAAAGTAAATTAAGCTTTTTCTGATTGGCATAGATCATCCAGCTCAAAATCTACTTCTAATGTTGTGGGAGGTAGTGGAGCATGATACTTAAGAGCTGGCGACAAATGGTGCCATCCTAGTGCTCAGATTTCATTGTCATCTTGGGCTACTTATTTAATCCAAGTTCCATCTTCTCATTGACAAAATTAAAATGATCATATTACCTACTACATAAGTTTGTGCTGATTAACTGAGATAATAGATATGAAGTCTTACCATGGAGTGGGGCACAAGCGTGGCAATTATATATAATTCAGTATTCAGTGAATGTTAGCTATTGTTACACTATGTCTCAGTTGGTGTTGATCGAGCCAATAAATGAGATAGGCAAGGCTTAATGTATGCATAGATAGATAACAATGTATTATGATTTCACAGCCCCTTTCTTTCTTCATACAACCCACCCTAAGCAAAAAACAAGCCAAACCCACAAAAGCATAGTATTTTCTTTTCTGACCTACCACTGTGCAAGAAGTGGGTTTTTTGTTTTTATTTTTGTTTTTTGCTTGGTAAAGGCATTGCTTCTCTGGTATCCCTCTGGCCTGCTGCTTGGCCACCGTCTATCCCATAGGAGACACGCTCCTTTGCCTCTTCCCTCCCCTTGCTCTTGGTGACTGTGGGGGGCGAGGTGTAACATCTGTCAGTGATCTCCTGGGGCCAGCCAGCTGCCCCTGCAGCAGAGCAATGTTCTGCTGTAATGGCCTACAACATGATGACTCCCAGGGGCCTCTGGCAGGGGGCGCCTGCCAGGACTGAGTAGGCTGAGAACGCTCAAGGGCAGTGCTGGGTGGCTGCTGGCCAGAGTGGCCCATCTGTGAGGCTGGCCAGAGGGCAGGAGACAGGCTTCATGCAGCCCATTCCTACGAAGACTCTTTGCTTTAAAAAATCCCATTCCATAGATGGATGCAAATCTAAATTCTGGGTGTAAAGTGTGTGGGGGCCATGCTTTGCCGGTAGGGTTTTGCTGTTGCATTCAGTTGTCAGGGGATGATTCTAGGTTTTATCAAAGACATAGTCTGAGGACCAATCTTTCTTCAGAAATAATATGCCTCTATAAAGCCCAGAATTTTCATGTTTTTGTTCACGGTTGAAATTCCTCTTTCGGGCTTTCGTCTCCGGAGGACTCCAACTCTCATTTTCCTATCTACACTGAGCCTTCCTGCTTCTTTTCCCTTCTCTGCCTCCCATTCCAATCCACGGTTAGGTAAGGAGCTGCCCTAGATAATGGCAACTTCTTCAGAATGTCATTTCCCTTTCTCTGTATTGTGTCTTTTTGTCTCAAACAATCCATGAGTGCATTTTCATTAAGATAAAAACAATATAAAAGTAAGTAAAGCAAACATGAGAGTCGCCGAGTTCCTTCTCACCTGCCATCTGACTCCAGTCTCCAGAGGCCCTGCAGTTAACAGAGGTAACCACTGTCCACAGTGCAGCATGCAAACCTCCCTCTATCCATTTACATCCATATGTCTGTACAAGGAAATGCAATTTTTGTGTGAGGTTTGTGTTTATAGAGTCTTTTTTTATATGCATGTACTTTAGAGTATCAGCTACTCCAGGCTTATTATGAAAAGCTGAAGTCCTCCCTGCTCTCCTCCACTCTACTTCTCTCTCTCCTGAAACAGCCACACTCAAGTCTCTTGGCTGATTTTTCCAGCATTTACCTCCCACTTCTCATATTGCTACTTGAATTTTTTTGTTTCAGGCATAATCTCTTGATTCCCCTCCTGTAAAATGATGATTTGGTTATCTTTGGCCCCGGTTCCCCACCAAACACCTATATTGATGTTTCGTGTTTACTTTATTGTGGCTGTTAACAACCATGAGATACACTATATCCACTCTTTCTCTTTTGTAGAACATGCTGTGTCCTGGAATTAATAATTGCCATGCTTGTCTATTTTTCCCTCTCATCAATAACTCAACCTCACATACTTCCTCAGTCGCACGGATTTTCTCTCTGTATGTTTAAACATACAATTATTTAGTCAGTATCTGCTATGGATTGAATGTGTGTCTCCTCAACTCTACCCAGATTCATGTTGAAATCCTAACCTCCAAGGCGATGGTATTGGGAGGTGGGGCCTGCGGAAGGTGAGTGGAATGAGAATGGAGCCCTCATACATGGAATTAGTGCTATTATTAAAAAGGGGAAACTCAGCGAGCTTTCTCATCCTCTTTTCCCCACATGAGAACACTGAGATGTCAACAGTCTGCCATCCAGAAGAGGGCCCTGAAGAACCCAGGCATGCTAGTGCCCTGGTTTCAGACTTTCAGCCTTCAGAACGGTGAGAAATAAATTTCTCTCGGTTTTATGCCATCTGGTCTATGGGACTTGGTTATAGCAGCCCAGAGACTAAGACAGTACCATCATCTTGATGAAATATCTCTGGGGCCTTTCAACCTTCTCCTTTCTGCACTGGTGACTTCCAGGCATGGGGCACAGCTGTCATCATGGGTTTTTCTTTCTCCATCATCCTACGCATGCCCGTTGCTTCTCTCTCATATGCGATCCTGTGGGACTTCATGTTTCTTGAAACCCATATATTTCTATTATTTGATTTGTCTCTTGTTTTGGGAGTGTACATACTCCCAAGATGCCTCCTTAAAGAACATACATAGAATTAAGCTACTCATTCATTAAATTTCATTGAACACTTATTAAGAATTCTAGAAAAAAAAATCTGTACATATTCTAGGGTCTTGAGTTATAGCAGTGAACACAATCCTAGATCCCTGCCTTTGAGAACCTTATATTCTAGCAGAGAAAGTCCAATAATAAAAATAAACATAATGGAGAAGTAAATTACATAGTATATTTGGAAGTGGCAAGTGCCAAGGAGAAAGAAGTGGAGAAAGGTGAGGGGATCAGACAGATTTGCCTCTAGCATCTGTGGAACCTTGGAGAAAGAGTTCAGGTGAGGACCCATTTAACTGGCATCACTCTTGACCCATGTTATGCCTGGACCTACAGCTATACAAATTTAAGAGCAACATGGATCATTTCACTTTACAAAATATTCCTCAGCTAACATTTGTGACTGCTGTGAATATCTATTGAATTTGTGTGTACCTTGGAAACGCAAATTGAAATTCAAAGAGAAGCAAGGAAATGGACGTACCACAACACTAAAAATTGTTACTTTCTTCTGTGAAAATCTATTGTATTCAGGCTGTCTGAGAGAAAGAATTTGAAGAGTTAATTTGTCTCTTACTTAAGGGTTCTTGCTGCTCAAATTCTACCTGTACTCCAAAGTAGTATCCCTCTTTGAAGTTGGTAGTGCCCCAATCTGCACACCTTTGTGGCATCCACAAATAGTTTCCTTTTATTTCCAGGACATCTGGAAAGAGATGGAGAAAAGCATTTGCCTGGTGCCTGAATGGTGTTAATCATGAGAATGGAGGTTTATAGTTCTAGATAGTGCTGGGCCAGCCTGGAGGGTCAGATTTCAACTGACAGAAGTGTCCAGATAGTCTTTAACAATGTGTGTATTCATTATAAGTCAAGTCCTACAAAACCTAGGGCCCAGGTTAGAGGCCCTCTTGCCTGGATATTAGTGGGGTACTGGGATCAGGAGCTTTAATATAGAATTGGAGGAAGTCAGGGTAGGCCTTGGTGAAAAAGTGGCATTGTTAGAAAAGACTTAAAGAAGGGGCAATAGTTAGTTATAATGCTATTTTTGGGAAGAGCATTTCATAGAGAATAACTCTCTATGAAATGTTCTAGTATGAAAACTTCAAGTGTTTGTAAGTGTCTTTAGTAAAAAATTGACATTTAATTAGTACTTTGTCTATAGGATTCTAGGAAGGACCTTTTTTTTTCTGAATTTTGAATAAATTGTTCCATCGCATCTACCTTCTATTATGGCTGTTGAAAAGTTAATGGTATTCTTATTTTTGGTTCTTTGTAAGTGACCTATTTTTTTTCTCTGCAGAAATGTATAAGGTCTTTTCTTTGCCTTCCTCCTGATTATATTCTTGGTGTGGACCTACTTTCATCCACTGTGCTATGCACTCAGCATTCATTTATTCAGTCATTCATTCCACAAATATTTATTGAGTGTTGTTATGTGCCACACACTATTTTGTATGCTGGTGATGCAGCAAAGAACAAAACAGAAAAATATCAGCCCTCAAGGAGCTTACACTCCTATCAAAGGAAAAGATCGCAAACAAAATAAGTAAACAGTTAGCATGCTAAATGGTGATAAATGCTATGGAGAAAAATAAAATGGGGAAGATGGATAGGAAATTCCAATGGGGGAGAGTTGGGGTGGTTGCAGTTTTAAGTAAGGCGCTCAAGGAATACCACACCAAGAAGGTGACATTTTAATTAAGACCTGAAGGAGCTAAGGAAGCAAGTGATGCTGATTCCTAAACAAAGGATGTTCCAAGCACATACGTAAAGACCTGCAGGACAGATGTCCAATGTGTTCAGGGATGACAGGAGACCAATGTCACTGGAGCAGAGTGAGCAAAGGGGTCAGTAGAAGGGATGAGGTATGAGAGGTAAGAGGCATCCAATTATGTAAGACCTTGTACGCTATTGAATAGATTCTGCTTTTTTAACTTAAAGTGATCAAGGAAACATTAAGCCAAATTCTGGTTCTCTTTGAAGTTGGGACCAGCAGATTGTTTTGGTGTTATAGATGTAGGAATGTATAAGAGAGGAAAGAGTCAGAATTGATTATAATTTTTGTATATGTATTTATGTATTTTTGCGTGGGCAACTGGAAAGAGGAAGGTGTTATTGAATGAGTTGGATGAGATTTCAGGAGTTGTCAAACATATTTACAAGAAAAAAACAACCCCATCAAAAAGTGGGCAAAGGACATGAACAGACACTTCTCAAAAGAAGACATTTATGCAGCCAAAAAACACATGAAGAAATGCTCATCATCAAACAAAACACAGAGAGACTCACACCATTAGAAGGCCATCATTAAAAAAAAGAAAAAAGGTGTGAGGATGTGGAGAAAAGAAAAATTTTACACTGTTGGGGACTGTAAATATTCAACATTGTGAATCAGGGGGTTCCTCAGGACTAGAATAGAATTATTAACCCATCCCATTACTGGTATATACCAAAGGACTATAAACATCTGCTATAAAACACATCACACTCACAATAGCAAAGAGTTGGAACCAACCCAAATGTCCAACAACGATAGAGTGGATTAAGAAAATGTGGCACATATACATCATGGAATACTATGCAGCCATAAAAAATGATGAGTTCATATCCTTTGTAGGGACATGGATGAAACTGGAAACCATCATTCTCAGCAAACTATCGCAAGGACAAAAAACCAAACATTGCATGTTCTCACTCATAGGTGGGAATTGAACAATGAGAACTCATGGACACAGGAAGGGGAACATCACACTCCGGGGACTGTTGTGGGGTTGGGGGAGGGGGGAGGGACAGCATTAGGAGATATACCTAATGCTAAATGACGAGTTAATGGGTGCAGGAAATGAACATGGCACATGGATACATATGTAAAAAACCTGCACATTGTGCACATGTACCCTAAAACCTGAAGTATAAAAAAAAAAAAAAAAAAGATTTCAGGAGTTGTGTGTCTGGAGGCAGGTGGTAGAGGACAGCAAATTGGCCGTTGGAGTTAGCAACCTGAAAGTCATAGGTGTCTTTAGAGAAGAGCAGTATCAGTGGAGTTGTGGGAGTAACAGCCTTGATGGGTGCATCCAAGAGAAAATGAGTGGGAGAAATTAAAGCCAGTTGAATTAAGCCTTTCAATGTGTTTAACTATAAATAAAGAGAAATGAGATGGTGATGACAAGGGAGGTGGGGCTAAGCTTATTTATTTATTTTTAATTTGAAGGAATAATAGGAGGTTTGCAGACTGGTAGCAAACTCATCCCTTCAGTTCTGGAAAATTTTCTTGTTATTTTTATCTTAATGATTACCTTCCCTTCATGGTCTTTGCTTTTTCCTTTTGAAACTCTATTATCTGAATGTCAGATTGGTTCTCTAGTTTGTTTATATTTTTCTCCTCTGTTTTCTACTTATTTGCCTTTTTGCTCTAATTTCTGTTATTGTTTTCTCCTATTAAGTTTTAACATTTTCTCTATGCTCCTTTCTTATAGCATTCTCTTCTTGTTTTATGAATATAAGGTCACATTTCTCTGAGGATATTAATGATCATTTAAAATTAATGTTTGTTCTCTTGAGTTGTGTCTGTTTCCTCAGTTACTTTTCTTTCTCTGTTCTTTTAATCCATGTCTTTCACATTAAATGCTGCCTCAAATGGCTCATAATCCTTGTTCATCTCCTCACATTTAAGTCTGGCACACTTAGCTTATGTGGTGAAAGTTCTCAACTGTGGCTTTTCTGTTAGAGTGATCTGTCTAGGCTGTCATCCTGGTTGAGGGAACCCCCTGTTTCACTTTCTTTAAGTTTCTTCTGTTAAAAGTAAAAAATTGTCTGAAATAAATTCAAAAGAGTTTAATTGAGCAACGAATGATTCATGAATTGGGCAGCCTTCTGAGCCAGAGTAGGCTGAGAGACTCCAGCGCAGCCATGTGGTGGAAGAAGATTTATAGACAGAAAAAGGAAAGTGACATGGAGAAAACAAATGAGGTACAGAAACAGCTGAATTGGTCATAGTTCCACATTCGCCTTATTTGAGCACAGTTTGAACAGTTGGCCCCATTTGATTGGCCAAAACTCAATGATTGGCACAAGAGGAGGCTACAGTCTGTATACAACTCGATTTAAGATATAGTTTAAATATACAGAGAAACCTTTATTTTTAGGCCAAACTTAAAATATGTAAGGAGGCAGCTTTAAGCTAAACTTGATTTAACACTTCTTTGGCCTGGTCACATTAGTGTGCTTTCTTCCAATTCCCTGTCTGGTGGGTAAATATGTTACTGCCGGCTTACTGGAAGTTCAGTGAAGAAAGAAAGTTGGAGGTTAGCTCTCAATACGCTGATGTAAATTTTTATTTAATCTGTTTTCAGTGTGGCACGCTTACCTTTAACATGCTTGTTTTAAGCTTTCCAGAGAAGAAACTTCCAGTTTATGGAGAAGAGTCAGATTTATAGCTATGAAGAGTGGAAAAGAGATTCTTTTTTAATAAACTTCCCTGCCAGTTCCCCTCTTTCAACCCCTACTTGTGTTGCCAATTCCTGAGCCTTTGAAGAATCTGCAGTGTAAATTGAATTGCTTTTTGGCTTTTCTCACCACAGTTTAAGATTCGGCACTCTCCCGACTGTTGGGTCAGGTACTACCAACGTGACCATCTGATTTTAATATTGAAATATTATTGTAGTTTTTTCTTCAGTACTCTTTATCCTCACAGATTTATTCCAAAAACTAGAATAAAATAAGTCTGTAACCTGGGAGAGAGTAGAACTAAATGTGTATGTTAAATCCTCTGTCTTGACCTGGAAAGTCTAAATGATAGCCTTTAAATTTTTCAATATTTATTTAGTGGAGATGTGAAGAAATTGAGTTTTCTTTATTAAAATCATACACTTTTTCTTAGTGCTCAAAACAACATTTTTAAACCTTTTTTCTGATTTTACAGTTTTGGCATTGTTCCTAAGTGTAGCATCAGCTACTCAGTCATTTATAATAGAAGTAATTTACATGGCTATAGTTACAAATCATGTTAAAATATATTTATATTTTTCATCTTTACTCATTTACAAGCCTATGAACTATTTCTAATTTTTATATTTTTTTCAAGTTTTTATTTTGAGAAAAATCAAACCTGTAGAAAAATTGCAATAATAAAATAAATATCATTATGCCTTACACTTGAGTTATGAATTGTTAATATTCTGCCATATTTGCACTCTCTTTCTCTCTTTTTCTTTCTCTTGCTTTTGCTGTCTGTGTCTGTCACTATAAGTGCATATATTTTTTTATTTCTCAATCATTTGAAAGTAAGTTGCAGACATCATGACACTTCATCCCTAAATTGTCATCATAATTCTTATAAGAATAAGATTTTCCTGCATAACCTCACCATTATTACACCCAAGAGATTTAACATTAATTCAATAATGCTGTTTAATTTATAGCCCATTTTCAAGTTTTCCCAAATGATCCAAACATTTCTTTAAAAGCTGTTTGTCCCCTACCCACCCACCCACCCCACCATTCCAAATCCAGTCATGGATCAAGCACTGCATTTGGTAATTATTCATCTTTAGTCTCTTTTCATCAAGAACACTGCCCCGTCTGTCTGTGAATTCTGTGTATATTATGACATTACTGTTTGAAAAATCTAGGCTAGCTTCTTGTAGACTATCTCATAATTTGCATTTGTATAATTATTTCTTCATGATTGGATTTACAGTCAACATATATCTATATATATATATTTAGCAAGGATTGTACATAGTTGATGCTGTGTACTTCTCATGTGTCACATCAGGAGGCATATAATATCAGATTGTTCCATCATTGTGGTGATGATAAATTGGATCACTTGGATAAGGTGTTGTCTTCCAGATCTATTTTAAAGGTGCCTCATTATCTTTATACTTAGGAAGTAAACTGGTGGTGAGGGAAAGGTGTTACTTTGAAGACAGGTGAATGTATAACAATCATTAACCCAGTGGTTTTAGCTTCCATTGATGATTCTTGCCTGAAGCAATGATTATATTCTAATTCTATCATCCTTTCTGCCCTTATTAGATGGCTTTCTCCTGTAATAAAGAACTTCCTTCTCCCACCACCACAATCTTTTTTTTCTCTTTCAGTATCACTATGAATTTATGGTTTTTAAAATTCAATATTATAGTCCATTACCTTCATTAGTTATTTTGATGCTCAAATTGTCTGACATTTTTCTAATCAGAGCTCTTTCAAGCTGGCTCTTGTGTCATCTGGATATATCCCCTTCAGTCTTTGTGCCTCCTTTGTTGTCTAGCACAGAAAATGTTCTAAGCTTAGTTTGTAATTTCTCTGCCTTTGATTTGGAATCAGTCCTTTCTTTAAGGAATCGTAGTTTGTTTCACTGAAGACTGGTGTTTAGAAATCAAGTACTGGACATTAAGTTTCAGTACGTGCCAGTTTTTGTGTAAGAAAGAAGGAGAGATATAAATGTTTCATGTATATATGTGTATGTTTGCTTATTTTGTAGAATGAAACTTGAAAACAATAAATCAGTAAACAATGGGAATGGTTACCTATGGGAAGTAAGTGGGAGTGAGATGGAGGAATAACAATTGAAATGAAGCTTCTCTGAGGATATAATTTAATATTCTGTGCTTACAGTGGCAGAGTTAGGAAACATAAAATTCTGAGTTTATATGGATATCTCTAATCAAAACCCGGTACCACTCATTTTCACCATTTCATATTAGATTCTCCTTACTCCACAGTGAGAACCTGTACCCCTAAACATGACTATATTTATTTGTTTACATATTGACTATATTCAACAAATAGTTTCAGAATTATGCCAATACTGCCTCTAATAAACATATGAAAAAGTTTAAGATTTCTTTGCTATTTAAAAAAAAAATCTTAGTGATATGGTTTGGCTGTGTCCCCACCCAAATCTCATATTGAGTTGTAGTTCCCACAAGTCATGGGAGGGAACTGGTGGGAGGTAATTGAATCATAGGAGTGGTTACTCCCATGCTGCTGTTCTCCTGAAAGTAAGTTCTCAAGAGATCTGATAGTTTATATGGGGCTTTTCCCTCTTTGCCTGGCACTTCTCCTTCCTGCATTCATATGGAGAAGGACGTGTTTGCTTCCTCTTCCAGCATAATTGTAAGTTTCCTGAGGCCTCCCTAGCAATGCAGAACTGTGAGTCAATTAAACCTCTTTCCTTAATAAATTACCCAGCCTCGGGCAGTTGTTTATAGCAGTGTGATTTTATTTTTGATTATGTAAAAGGGTTACATGGCTCAACAATGAGAATCATATAAAAAAGTTATTATATACTTAGAGAAGTCTCATTTCTATCCCCATCTCTTCCACTCTATTCACATATATCCACTATAAATAATTTTATTTGTTTCTAGTTTGTCTTGCTTGGATTTGTTTTTCTAAAATTGGGCCTCTTATTTCATAAAAACAGTATTTTAATATGTATAATGTAATGTATAAAACAATATATACTATATAAAAGTTTTACACTTAAAAATTAAATTAAACATTTAAATTTAACAATATATCCTAGAAATCATTCCATATCAGTTATTAGAGATCTTTATTCTTTGCTTCTGTTGTTACCAGAAAGGGATCCTGATCCAGACCCAAGAGAGGGTTCTTGGATCTTGCGGAAGAAATAATTTAAGGCAAATCCATAAAGTGAACGTAAGTTTATTAGGAAAGTAAAAGGGTAAAGAATGGCTACTCGACAGGCAGAGCAACAGCATAAGCTGCTGGTTGGCCATTTTTCTGGCTATTTCTTGATTATTTGCTAAACCTGGGGTAAATTATTCATGAGTTTTCCATGAAAGGGTTGGGCAATTTTTGGAACTGAGGGTTTCTCCACTCTTGAGACCCTATAAAGTAACTTCCTGACGTTGCCATGGCATTTGTAAACTGTCATGGCACCGGTGGGAGTGTCTTTTAGCATGCTTATGCATTATAATTAGGGTGTAATGAGCAGTGAGGACGACCAGAGGTCACTTCTGTCACCATCTTGGTTTTGGTGGGTTTTGGCCAGGTTCTTTACAGCATGCTGTTTTATCAGCAAGGTCTTTATGACCTGTACCTTGTGTCAACCTCCTATCTCATCCTGTGACTAAGAATGCCTTAACCTCCTAGGAATGCAGCCCAGTAGGTCTCAGCCTTATTTTACCCAGCGACTATTTAAGTTGGAGTCTCTGTGATTAGAAAGTCACTGACACTGCCATATAGTGTTAAAATGTAAGTGGACAAATTATAGCTTATTTTGAGATGGAGCATGGAAATAAAGGGAAAACTTGAGGTCCTTCAAGGGAAATTCCAGACACCTACCCAGTCCCAAGAAGCAACTTGATAAGCAAGAAGATAACGGTAGTCTAAAACAATAGCCAAGGAAACTAGAACAATAGGATATTTGGCTCCTTATAGAAACTAAAGATAACATCTTAACATATGTCTCTGAGTTGTTTTTCAGAAACCCAGATTCCCACCAAACAGATTCACCAGCACATAAAACTCAGATGAGGGGGAACTAGGCACTGTTTTCTGACCACTTTTCTTTGTTCTAAATTTCTTTCTGAGTGGCCTAGAGAAAGTCACACCCACAAGCAAGAGCTAACATTCTTTTCTGCTGACCCCAAATTTTTAAACAAAGCTTATTTTCCTTAACCAGTTGCAAATCAGAAAATCTTTGAATCTACCTATGATCTGTAAGCCCCACACACCTCAAAATAATTGCTTTTAGGCCAAAACCAATATGTAACCTCCATGTATTGATTTATGATTTTGCCAGTAACTTCTACTTTTGTGAAATTTACCCCTGCCTCTCAAAATCCTCACTTGCAAGACACTGGAGAGGTCAGAATTTAAGCATTAGCTGCCTGATCCTCCTTGCTTGATGCCCTGCAAATAAATGCCTCACTTTCTCTTGCTGCCAACCCATTGTCAGTGTTTGGCTTTGTTGTGCTGGGTGAGTGGACTCCAGTTTGGTTCTATGACAATGTATCTATGTCTTTTATGGGTATACATTTAAATTGCTTCCAGAATTTTGCCATTAAAAATAATGCTTCAGTTCATGCATATATTGTTTTGTATTTGTAGAGGTAAATTGTCTGTTCCCTTCTCTCTTCCTTCTCCTTCTGGTATTCCCACTATGCATATGTTACATATTTTTGTAATTGTCCCACAGTTCTTAGATATTTTGTTCCACTTTGAAAATAAACAACAACTTTTTTTCCCTTTTGTCTCCCAGTTTGGGAAGTTTCTGTTGACATACCTTCAAGGTCGTTGATTCTCTCCTCAGCCATGTCCAGTCTACTGATCAAAGGCTTTCCTTATTTCTGTTGTTGTGTTTTTTATTTCTAGCATCCTTTTGATGCTAGCAAAAAGCATCCTAAAATCTTTTTGATTCATTCTTAGACTTCATCTCTCTGCTTGCATTGTTATTTGTTCTTGCATGTTTTCCACTTTTTCCTTTAGAGCCCTTAGTATATTAATCATAGCTATTTTAAATTTCCAGTCTGATAATTCTAAAATCTCTGACACACCTGGGTCTTGTTCTGATGCATGTTCTGTCTCTTCAGATGGTGGGCTTTTTTTTTTTTTTTTGCCTTTTAGCATGCTCTATAATTTTTTGTTGAAAACTGAACATATCAGGTAAAAGAATTGAGGTACATAGGCCTTCAGCTTTTTTGTTTATCTGAATGGGAGTTTGGCTGTGTTTATTGTTTGTTGCAGTTGTCAGAAGCTAAAATGTCCTCTGTTGTTCTTGTTTTTCTCTGCCCTGTTATCTTTGGGTTTCCTTAGAGACTTCTACAGTGAGGTCTCAGGATTTGCAGTTCTTTCAATTGTGTTCTCCAATTATTACATAGGGGCTCCATTGATGTGGTGGTGAGGAGTGGGGGACAAAACTGTTCTGTGCTAATAAGATTAGGTCTCAGTCTTTTAGTGAGCCTGTGCTCCTGGGCTGTGGCCTTCATAAATTCTTCTCAGCTTGTTTTCCTATTTTTTATGTGAGACAGGAAGTCTATAGGGGGCTGAAATGGAGTACTTCCCTTCTCCCATGTAAGTTAAGCAGTGGTAAAATATTTGTCCTTGAGGGAAGACTTTGTTTAAAACAAGAGAAAACTCTAGGTGTATTTCAAAATGATTACTTTCCTCCTCCCTCTTCAGGAATCAAAAAGGATTTTTTTTTTTTTTTTTTTTCAGAACTTCACCCTGGGAAACAGGGATTCTGGATGAAAACTCATAAAAGTGTGGGACCCCGTATGGATGGCTCCCAAGATATTTTTTTCTCAAGCTAGAACACAGGGTCTCCAACAATTAGTCAATTACCTTTGTCTTCTTATCAATTTCCTACCAGTTGCTGGCTCCAGTGGCAGTTTCTGTTATCAGGAGGCTATGATTCTCTGTGTTTTCTTCTCCAATGTTCAGGGCAGCGGCTTGCTCTAACCTTAATTCTCTGGTGGACCTAAGAAAAGTGTTGGTTTTCAGTTTGTTCAGCTTTTTTTCTTTTTTTCTAAGCTTTTTATGTGTTGGACTAGAAACCAGAAGTTTATATAAATTCTGGAGGTGTACCTTAAAATCCTAGAAGTGGTATTACAGAGTCAAGAAGTAAGATACATGCTATTTTGTTCCATATTGCTGAATCCTCCTCCATTAGGCTGTGCTATTTTGCATTTCTACTAGCAATGTGTGAGAATGTTGTTCTAACAGAATGTTGTCAAGCTTTCGAATTCTTGGCAATCTGATGGTGAGAATTGCTGTCTCAATATAGTTTTATTTTGCATTTCCCTTACTATGAGTGAAGTTGTGGATTTTTTAATGTTTAAAGGGCATTTACATGTATTTTCTCATGGACTCTGTTTATACCTTTTGCTCCATGCTCCACCTTTTAAAAAATAGGGTTTTAGTATTTTCCATCAGAATTCAAGAATATAGTATATATTAGGCAGATCAGTCCTGTAAGTGTGACATACTTTGTAATCATTTCTTTAGTAGTTTATAATTTGTTTCTTAATTGTTCTGTTTCATTTTGACCTTGCAAAATTTTTTGTATATGTGTAGTTTATTTTTATCTGGATTCTGAGTCATAGTTGGCAATATATTATTTTCTCATTATAATTTATTAAAAATTTTCTTATCACAGTCATTTGAGATGCAATCTTTTTCATATGCTAAAATGAACTTGGGTTTAGTTCATTTTAGTTCAAATGTACTTGGGTTTAGTTCTTGATTTTCTATTCACTTCCATTGGTCTCTGTACTTGTGCCCTATTTCCATAATATTTTAATTACAGTGGCTTTGTGGTATGTTTTAATTTCTGGTATAGCTAGTCTGCCCTCACTTCTCTTTTTTCCAGGGTGTTTTTATTTCTCCTAGCTATTTTTACATAAATATATTTTAGAGGCAACTTGTCTAAATCTAGAAAATAAAACTTAAAAATATTGTTATTGAGATCACATTAAATGTATTTTAACTTTGGAGAACTGGCATTTTTAATGCTGTTGAGTCATTAAATCTGTATTAGTTTCCTGTTACTGTAACAAGTTATCACTAATGTGACTTAAAACCACATAAATTTATTATCTTACAATTCTGGAGGTCAAAAGTCCAAAAACAGTCTCATAAAATCAAGATGTCAGAGGGCTACATTGCTTCTGGAGACTTAGGGGATAATCCGTTTATTTGTTTTCTCCATCTTCCTTGGCTTATGGGTCCTTCCTCTATCCTTAAAGACAGGAGCACAGCATTTTCAAACCTCTCTCACCTCTGCTCTCATGGTGCCTTCTCTGACTTTGACCTTCCTGACTTCCTCTTATAAGGATCCTTGTGATTATAGTGGACCCACTCAGATAATTCAGGACAATCTCTGCATCTCTATATCGTTAATGCAATCACTTCTGCAAAGTCCATTTTGCCACACAAGGTTGCATATTCACAAGCTCTGGCAGTTTGGACCTGGGCATCTTTGCAGAGGGGTGTCTATTATTCTGTCTACAACACTATCCAAAGAAATGTGATCTTTTGATGTTCGAGTTTATTTTTGTGGTTTCAAGACTGTTTTCAAGTTTTTTCCTACATGTTTTGCACATTTCTTGTTAAGCCTAATTCCTGATTTTTTCAATGCTTTTGTAAATGAAGTATTCTTCCTCGTTGTATTAAACTGGTTATTCATGTATAAAAGCTATTGATTTGTATTAATTCAATATTCTGGTATCTTACTGAAGTATTTTATTGTTGGTGTTGATTGTCCCTTGACATATACCTTTAGGTATATTATCACATTAATAAAGATAGATTTGTGGCTGGGTGCGGTGGCTCATGCCTGTAATCCCAGCACTTTGGGAGGCCGAGGTGGGCGGATCACGAGGTCAGGAGATCGAGACCATCCTGGCTAGTGTGGTGAAACCCTGTCTCTACTAAAAATACAAAAAAATTAGCGGAGCATGGTGGCGGGCACCTGTAGTCCCAGCTACTCAGGAGGCTGAGGCAGGAGAATGGTGTGAACCCGGGAGGCGGAGGTTGCAGTGAACCAAGATCACGTCACTGCACTCCAGCCTAGGCAACAGAGCGAGACTCTATCTCAAAATAAATAAATACATTAATGAATAAATAAATAAAATAAAACATAAAGATAGATTTGTTAATATTTCTTCTCTAATTCTCACATCTAAAAGGTTTGTTTTGTCTGATTGCATTAGTTAATACCTTCAATACATAGTGGGAAAACTTGCTTTGTTTAGGGACTTTAAGGGAATGCCTCTAGTGTTTCCCAATAGAGTAAGAGTCTAGCTTCAGGACTGAGATATGCATTTCGAAAATCTTATTCAGCAATATCCATCAGTCCTTACCGGGATTGTGTTTGAAAATTTATTAAAGCTTGGAATTTTATTTTATTTTTAGGATCTTTGGAGAAAATTATATTCATTTCCTATTTGCCTCTATTAATATAGTAAATTATATTAATAGATTTTTAAATATTGATCTATTCTTTCATGCCTGGAATAAATCCTAGTTAGTCATGATAATTCTCTTTTTAATATGATTTTTCAATCTGTTTGCTAATATTTAATTCAGTCGTTTTTACATCAATATTTGAAAAGGACATTTGTTTATAAATTTGGGAAGGTGCTATTTTTACCAAATTTTGGTAGAAATGTTATACTTGCTTCATTAAATTTTTTAGAATTTTTTTCTTTTTCTGTGCTTCGAAACAATTAAGTGGTATTAAGATTTTCTGATCTTTGGACATTTGGTGGAATTCACCTGTGAAATCATTCAAGCCTGATGTTTCTTTTGTGGAATAGTTCTATTACAACTTTCTGTTTTTTTTTCTGTGGAAATTGGTTTCTTTAAGCTTTTGATTTCTACTGAGGTCAAATTTGATAAGTTGTATTATCCTATGAATTTATCCATTTCATTTAGATTTTTAGTTTATTTTAATATTATGCTAAGTAGTCTGTTAATTTTAATCTCCACTCTTTCAATAGTTATTTACACAGATTTATTATTGATTTCTACATGTTTGCTTTATTTTTTGGTAACATTTATCCTTTACTTTTTTATCCACTCATTGTTTAATGGGCACTTAGGTTGGTTCCATATCTTTGCAATTGTGAATTATGCTGCTATAAACGTGTGTGCATGTGTCTTTTTCATATAAAGACTTCTTTTCCTTTGAGTTTTTTTGCTTTTTAATGTAAGCATTCATAGCTGTAAATTATTCTCTTAGCACTGCTTTCACTGTCTTATGTGAGTTTTAACAAGTTGTGCTTTTGTTTTGATTAATCTGTGTATTTACTAATTTACCTTGTGATTTCTTTTTTGATCTATTGCTTGGTTAAGAGTGCACTCTTTAATGGACAAATTTGTGAGGTTTTCAATTTTACATCTGTTATTGGTTTCTAACTTCATCTTGTGATCAGAAAAAATATTTTGTATGATATCTATCTTTTAAAATTTATAGAGACTTAATTTGTGGCATAACGTGTGGTCTGTCCTGGAAGATGTCCCTCGTGCCCTTGAGAAGAATGTGTGTTGTTGTTGGGTAGCATGTTTTATAGGTCTGTTAGATTTAGTTGATTTATTATGTTTAAATCCTCTATTTCCATACTTATCTTCTGTCTGGCTTTTCTGTTATTGAGAATGGGGTATTAAAGTCTCCAACTATTATTATATAACTATTTCTCTCTTTAATTCTGTTGCTTTTCACTTCCTTTATTTTTATGGTGTTTATTGAGTATGTAAATATTCATAATAGTTATATCTTCTCGCTGTATTTAAGCTTTTATTAATACACAATGTCTTTCTTTGTCTCTTGTAACCTTTTGATTTAAAGTCCATTTTGTCTAATATTAGTATAGCCATTGCTGCTCTCTTTTGGTTACTATGTACATAGAATTTCTTTGTCCATCCTTTCACTTTCAATCTGTGTCTTTGAATCTAAGGTAAGTCTCTTGTAAACAGCATATATTTTGATCATGGTGGTTTTTTTTTTTTTTTTTTTATCCATTCTGTCAATCTTTGTCTTTTGAATGGAGAGTTTAATTCATTTACATTTAAAGTAATTACTGATAAAGAGGGACTTACTTCTATCATTTTACTATTTGTTTTCTTCGTACCTTACAGCAGTTTTTGTCCCGAATTTTTTAGATTACTGTCTTTTTTTGTGTTTAATTTTTTGAAGTGAAATATTTAAATTGCTTTCTAATTTCTTTTTATGTATATTCCATGGCTATTTTCTTTGTGGTTACGATGGTGATTACACTTAATATTCTAAACTTATAATACTCTAATTTGAATTTGTAACAGGTTGACTTCAATAATATACAAAAAACTTTGCAGCTCCCTCCCTACCCCTTTTGGTTGTTGATGTCACAAAATTACATCTTTACGCATTGTATGCTGCAAAACATTAACTAACAATTCTTTTAAACACATTAGTGTCTTAAATTATGCAGAAAACAAAATGTGGAGTTATAAACCAAAGTTACAATAATACTAGCTTTTAGAGTAATACTTTTGTAATAAACTAGTTTCTTAAATCATGTAGAAAACAAAAAGCAGAGTTACAAACTATTTATATAATTATAATACTTTTATAAATGGCCATGTATTTATTGAGATTCTGATTTTTTTATGTGGTGTCAAGTTACTATCTAGTGTCTTTACATTCTATCCTGAAGGACTTCCTTGAGTATTTCTTGCAGGACAGACCTACTGGTAACTAACTCCCTTGGGTTTTGTTTGTCTGGGAATGTATCAGTTTCTCTCTCACTTTTGAAGCAGTTTTGCTGGATACAACATTATTAATTGATAGCTTTTTTTATTTTAACACTTTGAATATAGCAGCCCATCACCTTCTGTCTTGCAGTTGTAATGAAAAATATGCTTCTAATCTTATTGAGGATTTCTTATATGTGGGTGAGTCACTTCTCTTTTGCCTGCTTTCAAGATTCTGTTTTTTGAAAGCTTGATTATAATGTTTCTCAGTGTGGGGTCTTTTTCTTCCATTGAGGTTTGTTTTGAGTTAATCTTACTTGGGGTTCCTTGAGCTTTTTGAATGCTTATATTCATGTTTTATCAAACTTGGGATGTTTTTAGCAACAATTTCTTCAATTCTTCACTTTGCCCCTTTCTGTCTTCTTGTTCTGGGACTTTCACAATGTACATGTTGATCTAACTGATGGTGTCCCACAAGTCCTCCCAGGCTCTGTTTAATTCTCTTTAATCTTTTTTCTTCTCCTTCTCAGAAACAATAATTTCCATTGTTCTATCTTCAAGTTCACCAATTCTTTCTTCTGCCTGCTCAAATCTGTCTTTGAATACTTCTAGAGAATTTTTTATTAGTCTATTGTATTTTTCAGCTCCAGAATTTTGTTTGGTTTCTTTTTAGATTTTCTGTGGTTTAAAAAATATTTCCGTTTTCCCTATACACTGTTTTCTTGATTTTCTCCACATCATTCATTAGTTCTTTGAGCATCTTTAAGATAGTTGTCTTAAAGTCTTTGTCTAGTAGATTTGCCATCAGTTCTTTTTCAGGGGCAGTTTCTGTTGACTTATTTTTTCCTTTGAATGGGCCATCGTTTTTTATTTCTTTGTTTGCCTTGTGATTTTTTGTTGATAACTGGGTATTTTAAAATAATAATGTGGTAACTCTGGAAATCAGATTCTTTAGGGTTTGCTGGTTTTAGAAACTGTTCGTTTCTTTTATATTTTTCATACTTGTTATCTGTTGTTATACCAAGAATCAGCTCGAAGTATAAACTTGAGGTATTCTCAGATATGTTCTGAGCCTGCATCTTTCCCTGGGCATGTAGTCACTTTCTAATTTTTAATATATATCTAGTTGTTTTCAAATGTTATAATCTTTTATGCCTGGCTCTCAAAAAAAAAAAAAAAGAAGTCTGGGTGCAGTGGCTCATACCTGTAATCCCAGCACTCTGGGAGGCTGAGACAGGCAGATTGCTTGAGTTTGAGACCAGCCTGGACAACATAGTGAAACACTGTCTCTATTAAAAATACAAAAAAAAAAAAAATTAGCCAGGCATGGTGGTGCATACCTGTAATTCCAGCTACTTGGGAGGCTGAGGTGGAAGAATCACATGAGCCTGGGAGGCCAAGGCTGTGGTGAGCCAAGATTGCACCACTGCACTTCAACCTAGGCAACCAGAGTGAGATGAAAGAAAGGGAAGGGAAGGGAAGGCGGGGCAAGAGGAAAGGGAAAGGAGGGGAAGAAAGAGGAAGAGAGGGGAAGGGAGGGGAAGGAAAAGAAAGAGAAAGAAAGAAGAGGGAGGGGAACTAGTCCTTTAAATCTCCTGGAAGTCACTTCAGCCAGAGGTGGAGAGGCCTGAAGCAGTGGGGGGAGGTTCGACAGTGGCCTCCTTCTTCTTTGCACCTCTGTGATTACAAGCAGCAGTCATTGATCAGAACACAGATCCTTGCTATTTGGATAACAGGGCCATGGTTGCCCACTCTGGCTCCCAAAAACTGTGTGAAGAGTGCTCCAGGAACATGTGCTTAGCTGTTTGCCATGGGGCTAGGAACAGGGAATGGGTAGCTGCTATTGTGCTAAGAGCTAAAATTGACTGAAATTAACCACAAGTCTTCCTTGGAAGTTATAAGCCTTAAATAGACCTCATAGCTACAAAATAGTTACAACAAACAGATTCTGCCAGTGCAATTGTTGTCTAGGCGGGGAGAGAGATTCCTGATGCTTCCTACACTACCATCTTCCTGTGCTTTATTCCTTTGTATTGATTAGATTAGGTAGTGGCTTGTCTATTACACTGATTTTTTTCAAGCAAATAGAAATTTCATTTGTTTATTACTTCTACTGTTTTCTATTTTCTATCTTAATAACTTCTGGTTTATGATTTTTATTCTTTCTACCTTCTCTTTGTTTAATTTGTTGTTCTTTTGCTGGACCTTTGGGAATTTCATTCATTTTCAGGCTTAGTTTAAAAAAAGTCTTGCAATTGAAGTATGACGTATATAAAGTAGACAAATATAATGTAAGTGAATTTTGAAAATGGACAAACCCTGGTAACCACCATCTGATCATGGTCTAGATTAGTACTAGCACTCACAAGCATCCTACATGTCATCTTTTAGTCAATATCCCCTTCCAATTCTGCTTCTATTACTATAAATTAGGTTTGTCTACTTTTAAATTTTATATAAATGGACTGCTATAGTATGTACTCTTTTGTGTCTGGCCTTTTTGCTCAAAATTATGCCTAGGAAATGACTTCACTTAGTTATGTGTTGTGTCGGTATTGTATTCCTCTTTATGAATATACTTTATTTAGGTATTTGTAACATAATAAGACATATATATCTGTCATTTGCCTTCAGTTCCTGACACAGACCCTTTAAAGCCCTTGTAATTTCCTGAATGGTGGGGGTAATTGGGATGTCTTATATACAGCTCCTAAATAGACAGGAATTTCTTGAGTTAGATGAGCATCTTGTTTTAATGAGGTGACTCTTGGGCTCCTGGATAACTTCAGGATGGGAGCTGGTTGCCAGAAAGACCAAGCCGTGATCAAAACGTTGGAACTCCCAGCTCCACTCACCAAAGCTCTGGGGAGGGGTGAGGGGCTGGATGTTGAACTAATAATCATGCCTACATGAGGAAGTTTCCCTAAACCATGGAGTTCAGAGAGCTTCTAAGTTGCTGAATGCATTTATCTCCTGGGAGAGTGGTTCACCCCAATTCTTTAAGACAAAAGCTTCTGTGCTTAGAACCCTTCTTGATCTTGTTCTATATATCTCTTCATTTGTATCCTTTATAATAAACTGGTAAACATAGGTAAAAAGTGTTTTCCTGAGTTCTATGAGCTGTTATAGCAAATCATCAAACCTGAGAAAGGGTTGTGGGGACCCCCAATTTGTAGAAGTTGAACAGAAGTGTGAGTTATCTGGGAACCTACTACTTGTGATTGACATCTGAAATGAGGAGCAGTCTTGTGGAACTGAACCCATAACGAGTGGAGTCTACTCTTACTTTGTGTAATGTCAATTTAAATTAAATTGTAGGGCACCCAGTTGATGTCCACAAAGAATTGGAGAATTGCTTTGTGTGGAAACCCCACCCATTTGACATCAGAAGTGTTGTAACAGAAACAGTTTTTCCTTTAGTATTCCATAGATGTTTGCGTTCCTTTCAGTTTTAATCTATTATAGATAAAACTGCTGTGAATGTGCTTATTCATTTTTACATGTGAAAATGTGACTGCATTTCTGCTGGATAATACATACATAGCTAGGAGCCAATTTCTGGATCATAGAGTATGCAAATATTCAGGTTTAGTAAATACTGCTTACATGGTTTTTCAAAGTGGTTGTACCAATTTGCATACCTACCCTCATAGTACATGACTTTAGTTTACTCCTCATGTACTCCAACAGTTTGTATTGTTAGTTTTTAATTTTTAGTCACTCCAAAGTGCACACAGTTATCCCTGGGAACTCATGGGGAATTGGTTTCAGGATCTCCCTCCAATGCCAAAATCCATATATGTTCAAGTTCCCAATATAAAATGGTGTAGTATTTGCATATAACACAAACATATATATATTCTCCCATACACTAAATCAACTCTAGATTACTTATAATACCTAATACAATATAAATGCTATGTAAATAGTTGTCATATTCTTTACAGAATAATGACCAAAAAAATCTGCACATGTTTAGTATAGATATAATTTTTAAAAATATTTTCAATCCATAATTGATTGAATCAATCAATGTAGAACTCATGGATATAGAGGGCTAACTGTATACAGGTAGCTCCTTACTGTTAGGTATTTCTTCATATGTTTCTTGATTATTTGGTAATCCTGTTTTATGATTTACCTGTTGAGTCTTTAGTTGCCCATTAGAAGAAAAAATTATGTTGTTCTCTTCTTGTTAATTTAATGTTTTTCTTTATGTGATTTTTTGGACCTTTTTTTTTGGCAATTATTTTGGTATGTAGGAAGTTTTGCTTTGTTTGTTCCAGTGTTCATCTTTATACTAATAATTATTAGTGTCTGTAGTCCCCTCTATTCTTACATAGGCTATTACTATTGAGTTCGTAAGACTAAACGGATATCCTTTACTGCCTACTTACTTTATATATGTCAGTCAATGAGATTTTTGTTTTCCCCATTTTCTTTTCCTTCTCTATTCATTTTAGTTGTTTTATTTTTGCTTTGTAATATTTACAAACTATTCGTCCACTCTTGTGTTCACTATTATTTTAGTTTTAGTTCAACATTTAAATGCATTCAATGTTTACCATCAGCCTTTTGCCCAAGATTCTCCAGATATCTATTTTCTGGATGGAGCTCGTCTTCTACTAGACTCCTCACAAGGCTTAGAAATACAGTATTCCTTGATTTCTTGTAGGCTTAAAGTAAATTTTCTAATACTGTTAATAGCATTTGTCTATTGATTGTTCTAGGTCAATTTCCCAGGTATATTCTCTTAGACATTATTTCTTCAAATATTTTGGCTTCATTTTTTCTTTTCTCTCTTTCTGGTAGTCCACTTACAGATATTAATTAGACTGTTGATATTGCTTCACCCATCTTGGATGTCTTCTTCTTGTTTTTTATCCCACTTTGTTTTGTCTCTGTATTTCAGTTTGTATACTTTCTTTTGTACTTGTCTTCCAGTTCACTAATTCTTTCCTTGTTTGTGTTCATTCTGCTGTTAAGCTCATCTAATATTTTCTTCATTTTTGATATTATATTTTTATTTCTAGCATTTTTACTTAGTTCTAGTTTATAGTTTTTATGTTTCTGCTGACATGTTCACTTACTTCATTGATTTTATGTATATTTTACATCAGTTTTGTTAGCATTTTTCCATAGTTATTTTAAAGTTCTTTTCTGTCCTCTAGGTCATCTCTGTATGCTTCTATTGAGTACTTTCTCTCTTGACCATGTGTAGCTTTTCATTCTTTTTTATTTTGTGTGTGTGAGTTTTGATTTTTCCTGAACATTTTTTCATACAAGAAAGGGAGGAACTTAATAACATTTGTTTTCAGAGAAGGCCATATGCTTTCTTATGTCAGGCCACTGATCTGTAGTTGAATTGGATCTGGTCTTTGTCATAGTTTTAGTTTGATTCAATTAATCAGTGACTTTAAATATTTTAAGGATAGAATAAGGACATTTCTTTCAAGGTGTTTGAGCTTGGAGAACAGATATAAACTTTCTGAGCTGTGGGATATCTCTCCTTGATTTATAGTCCAACTGCTTATCCTTTGGGTCTCTCAGGAGTTCTCTTTTCTCATGAGTCCAGTTCTCATCTTTCTGATCCTGGGTATATTATTTTCAGTTCTGGCGCTCCACCTTTGGGTACTCTTAGGCCAGCATTCCCAGCCTCTGTGACTGACTGGTAGGAATAGAGGGGTTTCTTTCAGATCTTTCGCCTCATGCCCAGTCTTTGGTAGCTGAAAGCCTAGAGTGGAGTTCCTTAAGATCTTTATTCAGCTTTTACTCTCCACTCCAATCTCCCTTTGGTTATAGTCTGGAATGCCTGAGGTGCTAGTTGTTTCAACTCTTCTCTCTGCCTTCAGCCTGAGAGCCTAGAGTGTTTCTGTTGCGTTTCTCTCAGCTCTTTAATTATATCCCTACCCCTAATTTCAACTGGCATATGCTCTTGCATTTGGTAGTGGTCTCATTTGTTGCATAGTGGATTTCTCTCAGCTCTCACCCCTTCTTCTTGGCATACATGCTGTTCCTCAAAACTGTGTCAAGACTTATGGGATTGGTGAGTGGGTGGACACTTACTCTGTGGCTGCAGCTCCTTTGGATTCTAATCTCTCATGTCAGTCTACATATAGCCTTCACAAGTTCGTCAGAATTTTCTTAGAAATTCTTCCTACTACATTTTCATGTATTTTACCTCTTTCCGCCATTTCATTAGGAATAAGAGTAGCAATAAATCTCCTCTCCCATAAAGGGATCCTGATTTTCTGGAATTTATTTCTTTTTTTTTGGTATTCTCCTTCTGTAACGAGTTTTAAAAATCTACGATTTTATAGCTTATCTGGCCTGTTCTGATGGTTAGGCTGAGAGTGGTGTGCTTGCAAAATTTTATATCCAGACTGAAAGTAGAAATGATTTTTTTTTCGTATTTTTTGATTACTAGTTTTTTAAAAAATTATTTAAAATTATTCAATCTGGAAAACTTTTTAAGAGACATGTTAATATGTTTTAAATGTAGATAAAACATGGATTCCAGAATGTAGAGTGAACACTCTATTTTTATTTAAATTTAGGATAATGTACAACCAAATTTTAAATGATTTTAAATAAATAAAATGAGGCATTACTCCTACCGCAACACACACACACACACACACACACACACACACACACACACACACACACACACACACACACACACACACACACACACACACACACACACACACACGACATGAGAATAAAACAGAGAATTGGAAGAGTTTCATTAGCCAGAGAAAGATCTCAACAAATTTCTGGAAGATGCAAAGCCAAAGAAGTCATGACTGAGAAGCCTTGGAGGGGAGAGGCTGGAGCTGAGAAAACCCATTCAAGTGACTACAGTTAGGAAGGGAACGTGGTTCTCATTCAGTGCCCCAGAAAGTCTTCAGAGGGAGATGAGTCAGATGGCAAGAATTACAGTGGAAACAGAGTTAAGGTGTCTATATGGAGTCTTTGACATATTCTACCCCATCCTTTCTTTGCTTTCAGCCACCCCAAAGAGAAGAAGATTGCACCATGTTTTTAAACTCAGGCCAAGAAAAAAAATCATAATTTTTTTTTTCCTAAAAAACTATCAAAGAGACTTAGGGTGGCTGGTGTAGGTGTGTGCGCTCTGAAGGAAAACCTTCTACGTTGTAATACTTAAGGTCGCAATGATAATGGCTGGCTCGCTGTTCAGTCTCCTTTGCGTGAAGGTTGCCATCTCAATATGCCTGGCCAAGATGCTTCCAATTACCACATTTTATATATATTTTTTATTTTTATAGTTTATATTTTAAAATTTAAATTTAAAATTTTTCTTGAGACTGGGTTATGAGACTGGCTAATTTTTGTATTTTTGATAGAGACGGGGTTTTGCCATGTTTCCCAGGCTGGTCTGAAAGTTCTGGGCTCAAGCGATCCACCTGCCTTGGTCTCCCAAAGTGCTGGGATTACAGGCATGAGGCACTGCACACAGCCCAATTGCCACATTTTAAATATGAATGGAAAACCATGTGTTCTGGTGATCTATTTATTTATTTTTAGGCTAGTTTTTAAACTGATAACTAATAGATGTACATATTTTCTTGGTACATATGATATTTGGATACTTTCATGTAATGTGTGAACATTGAATCACAGTAATTGGGATATCCAGGTGACCTATTTATTGTTGTTGAATAAATGACTTCCAAACTCCATGGCTTAAAATAATTTATCATTATCTCTCATGGCTCTGTAGGTTGTCTGGGATTACCTGGTTCTCACTTGGGGTCTCTCATGTAGTTACAGTCAGATGGCGGGGGGTGGAGTCATATGAAGCTCATTTGGGATGGATGCCCAATGTGGCTTCTTACTCACCAGCCTGGCGTTCTGCTTTTCCTTAGCCTTTCTCTCTCTCTATGTGGCTTGGTCTTCTCATAGCATGGTCATCTCAGGCTAATCACACAAATCTTAAAAACTTTCATTAGCATCTCTCAGAGAAATTCAAGATATTATTATATCCATAGAAAAAAGGAATTGGGTGCTACAAGAAAGGAATGATTCAGAAAATAGGAAGGAACTTTTGAAATTTAAAAAGCGAGCACTGAGATGAAAGAAATGGTAATGAAGGACTAGCTTAGCCTATATTTAGTTGTGTGCACTAAAAGAAACTCAACATAGATGGGTGGAAATAAGTCATTTACTTTATTTTTTCTCAATAATTTTGTCTACTCAGGTGAGAAAGGAACAAATTTACATTTTGCTTTTTATGTTAGAAGTTTAGTGTGAAAAATCTGAGTTAAATGACCCTGCAGTTCCAATCTATTCATCTTATGTTTTCAGGCACCTTGTAGATTGGAGATCTGGGCAGCTGGTGGCTTGGCTGGCCCAACCCTTATTGGATACTGCTCCCATTTTTTTCATTCCTGGAGCCTGTTGAATTAAGAAAACACTGTCAATAATCTCTTCACTGCCATACCCTCCCAAGATGTGTATCCATATAAAATTAGGTTAAAGTCATAGCAATAGCAAACAGGCTTAAGCAGACTAAAGTCATAGGATCACAGCGGGCAATCTTTGAAGTCTCAGGAAAAGGGTAGGGGCGGGCTAACATTATGACCCAGCTGGTAACAGGGGATAAATATAGGCTGATTGTGAGATCTGCACTTTTTGGTGCACATATTGGGGGTGCCACCACATTTTCCCTGTTGACATTCCCCCAAATATTAGCTGCCTATAGAGAGTGCATTTGTTTACTATAACTATGGTAGCATATTGTTATAAACTTGGTAGTTAAAACCAAAGAAATGTATTGTCTCATAGTTCCAGAGGCCAGAAGACGGCAATCAAGTGTTGACAGGGCTGTACTCCCTCTGGAGGTATTAAGAGAGAATCCTTCCTTGTCTCTTCCAGTTTCTGGTGGCTGCTGGCATTCCTTGGCTTGTGGCCACATCACTTCAATCTCTACCTTCATCTTCACTCACTTTCTCCTCTTTTGTCTGTGTCATCTCTCCATCTTTCTCTTATAAGGACATCTGTCTTTGGAATTAGGGCCCGTTTAGATAATCCAGGGTGGTCTTTTCATCACAAGATCCTTAACTTAATTACATCTGCGAAGACACTTATTTTCCAAGCACAATAACACTCAATCTTTTGACATGTAAAGTAATAAGGTAGGTTCCCAGGACACAGACATATGTTTTGGGGGTTGATATGTAACTGGTTACAGAGAAGCCTCTTGAAGCATGAAGACTGAGGTATTCGTACCAATTCCTTAAAAATTTCTGCTGGTGTGTCCTGCTGGGTTAGTTTGGCTGTAACTACTAGGCTTCCTGTGTGCAATCTTTTGCCTACATGTTTGATCTTTTCTTGTATTCCACAATACCAGGGAAGGCAACCTAATGAGGGCTTTAAATACCTCTGATTAGGCCAGAAGGGCAAAATTTTGACATCACAAAATAAGCTGTCCTCTCCAAAGGATGGTGTCTTCTCTTCATTCTGCCAGTACAAGAATGCTAAAGTTTGGTTCCCAAGGCACTCCTTAGCAGGCTAAATCTGAGATGGGAATTACTCTGCTTAGCAAAGAAGATTAATGTTTCATAACAAAAGGTAATTTATTCAATTGTATGCAAAAGAGGTAGTGGTAATAGCATGTATAAAGCATGCTTATTTTTGTCTATTGTATCATATGTTTAATTCCTATAAAAACACCAGTAGCTCTATTGAGTACGTTTTGGAGAACCTGACCACTTCCAGGATGAATTGGATTGTGTTAATTAAATACACTTGACTTTGATGAAACTGAAACCTGATAGGCTTTCAAGGAAATGAAGCTTAGCAAGCTTTAGTGAATTTTAATAGATAGTGGAAAGGATTAAATACAAGATCAGGCAGCTCTGGTTTTCATCAACTGGAATGGTAAGAAGACACCAGTCACCCCTGCCCACCTGACAGAGAGATTTACCTTTAAAGGGCTCATATGGCCAAGCAGTGAGTATGTCCACAGGTCTCCATAAGTTCTGTTTATGGTCCTGGCCTAACCTGACAATCGGGTTAAGCCCGATTGTCTCATGTTTAGGACTGCCAACCAATATTACATACAGATGAAAGAATCATTTTTAATTATCATAACAGGATGGGGCATGGGGTTAAGAAAGTGAGATGAAACTGAACATGAAAAAATATGAAGTCTTTCATTCAAATAGTTAATCATAAAGCATAGGGTTAGGGATATCTGGCTTTGCAGTAATTCATGTAGAACCAGGAGATTTAGAATAATCACCATCTCAAGAATAATGCAGCTGCCTAAAATATTGACCTTATTTTGGTTTGTAGAAATAGAAGAATTTGTGACCAGAGTATGTCCAGGCACTAATAAATAAGACCAAGTTGGGAGCAACTTGCATATTGGGTCTACATATTTCAGGAAAGTCACAGACAACTAGAGAACACCCTGGTAAAGTGACCGGGGGCCTGAAAGCCATGGTCAATGAGGAATAGTTGAAGGAACTGGGCATTTTTCCTGGAAAAGAGTAGATGAAGTTTAGGAAAGACATAATATCTATTTTAAAATACAGGTTGAATATTTCTTATCCAAAATGCTTGGGACAAGAAGTGTTTCAGATTTTGATTTTTTTTTTTAATTTTGAAATATTTGCATTATTCTTACTGGTTCAGCATTCCTAATCTAAAAGTCTGAAATCTGAAATGTCCAATGAGTATTTCCTTTGAGCATCATATCAATATTCAAGAAGTTTTGGGTTTTCAAATTCAGGATACTCGAGCTGTATCTAAAGGAGTGTCATGGGAATAAGAAATAAATGTATTCTCTCTTACTCCAGAGAACAGATACAGGAAAGTACAGTGTCTTCCTCAGCTCTTCTTTTAAGGTAGATGAGAGAAAACCAGCTTGAATTAGTTTTGGCATCCATCATAAAAAAAACTTTTTCCTTGAGGACATTGCCACCAGCAGTTTCCAGGCTTCCATCATCCTAGATTTACCACCATAGAGGAAAGAAGTCTTACCGCCAGCTCTTGTGTAAAAGCAAAATTCCGAGGAAGAGTTCTGATTGGCCTGGCTCAGACCATGTGTCTACCTCCGGATGAGTTGCAGTGGACAAGGGGCTAGCCCAGCAACTTAGATAGGCCTAGTGTCCACTCTCTGTGGGCTCATGGAAGAACATGCCCACTCCCATTAAAGCCCTGGATTGTAGGAGGAGGGGGATGCCATGCAGTTGACCAGAAGAAAGAAAGGTACCCTTTCTAGAACAGGGTGCTGGGAGGCAAAGCTATAACTCTTCTACACAAGTTGGTTTCTGTAAGACTGGTTTGTGTTAATGGATGACCATTTTAAGACTTAGAACTTTCTGAGTATTTATCTCAGGGTGGCCCTTTAAAAAGCCATTTATGTACCTATGAAAGAGCACAGCAACAGAGTGCCTGGAACCTTAGGGAAGATGCCCTGCTATACACCATCCACTGTCCTACCCCTTAAGCCTCACATCTTTCATCTCTCCTAGTTCCAACCCATGGTCTCCAGATGATGATTCTGCCTCCCTGTTCCGGTAGCATTCACAGATTGCCTTGTTTAGTAGCCTTTCACATGAAATTCACTTGACAGCCCCTGTCCTCACCCCTCCTCAAACTCCTCACCACCCTGAAACTCTTCCAGCTCCACGAGTATGTTCTTGGGTGGTTTCTTCACCTGCAGGTTCAGGTCAGTGCTGAGCTGGGGACTCGACAGGGATGCTTTGCAGGTCTCTGGAGTGCTCTTTGTACAGTCCCTCCTCTGTGGTACTCTGCCCTTGAACTCTCACTGCCTTGGCCTCCCCAAAGTCTAAACTTTGTCTCCTCAACTCAGAAAGTCCTCTGGGCTCCATCTCAGCTCCCCTTCCCTGTATGTGGAATTAAATCTCTCTTCAGGCAGGAAGTTGGGGCAATCCTAGGGCTCACTTTGTTTTCTTCCCATCTCTCAGGGATCACTGTCCTGATGTCTATTGTCCTAGAAACTGTTGTTTCTGTTTTTTTTTCTTGTTTTGTTTTGAACATTATTTTTTCAGGTGGGAGGGTAAATCAGTCTTTGTTACTCTATCTTGGCTGGAAATTCCATAACCAAAGGTTAACTGTTTTAAAAGAATCCTTAGAATGTTGGTGTGTTTTCTCCCAAGTCTTCTCCACTCCTAGGTCTCTTGAGCTCTCTATTAAAAGTCAGAACAGGACTGGGCATGCTGGTTCATGCCTGTAATCTCAGCACTTTGGGAGGCTGATGTAGGAGGATTACCTGAGGCCAGGAGTTTGAGACCAGCCTGGGCAACACAGCAGACCCCATTTCTTACAAAATATCTGAAAAACAATTAGCTGGGTGTGGTGGCATGTCTGTAGTCCTAGCTACTCAGGAGGCTGAGACAGGAGGATTACTTGAGCCCAGGGTCTCGAGATTACAGTGAGCTATGATCGCACCACAGCACTCCAACCTGGGTGACAGAGCAAGACCCTGTCTTTAAAAAAGAAATTTTAAAAGCCAGAAGCAGTTAGAAAAAAAACAAAAACGCCTTTCACTGCTGGTTAGTTCAAGCCCTGAAATTGCATTTTCTCCAAATGGAAGTTAAGTTTCGTTCCAACTGACCACTTCTCCATCTTTTCCTTGCTCCTACTTCCCTCATTCCAAATCAGTACTTTTAAATGAGCAGCGTTTGCATGTGTTCATTACCTACTTTAATCATAACAACTCTCGTTCCAAAGATGAACTCTAGATTGTTTTCTTAAAAAAGGCTAGAGTTACCAAAAATGTCAGCTTTCATCAGAATAAAAATAAAATGTGTTATAGAGGCCCAAGCAGTAGGAAAATGGTCATTATTTCCTATGAAAATTGTACGTGTGAGGATCAGTGTTACTTAGAAAAAGTGACACCTGAAATGGTGGGGAGTGTGGAGGGAAAGGCTGTGTCCCTTCTTAAATTCTTTCCTTCCTCCTTTTCTCCTTTCATATGTGCTTCAACAGAGCGGGGCTAAAACTTCCCCTTCAACTAATGTTTGAATACGCTAGAAAATTAAAAATTGGCAAGTATGTTAATTACTTACTTGTAATAAAATCCATTTCTTCAAAGCATCAACTAAACTAAAATTTTAAACAATTTTCAAATTTTCAATGAGTTGAAATATACTTTGAATTAAGGGCTTGCTTTCCTGTGTAGATAATAATCATTTGTAATTAGCACATCAATTATTAGTATATAAGTGACTATTTCTAAATAACAGTGAATGGTTCATTAACTTAGTCTCCTCATAAATTTGTTTTAACCTCCCTGTTATTTATTTTTTTATAGTACTGATAAAAGTAAATTTCAGCTTAGGCCACTGATGAATTATCATAAATTCTGAGTAAGTTTCAAATTAATGAGGCTTTACTATAAATTCATCTAGGGGCATAGTAGGCTGACTGTCCCAAGAGAGAGCAGATGTGCACTTGGCAGGAGGGCCCCTGAGAAATCGTATTTATTGAGGGTTTACATGTGCCAGGCACTTAGCTAAGAGCTTTACATGCGTGATCTCATTTAATGCTCCCAACAACACAGTGATTTAGGTGATGCTACCCATTTTAAATGATAACACAAAGGCTCAAAATGGTTTGATAATACGACCAAGGCACAGTTGTAAGGAGAAGCCATGCAGAGATTTCAACCCGGGTCTGCCTAGAGACAAAGCTCCTCCTCTTCAGCAGGGGGCACATGGCAGGTCTGGGCCTCATGTGCTGCCCTCCGTTCCTCTCCCTGTGCATGAGCGTCGAGCATTGGCAGTGCTTTCTCCTCTCTCTGCCTTCTCCCTCTTCTTAGCAAGCAGCCCTCTCAGACTCTCCATCCACTCCCAGCCTTTTGGGCCTTAGTCTCTTGGGACTCATTCAAGCCCATTGCCAAAATGGAGAGTCTAAATCAGCCAGGGTTATTGGCTGTCGAAGGCCATGGAAAGTGTTATGTCTTTTGTGAAAATGGCAGTTAAGTTTCTAAATAACAGCAATGGAGGATATTGGAGACGGTTTGAAAAGGAAATTTGTTGGCTGATTTACAACCAACTTTTGAAATGAAATTTAATAAATCTGGGAAGATGTATGAGCCTTCCAGTGCTTGTTATATGAATTGTTTGCAACTGATTTTTTTTTTGAAGAGTTTCATATCATTGTTTTCCATATATTTCTTGTATTCTTGGAAAATGAGCTCTAGGAGTGAGAGCCGCTGTCTAGCCTCCTTTGTTTTGTTTCTGGACAAATACAGATCATGTCATGTGAGACAGAATTTTCTGTTGTAAGGAAGGAGAGAGGGGCAATGGGGTTTGGAAGACTGAGACTCTAGTTTTTCCTGCCTTGATGTATGACTATGAACACGTCATGTACTTCTTTGAAATGCAATCTTCATCTGTATCTGCCACCCTCTCCCCCATTCCATACACCTCCACCCCTTATCAACACACTTCAGAAGTAGCGAGGATGAACCTCTGGCTCAGCACAGCCAACAGCCTCTCATGGAATCTGTTCTGTCACTTACTCATTCACTCTTCAGATGTTTATTGAGCAACTGCTAAGTGCCAGGAACTGTCATAGCTTCTGGAAATATAGTGGTGAACAAAGCAAACAAAGATGCTGACCTCATGAAATTTTCACTGCAATGGGGTAAACAAAGAGATAACACACACGTAAATAAATTAGTAAGATAATTTCAATTCATGACAGATTCCATGAAGAAAACAAGAGAATGGAGTGATTGGGTAAGCAGGTGGACATGACTTTACAGGGAGTGGTCAGGAGAAATTTCTCTACCTTTTTGTTAGAAGAATCCATGAGACATAGGAAATAGCTAGTGGAAAGGTCTTGAAGTAGAACCCAAGTTGGTACCAAAAAAAAAAAAGTCATTGAATTTAGAATATAGCAAAAAGTAGTCCATTTTATGTAGACTTTTGTAGGTCATTGTTATTTTGAATTTTATTCTAAATGCAGTGGGTATTTTAGATATTGTTTTAAAAGAATACTCTGACTGCCTGGTGATTAATGAATGAAGTGTGAAAGTGGCTCTTGTTGTGCCTTAGGTGAGAGAGGGCAGTGGCTGGGATTAAGGTAAACAGGGACCATGGTGGCAATTGGTCAGAACATAATCAGGGATTTATTTTATTTTATTTTATTTTTCTGAGACAGGGTCTCACTCTGTCACCAAGGCTGGAGTGCAGTGGCACAACCTGGCTCACTACGACCTCTGCCTCCCAGGCTCAAATGATCCCTCTACCTCAGCCTCCCGAGTAGCTGGGATTACAGGCACGCATCACTGTGCTCAGCTAGTGTTTTATTTTTTTTGTAGAGGTGAAGACTCACTATATTTCCCAGGCTGGTCTCCAACTACTGGACTCAAGCGGTCCCCCTGCCTTAGTCTCCTAAAGTGTTGGAATTACAGACATGAGCCACTGCCCAGCCAGGAAATGTTTTCAAAGTATTGTTGATAGGTCTTACTGATGCATGAAGTGTGGGGGAGTTGAGGAAAAGAGAAGAATCACCTGAGATTCCCCACTAAAATATACATGTATATGCCAGACCAACCAACAAACAAAGTCCCCAAAATGCTAACCACACTGATTTTTGTTTAGGCTATCCATCCTTTCCCCAAGCTAACTTCATCTTCACCTCTAGGGGTACGTGATTCTGTGCCCATATCATAGTGATGGTTTTAAGAGACATAAGTCAAACAGTACATGGAATGTCCTTGGTCAAAGGTGGGCCAGAAAGAAGCTCAGGGTTTTTGCTCAATGATTGTAGGAGGTTATGTCCTTTCTGTGTGGATGCATAGGATGAAGTATGCAGCTCTGGCTGATAGCTGTCCTGGGAGCCTGCCCAATGAAGAAACTGACATGTGAGGAGGGCAGAACAAGAGAATCACTGAGATCTGGAGCTGTGCTTTGTTCATAATGTTCTGAACTGCTTTGTGACAGTCTAAATTGGTTTAATATTGTTTACAAACCAAAACATCCCAAGTATTACAAGCTGCTCACTGTTTTCATTGGGATGCAAGAACATGGTGTCCTTGAAATAGGACCGGAAAGCCACTGGGGAAGAACAAATTTAGGTGAGATGATTACATAAGGATATGTGCCAAAAAGAAAAATAGGCTGAGTTAAGGAAGGATTCCAAGGATACTAGAATTTCAATAGAAGAATTAAAATCACATTGGAAGCAATGAAGAACAGAATTGACTCTGTGGAAAATTAAAACAGCAATGCTTCGGGGGAAAAAAAAAACCTTTAAAATATCTTCGATAGCAGAGCAAGTTTAAAGAGAGTAACATGGAGGTTGAAGATGGAGAGCAGAGCTCTGCCAAGGTCTTCAAGGTACAATCAACATCAAGTGCAACAGAAGCAATGCACAACATGGTATTGAAGAAAACTTTCCAGCAGTGAAGAACAAACTGAATATGCAAATCCCAAGGTCTTACTCTGTTCTAGGAAATGATAAGTGAAAGTGCATCATGCTATGGCCTTAGCAGCTTCCCGGGAAAACAAAGCAAAATAAACCACTACCAACACCACCAATACGAACCATCACCACTACCAACACCACCAATACCAACCACCACCACCACCAACAACAACAACAACAAGGAAACAGGCTGCTGCCAAAGGAACAAAAGTCCTGTTGACCTTTGATTTCTTCTCAGTAACTCTAAATACTTAAATTTTCTACATAGATTTCCTGTGGAAAATGTTGCTGACACAATAATATTTACCCCAGCCTGTTGCTGTGGATGTGTAAGAAAAAAGAAAATTCTCAGACATTCAAGGGCTTGTAAACTGCATAAAATGGGGGCATTGGTAATAGGCACCTTATATAGAACTTCAATAACATGTAGTTATTTTGAATTTTAAATGATAGAATAGCATAAAGCATTTAGGAAGGTGTCATATATCTATAGGCTCTAAAAAGGTTAGCTAATATTAATAATAATAGTAATAATTTCTCTTTGGAAAAAATTACTTAAAGATGTACCTCATTTGATTAAAATGAAACACAAAGTGCAATTCAGGTATATGGACTTTATTATACAAAAGAGCTCTATGTGTCAAAACTATTTGAACATATAAGTAGAGGGTATATCCTAAGTGACTGGAACTCATAAGCAAATTTAAATAATTAATAATAAAGCAATTTATTATAGTAAGTAATTATAATTACTGATTTTCATAATTATTTCAGAATAATATAGTTATTTCATTTTTTCCCCAGATTTAGAGATATAAATGACAAATTGTACATATTTAAAGTATTAAGGCCGGGTGCGGTGGCTCACGCTTGTAATCCCAGCACTTTGGGAGGCTGAGGCAGGCGGATCACGAGGTCAGGAGATCGAGACCACGGTGAAACCCCGTCTCTACTAAAAATACAAAAAAAATTAGCCGGGCGTGGTGGTGGGCACCTGTAGTCCCAGCTACTCGGAGAGGCTGAGGCAGGAGAATGGTGTGAACCCGGGAGGCGGAGGTTGCAGTGAGCCGAGATTGCGCCACTGCACTCCAGCCTGGGCGACAGAGCAAGACGCTGTCTCAAAAAAAAAAAAAAAAAAAAAGTATTAAGTACTGTGATGATTTCATGTACGTATAGGTTGTAAAACCATTACCACAATCAAGTTATTAGCACATCTACTACCACTCCAGTTATTTCTTATGTTTTTTTTTCTTTTTTTGTAGTGAGAACACTTAATATCTATTCTCTCGGCAAATCTCAAGTATTGTCACCATGCTATACATTAGATCCCCAGAACTTCGTCATCTTATAACTGAAGGTTTGGACTCTTTAACAAACATCTCTTCATTTCTCCCACTCCCAGCCCCTGGCAACCACCATCCTATTCTTTCTTTCTTTTTTTTTTTTTTTTAAGAAAGAGGAAAATGGTTTTATTTCACACTGAAAGTTGTAAATAAGTTTCTCTAATTAGCATTAGATTTTCTCTATTGCTCAAGAAAATAGTAAACAGGAAAGATTTTGTTGTTTAGTTTCTTTTTAAATTTTCTTAGTAAACAAATATTGTCAATGGTGTATATCTTTCCAGCATCCTTTCCAACAACCTATTTGCACTGCCATTGTCCATGTTTTTTTTTTTTTCTTTTTTTTTTTTTTTTTTTTTACTTTAGGTTTTAGGGTACATGTGCACAATGTGCAGGTTTGTTACATATGTATCCATGTGACATGTTGATTTCCTGCACCCATTAACTCATCATTTAGCATTAGGTAATCTCCTAATGCTGTCCCTCCCCCCTCCCCCAACCCCACAACAGTCCCCGGAGTGTGATGTTCCCCTTCCTGTGTCCATGAGTGCTCATTGTTCAATTCCCACCTATGAGTGAGAACATGCGGTGTTTGGTTTTCTGTCCTTGTGATAGTTTACTGAGAATGATGTTTTCCAGTTTCATCCATGTCCCTACAAAGGACATGAACTCATCATTTTTTATGGCTGCATAGTATTCCATGGTGTATATGTGCCACATTTTCTTAATCCAGTCTATCGTTGTTGGACATTTGGGTTGGTTCCAACTCTTTGCTATTGTGAACAGTGCTGCAAAAAACATTCGTGTGCATGTGTCTTTATAGCAACATGATTTATAGTCCTTTGGGTATATACCCAGTAATGGGATGGCTGG